>NC_067236.1:960000-1312500 GCF_019924925.1 Ctenopharyngodon idella
AACATTATGCTGGCTGTAACATCGTTCAGCATGACTGGTTCAGTGGTGGGTCAGTGATGGTCTGGGGAGGCATACCCATGGAGGGACGCACAGACCTCTACAGGCTAGACAATGGCACCCTGACTGTCATTAGGTATCGGGATGAAATCCTTGGACCCATTGTCAGACCCTACACTAGTGCAGTGGGTCCTGGGTTTCTCCTGGTGCACAACAATGCCCGGACTCATGTGGCGAGAGTATGCAGACAGTTCCTGGAGGACGAAGGAATTGATACCATTGAATGGCCCCTACGCTCGCCTTACCTAAATCCAATAGAACACCTCTGGGACATTATGTTTCAGTCCATCCGACACCGCCAGGTTGCACCTAAGACTGTCCAGGAGCTCAGTGATGCCCTGGTCCAGATCTGGTCCATCTGTTGTCTCATTAGGAGCATGCTCCGACATTGTCAGGCATGCATACAAGCACGCGGGGGGCATAAAAACTACCATTTTGAGTCATTGCAATGAAATTTCAGCAAAATGGACTAGCCTGCTGCATCATTTTTTCACTTTGATTTTCAGGGTGTCATTGAATTCAGTCCTCTGTAGGTTGATAATGTTCATTTCCATCAAACGATGTGGCATTCTTTCATTCCTAACTCATTACCCAGTCCATATTAGTATAGATATCCAGCATGATATTTTTCCCCATTGAGATCTGATGTGTTCTCAAAGTGTTCCTTTAATTTTTTTGAACAGTGTATATACAGTGCCCTCCATAAGTATTGGAACAGTAAAGACAAAATTGCTCTGTTAGCTGTGGTGTCAAGACATCTATAAATATGATTAAAATATTAATATGAGGCAGAAGTACAGAATGTCACATTTTATTATTGGCTGTTTCAACACAAAATGTTTTACCATCTAAGAAGTAAAATCACCATCAACCTCCAGAAAGCTGGGGTGATGGTCTCACAATCTGCTGTTCTCAGGAGACTTCACCAACAGAATTACAGAGGATACACAGCAAGATCAAACATCTCATCAGTACCAAAAGTAGGAAAGCCAATTTGAATTGGCAAAAACACACACAGATGAGCCAGTAGAGTTTTAGAACAGAGTTTTATGGACAGATGAGACAAAGATCAACCTTTATCAAAGTGGGAAAGTAAAAAGTGTGGAGAAAAAAAAGAAACTGCAAATGATCCAAGGCATACAACCTCATCTAAAAAGCATGGTGGAGGTCATGTCATGGGCATGCAAACTTCCCAAAACAAGCTACCATTGAAAATGGCTATATTAAAGGCCTGGAAAAGCATTTCAAAGTGTGAAACCAAGAGTCTGGTGATGTCTATGGGTCACAGACTCACTCCTATGATTGCTTGCAAGGGATTTACAACTAAATATTAGCTTTTACACTTTTACATTTGCTTTAAGTTAAACCGTCCCCCCACTTATGCTCACATTAGGCAGAGGGATTAAACTCTAAAAGTGCTGTACTTCTTAGTTGGTAAAACTTTTTGTATACACACACACACACACACACACACACCCCGATCAGGCATAACATTATGACCACTGACAGGTGAATAACACTGATTATCTCTTCATCACGGCACCTGTTAGTGGGTGGGATATATTAGGTAGCAAGTGAACATTTTGTCCTCAAAGTTGATGTGTAAGAAGCAGGAAAAAAGGGCAAGCATAAGGATTTGAGCAAGTTTGACAAAAATTTGGGCCAAATTGTGATGGCTAGACAACTGGGTCAGAGCATCTCCAAAACTGCTGCTGTGGTCAGTATCTATCAAAAGTGGAAGAAGGTAGCCTGGTGTGATGAATCACGTTTTCTTTTTAATTACGTGGATGGCCAAGTGCGTGTGCGTTGCTTAGCTTATATATATATATATATATATATATATATATATATATATATATATATATATATATATATATATATATATTATATACATATATACACACACACAGTGGGTACAGAAAGTATTCAGACCCCCTTAAATTTTTCACTCTTTGTTATATTGCAGCCATTTGCTAAAATCATTTAAGTTCATTTTTTTTCCTCATTAATGTACACACAGCACCCCATATTGACAGAAAAACACAGAATAGTTGACATTTTTGCAGATTTATTAAAAAAGAAAAACTGAAATATCACATGGTCCTAAGTATTCAGACCCTTTGCTCAGTATTTAGTAGAAGCACCCTTTTGATCTAATACAGCCATGAGTCTTTTTGGGAAAGATGCAACAAGTTTTTCACACCTGGATTTGGGGATCCTCTTCCTCCTTGCAGATCCTCTCCAGTTCTGTCAGGTTGGATGGTAAACGTTGGTGGACAGCCATTTTTAGGTCTCTCCAGAGATGCTCAATTGGGTTTAAGTCAGGGCTCTGGCTGGGCCATTCAAGAACAGTCACGGAGTTGTTGTGAAGCCACTCCTTCGTTATTTTAGCTGTGTGCTTAGGGTCATTGTCTTGTTGGAAGGTAAACCTTCGGCCCAGTCTGAGGTCCTGAGCACTCTGGAGAAGGTTTTCGTCCAGGATATCCTTGTACTTGGCCGCATTCATCTTTCCCTCGATTGCAACCAGTCGCCCTGTCCCTGCAGCTGAAAAACACCCCCACAACATGATGCTGCCACCACCATGCTTCACTGTTGGGACTGTATTGGACAGGTGATGAGCAGTGCCTGGTTTTCTCCACACATACCGCTTAGAATTAAGGTCAAAAAGTTCTATCTTGGTCTCATCAGACCAGAGAATCTTATTTCTCACCATCTTTAGCAAACTCCATGTGGGCTTTCATGTGTCTTGCACTGAGGAGAGGCTTCCGTCGGGCCACTCTGCCATAAAGCCCCGACTGGTGGAGGGCTGCAGTGATGGTTGACTTTCTACAACTTTCTCCCATCTCCCGACTGCATCTCTGGAGCTCAGCCACAGTGATCTTTGGGTTCTTCTTTACCTCTCTCACCAAGGCTCTTCTCCCCCGATAGCTCAGTTTGGCTGGATGGCCAGCTCTGGGAAGGGTTCTGGTCGTCCCAAACATCTTCCATTTAAGGATTATGGAGGCCACTGTGCTCTTAGGAACCTTAAGTGCAGCAGAAATTTTTTTGTAACCTTGGCCAGATCTGTGCCTTGCCACAATTCTGTCTCTGAGCTCTTCAGGCAGTTCCTTTGACCTCATGATTCTCATTTGCTCTGACATGCACTGTGAGCTGTAAGGTCTTATATAGACAGGTGTGTGGCTTTCCTAATCAAGTCCAATCAGTATAATCAAACACAGCTGGACTCAAATGAAGGTGTAGAACCATCTCAAGGATGATCAGAAGAAATGGACAGCACCTGAGTTAAATATATGAGTGTCACAGCAAAGGGTCTGAATACTTAGGACCATGTGATATTTCAGTTTTTCTTTTTTAATAAATCTGCAAAAATGTCAACAATTCTGTGTTTTTCTGTCAATATGGGGTGCTGTGTGTACATTAATGAGGAAAAAAAAAAAGAACTTAAATGATTTTAGCAAATGGCTGCAATATAACAAAGAGTGAAAAATTTAAGGGGGTCTGAATACTTTCCGTACCCACTGTGTATGTATATATATATATATATATATATATATATATATATTATATATAAACTATTATTATTATTATTATTATTATTCAGAATGATATACCATTAGTGACAGTTTGATTTTCTTAAAGAAGTAAACTATAACATCAGAGCCCAAACTATTTATTTTCACTATTTAAAAACTAAAATGTTTGTATTTAACTTAACATATAAGGTAGTTTTCAAAAACACTTGTCTTCATTACAAATTTATTCAAACATTCATATATAATTAACAATAAATAAGCTCCTCTCAAGTGTCTTTTTTTTAAGTACTAAAAAATAGCCAATATCCTAGTAATATGCAAGCTAATAAGCAACTAGAACATAGTGAGAATTGGACCCTAAACTAAAGTGCTGCAGGGCAAAGGAACAAATCCACAATGCTAGAGTTTTTTTTTTTCATTTAATTTGAACAGACCGTTGTGCAAATCACAGTTTGTTCCACCTAGCGGTTTTTAGTCTCCTAGTTGGTGCAGTACAGCCTCCTATAGTGTGTTAAGCACTAAGCAGTAAACAGAATGCACTCTTGCATAGGTCTTTTTGTTTTTCTTTTTGCAGAGCTGATAAAAAAAAAAAAAAAAATGTATTTGGTCACAATCAGCTACAAAACTGAAAAGCATCTCTTGTTATAAAAGTACAAAATAAATAGATTAATGAAAAATAAAACTTGTGCATTAGGAATATTACAATTTGCTCCACTTAAACTATATTTAAACATTCAAAGCTTAAGCCCAACCCTCCTATACTTAATTTTCTGTGTTCCGCTTTGTTCCGCGCACAGTTGAGTGCACGAGCCTTTCAAAGCATTCTACTTTGTGCATGAGCGCAGAAAGACACATTCGACACGTGCGCACTATCTAGTGGACTTAGTTTTCATGCGCTCAAGTCATTCGCGTATGTGCTGCTGTTCTTCTGCTCTTTTTCCTGTTGTGGCGGTTAGCAAACAGCATTGCATTACCACGTACACCCTTCTGGATTGGAGTGTGGATCACCTGTGACTGTATTCATCGTCTAACTGCATGAACCTAACCGTGACGTCCATACCGTATGGTTCAGGACGAATACATGTCCACGTTACACCCCTAATATATATAGTCTTCTAAAGTACCTACAGGGACATTGGGGGGGAAATATTTCCATCTTCTGGGAGACCAAAATAAATCCCTGAACTTGACTTCACCAGCTGGCTACTGGTAATTAAATTGACTTGAACACTGGACTCATAAATATATTCATTAGCAGTACAGACTTGGGCAATTTTCACATGCACTAATCAAGTTTACAATGGTGGTCCGTACTGAAAGAGTCGTATAGCAAGATTGCTGTCATTCCAAATAACAAGACCCTTGAGACTGATAGAAAGACTGGAATCAGAAAAACTCCTGGGGAATAATGGCCTACGAAAGCCGAGCCTGCCAACATCTGCACCTGGTGCTACAGGAAAAAGCCAAGTGAACTCTGTTTCACATGTCAGGAGAAACGTGAAGGCTTTTTACAGGCATGTTTGGTTATTCTCCAACCAGTCATTCCAGTTAGAGGAAGTCTGACGCTGGATTAACAATTTCCCATGCAGATTACAGAACCTAAACTAATAAAACTCCATCATCTGTCTCTGTAAGTGTCGTGCAGTCTTTAACTGAAGAACATCTTTAAATGTGGCTGAAGCTTCAATGGAAATTAAAAAAAATAATAAAAAAAATAAAAAATGTAACTTTAGTTCTTCTATGGAACACAAAAGAAGATAATTTAAAGAATGCAAGGAAATGGAAGAAATAAATGGAAATATACAAATAACCAGAAACCCCCTGATAATCATTTTAGTTCAAAACACCCTGATCATCTTCTCATCACTTTATAATCACGTTAAAAAGTGTTTAAGTTTAACCAGAGCATATTTATCAAAGTCTGTTGTACACTTTTATAAAAATGTATTAAAATTACAACACAATCATATTCGCATTTTAAAAACAACTGCAGAATGTGAATGATGCAGCTATTCTAGAGGTAAAATGACAGTATCTCACATACAGTATGGAGTCGAGCACTAGAGGTCACTGTAAGGATCCCATAAACATCAGCTTGTATGGCACACAATGGAGATATGCTCCACAAAAGACTGACTCATGGTCAGCGTCAGCATTCCTGAACGTCTGTCAATGTACAGCCACTCAAAGTCCTTTAGCGAGTTAAACAAAAGGTCCTGAACAATCTGCTTTCAACTAACGGCCGTCCTTTCTGTTCACAGAAATCATCACACATGCATGACTGACATCACAGGAGACTGTGACTCAGCAACAACCCAATGGATTCTGCTGAATCACCATCACTCAGTCCACGTCCTGCACCAACTCAAACTCCTGAAGATGAAACAATTTAGATCAGTGGTTCTCATCTGGTTTTGCTCCCAGAAATCAAGTACCAAAACTGTTAATCATTTATAAAAAAAAAAAAGAAAAAAAAAAGCATTTTTAAGGTTTTAAATTCTCAGCCAATATTCCTCACACAAAGCAAATTTTGTATGCGAGTTTGAATGGCATAATCAGAAGATACGAGAAGAGTTTTCTCCTTCCTTCTAAAAGTAGATTTTTTATACATGATTATATTAAGTGCATTTGAGATTTTTATGTAGCAATGTACATGCTACCCACTCTGTACATGCTACCCTTGGGAGATATCATTAGGAAGCATGGCATTAGTTTTCACTGCTCTACATTTCTTTCCGCCCTGACGAAACTTACCAATTCACAAAATTAATGAAATGCATAGCTGATATAAAAAAAATTGGATGACCAGTAATTTCCTACTACTAAATTCAGAAAAAACTGAGTTTCTAATTATTGGACCAAAAACTTCTGTACATAATAACTTAGAATACTGTCTAACACTTGATGGCTCCTCTGTTAAGTCTTCGTCGTCAGTTGGGAACCTGGGTGTGCTCTTTGATACCATTTTTTATTTGAAAGCCAAATTTCTAGCATTTGTAAAACAGCATTCTTCCATCTGAAAAATATATATAAACTACGACATAGGCTCTCAATGACAAATGCAGAACAGTTAGTTCATGCATTCATGACCTCAAGGCTAGATTACTGTAACGCTCTACTGGGTTGTTGCCCTGCTCGCTTGATAAACTCGTACACAATGCAGCAGCTAGAGTTCTTACTAGAACCAGGAAGTATGACCACATTAGCCCAGTTCTGTCAACACTGCATTGGCTCCCTGTTAAACATCATATAGATTTTAAAATCTTGCTAATTACTTACAAAGCACTAAATGGTTTAGCTCCGCAGTACCTGAGCGAGCTCATAACACAATATAGTCTTTCACGTCTATTGCTATCTCAGAATTCAGGCCAGTTGATAATACCTAGAATATCAAAATCAACCACAGGTGGTAGATCCTTCTCCTATTTGGCATTAGATTTATTTATTTAAATCTAGACTAAAAACGCATCTCTTTAACCTGGCATACACATAACACATTATCAATTGATGTTTTCAAATCCGTTAAAGGATTTTTAAAAGTAATTTTTATTTATGCTGCATAAATTAGGTCAGTCTCTAATATTGCTAATATTAGTCTCTCTGTTTATCCCGAGGTTTACCGTAGTCAGCCGGATCCGGGCCGACAATGCAGCCCTGAAGTGTCAGCAGAGATTGTGTCAACTAGATCATCCCCTGTGAAGGCCTCATTAACATGACAGCCAGTGGCACAGATCCTTAACAAAACTTCCAATACCAGTGTGATGAATACGATCCTCAACTAGATGGAACTGGAATAAATACTTTGACTGTTGCGATCCCAATCGGACTTATGAAAGCTGCTTGAATCATAATCACGCACTGTTCGCTGTTGGCCAGATGAGAGCTGGCCCCCGGACTAAGCCTGGTTTCTCCCAAGGTTTTTTTCTCCATTTTAAAACCTGTTTGCCACCTGATGTCACCTGTTGGAGTTTGGGTTCCTTGCCACCGTCGTCTTTGGCTTGCTTAGTTCGGGACACTTGACATTTGATATTCAACGGTGTTTTGATCTGCCTGCATCGACACCATTGTATGCGAACTGAACTGAGCTGGACATCAAATACTTTGTCACTAAATTATTTGACTTAAAGGGACAGCTCACCCAAAAATTGTCACCGTTTACTCACCCTCATGTCGTTCCAAACCAGTATGTATTTCTTTCTTCTGCAGAACACAAGATATTTTGAACAACATTGGATGCCATTGACTTTGTACAGACAAACCAAAAAAGGCATTTTACAGAAGATCTTTTTTGTTTCACAAAAGAAAGAAAGTCACATAGGTTTGGAACCACAAGTGTGAGTAAACTGTGACATCTTCTGGGTGAACTAACCCCTTTAATGGGTTAGTTTACCCAAAAATGAAGATTCTGTCATGATTTACTCACCCTCATATTGTTCCAAACCCATAAGACTTATGTTTATCTTTGACACATAAATGAAGATATGTTAATGAAATCTGAGAAATTTCTGTCCCTCCATTAACAATTCATGCAACTACCACATTGTCAGTTCAAAAAGTTTATTAAGTGATGGTAAAACTAATCCATATGAATTGAGTGGTTTAGTCCAGATTTCCTGAAGAGACACGATCCCTTTACAGGATTGAATTTAGGCTTTTATTCACATATAAACATTCATCAACTCGCACATCAGTTGTGGTAAATGGAAGCTCAAGCATGTTTGCTTGACGTGCAAGAACCAATGAGGTTTGTTCTTGTGTTACACAGCACGTTTGAGCTTCTGCAAGAACCAATGAGGTTTGTTCTCACGTGTGAAGCAAGTACGGTTGATCTTTTGTTTGTTTGCTGATCAATGTTTATATGTTAATGAAAGCCTACATACAATCTGTTCATCATATAAAGTCTATTATTTATTTTCTCCAGAAAATTTGGACTAAATTGCTCTATTCATATGGACTAATTTTATGATCTCTTTATTAACTTTTTGAAGCAACAAAGTGGTACAGTAGTTGCATGGACAGTCAATGGAGGGACAGAAATCTCTCAGATTTCATTAAACATATCTTCATTTATGTTTCAAAGAACAACTAAAGTCTTACGGGTTTGGAACGACATGAGGGTGAGTAATTGATGACAATTTCATTTTTGGGTGAACTAACCCCTTAAGTTCTTGTCAGATAATAATCATCTAAACCAATTTAGTTTGAGTTTGATTGGACACCTGACCTCTGGCATCAACAAAGATATAGAAAGGATTTTTCTCCTCCCTTCTAAAAGTATATTTATACCTGATTCAGAGCTCTAGACTCATTCATCCCACTGGTCTCACTGGTCTCACACTAACTTTCTCAGTTGGCAGCACCAGTATTATGTAAGATACTTCAAAAAAGTAATTAATTACTAATTACTAATTACATCATCAATGTTGTATTTTAAATACTTTTCTAATTACTCTGTCTGAAAAGTAATTTAATTACTCACTAAGTAATTAAACTCATTACTAATTAGGCTACTTCTTAAAATCCCTATAAACCTTGACAGGATAGACAATAGAAAGGAAAGTCTTTTAATAATTTAAATATTAGTCAAACATGTAAGAGTTTAGTCTTTTTTCAGCTTTTTAAAACATTTTAGCTTTATTAAAACATACTATACTTAAATTTTTTTTAGCAACAAATAGGGATGTCACAATACCAAAAATCTAGTAGTCAGTACCGATACCACCAAAAGTGCACCATACTCGATACCAAAGTCAATGCCACGGTAAAAAATATATAAAGATACCTATACAACAATGCTATATTTTTTTTTCAGGTAGGTCTAATAGTAGTAAGTAAAAATACCACAGAAATTGAATAATCAAATATAAAATAACTCTGCATAGTCATAACTGTATAAATTAAATATGGATTAATCCTTATTAAAGCTTTTCTTTTGTTGTTTGATTATCATTTAGACAGCCAGTAGTAGACAGTAGCATGTTTTAAAGGCCTAATGGACAAAGACAATATGCTGTAACACATGCCGTTCACATTCACATAAACAACGCGAATACACGCCAAGACGGGCATATTGACATAACTGTGTGTGTATTTAAACGTTTATGTGTAATAACCCGCGAAAATCTGACACTCGCAAGAGGCGGCTGTGTGCGTGTGCTTTGGTTGAGAGTGCACTGACTGAAGACCGTCTCTAAGAAAGCATGCGCAGTTTTTTCTCCCAAGGACATATATAGCTTACATTTTACCGTAATGTTCTTGCCTACCTGTGTCAAAAAAGTGAAGTAATTGGAATATTTCCATTCTGCAAAACAGCCACTCGCTTCTGCCGACATCTTCAGACAGCGACTACATAGCCAACTGGTTCGAAGTTGCGAACTCACGCGCAACTGCACTACAGCTAACGATTTTAAAGAGGCAACGTTCACTTTTACCTTTAGACGACTAAATTCAATAGCCTATTGATTTACACAGAACTGTTGAACTAATTTACAGTATGCAACGCAAGTACATTATAAGTAACTGTAATTAAATTACCTAAAAATGAACAGTAATCCCTTACTTTACTTTTTCAGTGGATAAGTAATTTAATTACAGTTGCCCACCCAACTCTCGCGAGTGTCAGATTTTCGTGGTTTATTACACATAAACGTTCAAATACACACACAGTTATGTCAAAATGCCCGTCCTGGCGTATATTCGCGTTGGTTATGTGAATGTGAACAGCATGTGTAACAGCATATTGTCTCTGTCCATTAGGTCTTAGTGACAGCAGCCTTTAAAGCATGCTACTGTCTACTATTGGCTGTCTGTATTATAAATGATAATCAAACAACAAAAGAAAAGCTTTAATAAGGATTAATCCATATTTAAGTTTTACAATTATGACTATGCAGAGTTATTTTATATTTGCTTATTCAATTTCTGTGGTATTTTTACTTACTACTATTTGACCTATTGTTTTATTTGAATCTTTATATATTTTTACCATGGTATCGACTTTGGTATCGAGTATTGTGCACTTTTGGTGGTATCAGTACTGACTACTAGATTTTTGGTATCGTGACACCCCTATTTGTTACTAAAAAAAAATTAAGTAGCCTAATAGTATGTTTTAATAAAGCTAAAATGTTTTAAAAAGCTATAAAAGGCTAAACTATTCCATGTTTGACTCATATTTAAATTATTAAAAGAGTTTCCTTTCTATTGTCTATCCGGTCAAGGTTTATAGGGATTTTAAGAAATAAATAGTAATGAGTTGAATTACTTACTGAGTAATGAAATTACTTTCAGACAGAGTAATTAGAAAAGTATTTTAAATACAACATTGATGATGTAGTTAGTAATTAGTAATTAATTACTTTTTTGAAGTAACTTACCCAACACTGATGGGCACCGCCATGTTAGTTTGCGCCGCAGTTCAAAGAATCGGATCTGTCGGATTTACAACATGTCAATTCATCCACTTCATACATGAAAGTAAGTGGCCGGTGATGTGGGTGAAGAATATAGTAAACTTTATTATTACTTACACAATGTCTATCTGATATGAATAAAATACCTTGTCAATATATATTTAAAAGGATTGTTATTGCTGCTTCAATAGACATCACTGTGAATTTTACAAACTATAAATGTATTGTTTTGCTAGTACTTATGTGTATTTAAATGTCTGAAACCTAAAATAAACCTTATGTGCTTTAAAACACTGGATAGTTGCCATATATCTCAAGCGCTGAGAGTGTCTGTCTCTGGCTCAGTGCCAGTCAAAGCGCGAAAGCATATTTGAATTTAGCAGTCAATCACATGATGCACTAAATGTTCTAATCACACCAGTACACTCCAGGCACCAGCCAAGACTGATCACACCGGTGTGATCGTACGTGTCAAAGGGGTTAACGGAGTACATGTGTCAGCCAGGTACCAAAACAACCTGAACATTATGCACTCACACCAATGTGATTGTGTGAAATTTTAACTCGCGCATTATCAAAAAATGATCACATTTGTGACCATTTTGGTTGCAGTCTAGAGCTCTGTGATTATATGGTTAGTTGCATTGTATTATTTTACTTTAACATTTTTTTCATACTACCAGAACAAACCTATGTTAAACCAAGTGAGATCCACTATTGTTCAGTACATAACAACAATGTACAGGTATAATATAATGTACAGATGTGAGAAAATATTATTTATGCGTGACAATATTCATAAATACTTTTGTGAAAAATTATTTGAATTATATTGACATTTGGGTAATTATGCATTAGGCAGATACTTTAATCCAAAGTGACTTACATTGCACTCAAGGCACACATTTTTTCAGTTCATACATTACCTGGGAATCAAACCCATGACCTTAACATTGCTCTACACTTTGAGTAACAGGAATTATGTTAATATGATTTGAAATGCATATTAACTACATGTACAGCACCAAACAATACAGTTTCTAATTGTTTCAGGCGGCAAACTGACCAGAGACACCATAAACCATGAGGCAGTAACTGACAGACACCCGAGAGAGTATGCGAGGTGTAAAAATGTAACTTTGTGTCTTCTGTCACAAACACCACACACACACACACACACACACACACACACACACACACACACACACACACACACAGAGTGGTGTGCACTGTTTTGCAGGCCATCTGGGAAGGATTTATTGTGCAATTTGGTTTATTACCGCTGTGGTCTTCGACTAAGTAGCTTGCTCACAATTACAGTCCGAGTAGTGCTACACCTGGCCTTTCCTAATAATAATAAATCCACGAGGGAGGAAACCCGAAATTAATGTAAGGTTATCACCATCATGCCCTGTTTAGTGCTCACTGCTGAGACGGGCGGGTTATTTATAGTGCCGAGAAAATAAACACGAAAATAGTGCCGTAATGCCAAACAGACTGTCATTCTGGGATTGCCAAATGAAGAAAACACAAGAAGATTGGCCACTTCGAGGAAATTACAAGGTGCTGAAAGGCAGATATGCATGAGACATTCTTCAAAGCTCAACCTCTGGTGATCTGAAACATCAATACTTTGAGTTCATTACATTGAAAATATGCTGTAAACTACATGCAACACAATGTCCATCCCAGCTTTATATCATATCTCATCTCTTCATTTATATAGCGCTTTTCATAATACAGATTGTTTCAAAGCAGCTTCACAGTGATAATAGGAAAATTAATTGACAGAGATTGTTTTGGCTTTACAGCAGCTCTAAGAAAATATTATTATCGAGCTAAAGTAGTACATATCATGTATATCCTTAGTTTTATGTAATTGCATGTAGGCTGTATAATAGATAAGTTGGTTAGATAATAGACATGATTAGTTGGTTAGTTAATGTATTTTAACTCCATGACAGCATCCTTTGGCTATTTTCATGGTGAATAACAAGTTAAAATACTATAAAAGGAGCAATTTAAAAACCTATATAAGTTTGCTTTGGATAAAATGGATTCAGGGTTGACTTTGTTATATATTTCTTCTAAAGTGTTTGCTGAGTAATGTAATTATTCAAAACAGTTTCATAAAAAATGTTTAAGAGATACTGGCATAAGGATACTGGCATAAGGAACTGACTACTGACTACTGGCATAAGGAACATAGTGATCTTCATTTGATATTAAGAAGTGAGTGAGTGATTCTGGGATGTTCTATTCGGCATCATTTATATATGATCTGATTGTTGAAAATCAAGATGCAACTTTTACCTAAAGTGGGTTAATTTCATACAGTTTGTTGTTTGTACACCGATCCTTAGTGTTGGTGAAAGTTACTTAAAAGTAATGCGTTACAATATTGCATTACTCCTTAAAAAAGTAACTAATTGCATTACTAAGTTACTTTTTATGGAAAGTAATGCGTTGCGTTACTTTTGCATTATTTTTTCTCACCTGGGCTGGGCTTGCTTGTTTGATTTTAATAACAAAAAAGAAACAAAAGTTCTATTTTTGGCAAATATAAAGGATCTTTCACACCAAAAGTGAAAAGAATAAGCCTCAGGCTGTAGGAAATGCAAATTTACACCAGCTCAAACAAACCTTTCAGCTGTGCTGCCATTATGGATTACAGAACAATAGAACACAGGAGAAGAAAGTTCAACACTCTTACAACAGTCTTAAATCATTTTTGCTTATTCGCATGGTTGAATTGGATAATCAAAGGTCAGCTGGAAAGACAATTGTTAATGAAGTGAGATTAAATACACAGCGCACACAACACCTCTGCATTCGATTTTGCTCAACATGGGGATAGGAGAGATGTCAGTCAATAAATGGGAAAACAAAGCAACTTGTGTTACTTATTTGAAAGAGTACCTCAGATATTTTGTTGTAAATTTAAAAGTAATGCATTACTTTACTTGAAAAAGTATTCTGATTACGTAACTTGTTACCCCCAAAACTGCTGATCCTATCTGATTGGAAACGTGTGCATGTAACCAGTGTCAGAAATTAAGGATGTGCAGATGACAGTCAACATAAATGCATAAAGTGAGCAAGACAACAATCTGAGCATCTGGTGGTGGGACGCTTCCCTTTTAGACTGTATGCAACTGCTTTCAGCGGGGAGGGGAACATATGAGGGGCGCAAGACAGAAAGCGTCAGAACAGGCTTCATTGATCAATAAAATGTGTGTGTGCAAACTGCAAGACCCCAAAGCCGTGTCAAAGAAAAACTGGTTGATTTTGATGTTCTGGTAATAACAGGGTCTAAAATCTTTTGTTGCCAAAAGCGAACCAGCGCTGCGCAAATATTTAGTTTGATTCGGCTTGTGTTCGCATGCATATTCTGCTTCTATATAACAGATTCAGCCACCGTGATGGTTTGGCTCTGAGAGGAGTAACAAAAAACACCACATTTAATTTGAGCATGTAAAATAAATGCATGCAGAACATGCAGACCACCGGCTTCCCTGATTTAAGAGCTCTCCGACTCAACGGGCTAAAGGTTAAAACAATGAATGTTAAGAGCTACTTTACTCCTTTTTGCGAGCGAGGGCACCGTGCAGCTATGGGGTGAAAGGTTAAAACCACCGCAACGTGTCAGAGTTTGCTACGTGACCCCTATGAGATAATTCTTCGAGTGAGTTTCCAAACTCGAGGCGCCCTCTGAGCATAACCAATTATATCTGGAGTCAGTGTGCCAGTAAAGCGCAGGCTGCTTCCCGGTGATATTTGTTGGGCTCCATTCAGGGGAATTCTGGTCTGTTACAGTCAGTGTTTTGATTTGCTTGTGGTAACGGCATGACAAGGTGTAAGCCGGGGAGGAACGGTGTTTATCCAAGCAGTGAAAGCAATTGGCTTTGTAAGCACAGTTATTTACTTAACTCGGCGCAATTCTCATATCACATTGCAGCGGTTGGACTGAATGTGATCCATTTCAGAAGGCTGGAAAAGCCGAGGAAGCATTTGAAGTAGGTGTTCCCTTTGGAGGGAAAACAGGCAGCCTCTGATGATGCTATTTATACTTAATTACAGATTTCAGTAAAACCGTTTTCCAGATGCAAATGCCTCGAGTCGTGCATGTGCACCAGGGTGTCATGTTAGTTACCTTAAGCTCTTATCAGCACTCAAGTTTGACCCCAAATGACCTGCTAAAGGACAATTAGGCGTTTCCTGAATCATTATTATTCGTGCCAATATGTGTAGCCTCAAGCTAATGTGCTCAACCAATGTGCAAATGTGCTCAAGTTTATTATGAAATTATGAACAGGAAATCAAAATTGCTTCAATCAGGTTGCTTCAATGGTCTGCATATTTAAATTTCTTTAAAATAGAGTACACTACATTCTTCTAAAGAAAAAAAAATTCTCATAAATTCATCAAAAAAAAAACTTTTCTGCTGACATAATCTTGCAGCAGGGAAAATTTATATTAGTCAGTAATATTTTTGCCTACTTTTCAGAAGCCTATCAAATCCCAAAATATCTGTCACATTGTGGAAGTACAAAGATTTTCTTTGACTGATGTTCACACTTACGAGGTTGATGAGCTGGGTGTGCACTATGTCTTCCACCAGGGCGGCAGTCTCATGCAGGGGTCTTCGAGAGTCACCAAGGGCAAACCTGCCAGTTAAAAACATTTTAGAAAAATTATTAGCCACTTTACCTTTCTTTCTATGGATAGCACATTATAAGCTCTTGACTAACATGTTTCACAATCCCTATAAGTGAAACCCCAAAATCTTTAGTTTAGATAAATAATCTAAAATGGATTCTGTTATTGCCATCACAGTGAGCAAATGTTCATAAAATGGCAATTAACACACAGTTAAGCCCTCAATTGGATAATAAAAAGGCATCAGCCATTCATAGCAAAAGCTGACATTCATTACAGATGGCTTGAGTATCCAATGCAAGAGAGCTATTTACAAAATCTGAAGGCCTTTATTCACAGTTTTTCCCACACTGCAGCTGCCAAAGCTTCCCACATTGCAGTGTGCTTAATATCGACACAGCGGTTTTATCCAATAGTAGTGCAAACCACCGGATGGCCACAGACTCTCGCCTTTAAAAGAGGAGAAGATGGGAACTTCCATGAGAAGCTCAACACTTTCGATGGAAGAGGCTTCATCAACCAACATGTCTGGCTAGAAGCTGCATTTCATAAAGATCCATGACAAATGATTTACACATATTTCATTAGAAAAAAAAAAAAAATCTTCAAGAAGTGACATAATTCTGGTCAAAAACCACACAAGTTAGGTCTAAGAGTTTTATCATTGGCTTTTATATATCTGGCTTATTGATTCCCCTCTTCAAATTACGCAGGATTAAATTAAGTACGAGAATACTTAACCTTGGCAAGATGAAAAATACAAAAATTAAATTTTCATATTCATACTTTATATGGTTGGAAGACACAAAGCACTTACAGAGTCACCTACTGCTCAAACTCTGGCTCCATGCGTTTGGTTAATGGATATCTCAACCATAACAGTCTCAATTAAATTTTATTGCGTTCCTCTTTCTTTCACCTAAATGCATTTTAATCCAAACACCTCCCAGAGGAAAAACTATAATTTACTCCAGAGTTGTAATTTATTCCACTTGTTTAGTTACAAAGCATTTCAGCTCAGAAAAGGACACCATAGTAAGACAATATAAAGAGCATGTAGGTGCTTCAGACAGTACCGTACCATAAAATAAAATAAAAAAATTAAATAAAGAAAAATAAAGTAAAGTAAAGTAAAGTAAAGTAAAGTAAAGTAAAGTAAAATAAACTGTAATAAGTAGGGGACAATTTTTCTGTCATCCCAATGACTTCTTCAAAATATGGGTATTTTACAAATACAGTGGGTACGGAAAGTATTCAGACCCCCTTAAATTTTTCACTCTTTGTTATATTGCAGCCATTTGCTAAAATCATTTAAGTTCTTTTTTTTTCCTCATTAATGTACACACAAGCACCCCATATTGACAGAAAAACACAGAATTGTTGACATTTTTGCAGATTTATTAAAAAAGAAAAATTGAAATATCACATGGCCCTAAGTATTCAGACCCTTTGTTGTGACACTCATATATTTAACTCAGGTGCTGTCCATTTCTTCTGATCATCCTTGAGATGGTTCTACGCCTTCATTTGAGTCCAGCTGTGTTTGATTATACTGACTGAACTTGATTAGGAAAGCCACACACCTGTCTATATAAGACCTTACAGCTCACAGTGCATGTCAGAGCAAATGAGAATCATGAGGTCAAAGGAACTGCCTGAAGAGCTCAGAGACAGAATTGTGGCAAGGCACAGATCTGGCCAAGGTTACAAAAAAAAACAATTCTGCTGCACTTAAGGTTCCTAAGAGCACAGTGGCCTCCATAATCCTTAAATGGAAGACGTTTGGGATGACCAGAACCCTTCCTAGAGCTGGCCGTCCAGCCAAACTGAGCTATCGGGGGAGAAGAGCCTTAGTGAGAGAGGTAAAGAAGAACCCAAAGATCACTGTGGCTGAGCTCCAGAGATGCAGTCGGGAGATGGGAGAAAGTTGTAGAAAGTCAACCATCACTGCAACCCTCCACCAGTCGGGGCTTTATGGCAGAGTGGCCCGACGGAAGCCTCTCCTCAGTGCAAGACACATGAAAGCCCGCATAGAGGACTCCAAGATGGTGAGAAATAAGATTCTCTGGTCTGATGAGACCAAGATAGAACTTTTTGGCCTTAATTCTAAGCGGTATGTGTGGAGAAAACCAGGCACTGCTCATCACCTGTCCAATACAGTCCCAACAGTGAAGCATGGTGGTGGCAGCATCATGCTGTGGGGGTGTTTTTCAGCTGCAGGGACAGGACGACTGGTTGCAATCGAGGGAAAGATGAATGCGGCCAAGTACAGGGATATCCTGGACGAAAACCTTCTCCAGAGTGCTCAGGACCTCAGACTGGGCCGAAGGTTTACCTTCCAACAAGACAATGACCCTAAGCACACAGCTAAAATAACGAAGGAGTGGCTTCACAACAACTCAGTGACTGTTCCTGAATGGCCCAGCCAGAGCCCTGACTTAAACCCAATTGAGCATCTCTGGAGAAACCTAAAAATGGCTGTCCACCAACGTTTACCATCCAACCTGACAGAACTGGAGAGGATCTGCAAGGAGGAATGGCAGAGGATCCCCAAATCCAGGTGTGAAAAACTTGTTGCCAAAAAGACTCATGGCTGTATTAGATCAAAAGGGTGCTTCTACTAAATACTGAGCAAAGGGTCTGAATACTTAGGACCATGTGATATTTCAGTTTTTCTTTTTTTAATAAATCTGCAAAAATGTCAACAATTCTGTGTTTTTCTGTCAATATGGGGTGCTGTGTGTACATTAATGAGGAAAAAAAATGAACTTAAATGATTTTAGCAAATGGCTGCAATACAACAAAGAGTGAAAAATTTAAGGGGGTCTGAATACTTTCCGTACCCACTGTACATTTGATATACTGATAAATTGGGCCTATTTCTAATGTCACCATTAATGGACATTAATTTGGATTTTGACATCATATATATTTATTATGCATCTCTCTGGAATATTCAATTCTGTTTCGTCAATCAGTTTTTTTGTTTGTTTGTTTTTGTTTGTTTCTCCATGCCAGCTTCTATATCTATTTTCATGGAAAGAAAAATTATGGCAGAACTATATCAGATTATTAAAATCTGATTTTTATACAAGCTCTAAAACTATATTTTGTTTAACTTTGTTAAACATTTCTTCCAAAGGGGTAATTGAATAAAAAGGGTTTTCCATGGGGCACAATCATAAAACGTGCTTAAGGGATAAAGGATTTTGACAACAAAAACATGTTGGTGGATCTTCTCCTAATATTAAAAGCCTGTGCGCTGACTGGTCAATCAGCCGGTCAATATTACAAAATAAACCTGTTCAGAATCACGTTGGAGTCCTGAACACCCTGTCGAGCTTTGTTTTGTGATAATGACCAGTACGTTATTCATTATTTCTCACACAGTTTAGATTATTTTCTACTTTATTAAAAGGATTAATAAGCACAGAAGATAAAGATAAAGCACAGATAAATCTTTACAGTTTGAGAACTTTTATAGAAAGACTAAAATCACTCAATATTTCCAAAATGAGTTGCACAACCATGATCATGCAGCTGGATTTCAATAAAACTTCCCTCTGCATTTGACTTTGACCACCTAGTACTGTAACTAACATCACAAGCGCTAAACAGAGTTCAGCCTCATGATAAGAATCGTGTCCTTTCTCTTTCTAAGTGTGCACACATGATGCCAGACGGCATCATCAGTTTGCAAAAATAAGCTGAATGTTTGGATGGAGATTTTGGGTTCAGAGTGCGCCGCTGATGTTTACGCGCCTGCGGTGCGCTGACGGCCTCCTCCGCCTCTTTCCATCTCGCCAGCTGCCCGTATTTGCTTAGAAACAGAAAGAGCAATGTGACTGATGTAAACACATTGATTTGACAGTCCTGATTCTAGAAAACAATCAATGTTTAAATACAGTGCAGAGATCAGAGATGGTTACAGTAAACATCTTGTCCACAGGGACCCGGGGCCAGACGTCTCTTACACTCTGTGACCAAAGAGATACAGTATGTCAACAGAGGATACTAAAAAGAACAGCGGGACTAGCTTGAAGGAATAATAAAAAAAATAAAAAAAATTTAATTAACATGAAATCAAAATTGAACCAGTTTACTTTTTCCAATACACATTCCTGGGGCCTCATGTATAAAACTTTGCATAGATTTCATCCTTAAAGTGTATGCATGCACAAAAGGAAGATTTTGCATACGCACAAAAATGTTCACATTTGTAAAACCGTACCTACTCCAGAACCCGTGCAAAATTCCCTTTAAAAATCCTAATCAGCGGAAGACTGAGAGTACATGCATCCTACCCAAAATAACCATATATGGAACTTACAACACCTAGTTTTACTATGCATATCGTTTCCATATGCATATTCCCATCCATGTGATAGCTACTACTTTGTTTGAAGGTACAAGACTCTATAAGACCATATGAGATATGAGATTGTAAATGTGGTTTGTGTCACCACATTATATTGCTAAAAATCATTCAGTATCCTTGTCTTGTTTAAAATTAAATATTCAAATATCTGTATTGCCAATAAAATAAACATCTATTTTAGAATGTTTAGAATTTATATGTTTTTACTGAAAACTGAATAGATACAGTACTTATTTTGCAGTGTAACAGTTCTCTAACATCAGTGCTTCAGACAGAACATTTTAAAAATAAAACATAACTCGGTAACACTTTAGTATAGGGAACACATATAAACAATTAACTACGACTTTTCCCTCAATAAACTCCTAATTTACTGCTTATTAATAGTTAGTAAGGTAGTTGTTAAGTTTAGGTATTGGGTGGGATTAAGAATGTAGAATAAGGTCATGCAGAATAAGGTATTAATATGTGCTTAATAAGTACTAATAAATAGCCAATATTCTATTAATATGCATGCTAATAAGCAACTAGTTAAAAGACCCTAAAATAAAGTGTTAACTATAACTCTTACTGTTTCCGGTAACACTTTATTTTAGGGTCTTTTAACTAGTTGCTTATTACCATGCATATTACTAGAATATTGGCTATTTATTAGTACTAGTACATATTAGTACATATTAATGCCTTATTCTGCATGACCTTATTCTACATTCTTAATCCTACCCAATACCTAAACTTAACAACTACCTCACTAACTATTAATAAGCAGTAAATTAGGAGTTTATTGAGGGAAAAGTCATACTTAATAGTTTATATGTGTTCCCTATACTAAACTTACCCCATTTCCATCAAATATGCTTGGTAGACTGTGGAAGGTGTTATCAATTCTGTCTGTCTGCACAGGAAACAGAACAACTGCTTGCGGTGCGGCAGCAGTTGTACAGTATTGTGTCATCTGACCTATGGACCGTTTGAAAACCCAAAGAGCCTGTGAGTGTCTGTCATTATACCGACTGCTAAGCCATCTTAGTCAGTCAAGTGCGCACCATTGATCATCATTCGTGTGAAAATATTTTCTGTTCTGCCATTTAGAAAACAATTTAAAGCAGAATTATTAGGAATGCACTGATACCAGTATAGGTATTGAGCCCAATACTGCGCTCATGTACTCTTGTAGTCACTGTAGTCATTAAACGCTAACATTAAATAAAACATTAAAATGTTCCTATACCAAATAAATGATACCATGCAACGTGTGTAGTGTTTTTGTGTCCAGACAAAGAAACACGACAACAGAACAGAGATATAGAGATATCAGAGATTAAAGATGTCTGTGTAGTAAATGTATCTCATTAATAGAATACTAAGCATAAATTCAACATTTATGCCTGGCTGTTTGCGAGCTTATAAGTGAAGCATGCAAAGCACACAGCGGCACAGCAGGTCGAGCACACATTACTTTCCCTGGACAGTTTGTAGTTCGGTTGGTTATTTAAATAGCAAAGAAAGTAAAACAATGCAGAGTCCTGCACATGGGCGGGTACCCGATGGGTGACCCACCAAATTTTATGTAACGGGTGGAATAATATTTACGTGTTGGGTGCGGTGTGGGTGCGGGTCGGACGCGCGGTAGGCACGGGCGGACTGTGGGTCCAATAGCCAAGACTATACCAACTCAATTCGGTGCATTTGACTGCTGTTTTCAAATGGTCCCGACAATGCACCAACTACTAACATTATTTGATGGTAAGGAGAAAGAGAGAGCGCACAATTCTGATCACTTATGCCAAGGTCACACTACAGGACTTCGGCAGATCGCTGTGCTGTTCAGACTACATGACTTGCTGTGGAGTCTTAAAGTCGTTGTGGTGTTCACACTACGTGACACTACGTAAATGATCCGCAACAGGGGGTCACACATTACACAAGCTGACAACAACTCTGTCACCCGATGACTTTATTTGAAAATGGATGTTGGGAAGAAATTAGATTAAATTTTGAATTAAATGTAATTAAAATTAAATGAACCCTTTCACACATAAGTTTAAAATATTCTGGCTGACCTCCCAGAGTTAAGGCGACCGTTATTTTAGAATGTTTCCCTTTATTGTTTCCATGACAACACGTCATGCTTGTCATGTGACACAACGCAACCACACTATATGACAGATGTATCGCTTTGCTCAAAATGTCATCAATTATCTGATATTCCAATTCTCAAATATGTGCGGGTGTTTTGTCATTTAAAAACCTATATAATGATCTTAATCTATAACGCGAGATGGGTGCCGCCATGTTTGTTTGCGCCTCAGTTCAGAGTCCTGTCAGACGGATTTACAGGCTACAGCACATGAATTCATCCATTTGTCCCAAAATACATGTGGCCGGTGAACTGGGAGAAAAATAGAGTGAGCTTTATAGTTACTTACACAATGTGTATTCTGATATGAATTAACGTAGGCAAATTATATTTGAATGTATTGTTATTGCTGCTTCCATAGACATCAGTGTATATTTCATTGGCTATAGCTCGTCGCGACACGTGACACCATAGGATGTCAAGATGTCCGACAGCTCCAGATATTTATGTCAGTTCACACTACAGGATTTTAAGCCCAATTTAAGCCTGATTTGCAAGTTAACGAGCTTGCTCACATGTCGGACTGTGATCAGGGACAAAGCAGCGGGTGATAAGCACTCGCCAATCTTTATGTGTAAACTACTCAACGCATCAAAGAAGCTCACTGACGCCTTGTCGACACCTCACCTACGCCAGTCAAGTATCTAGCATGCTAAATATCTGGAGCTGTCGGCCAATTCGACATCCTGTGGTGTCACGTGTCGCAACGAGCTACAACCAATGAGAGCATAGGTGGCGATACCGAGCACCCCTGGAAATGGTCGAGCACCTATAGAAAAACACGAGATATTCTCCATTCATTTTAACCAGTAATAAAAATAATTGCAGCTTTTAGACATGACTTTCTCATTTTTATAGTTAATTTGAGGCCGTTTCTACGGCGTTATTTTAATGACAGTTGTCGAGAGTGCATTATTGTAATTCTAGAACGAATCCAACGAATCTCTCCGCTCGCAGGCGGATTTCTTTCACTAGCACAAAACTGGATAGGTGCTCGCAAATATACAGTGGTCTCAATCATGGCTCTGCTCTCACTCAGATTTTATGTGTGCGTGCTCACTAGAATTGAAAAAAACTTTCAACCACCAGACTTTCATGATTGACTGATAAAATAACAGTGTAGCCTACCTTTAAATTTGCCTTAGGTTCATGAGATAGCATTTTCAAGCTGATTTTAGTCATCCAGTTCTCTAGTTATTTTATTAAATAGGTATTTAATGAATTAATTTATTTAGCGAACCGCTACTGATCATCAGATATCAGCGTGAGCGTGACTCCCTGCAACACTCATGGAGGGAATGTGTTTTTGTTTGGTTGGTAATGGTAATGGCGATCTGTCTACGTTTAAAGTCACGTAGTCTGAACTAGGCACAATTCATAAATAATTTAACTTCTGTTAAAAGTACCGACTTCAGTACCAAGTCGGTACTGAAATTTTAAAAGTGTCATCAATGACCTTCTTCACGAGCGCTTACACAGATACAGTACACATGGGAGTGTTTGAAAGTAAGCGTCTATCGATGTACCGGTCCTTTCAAAGCGCTTTCAAATTCAAACACTTCAATGTGCTTTCAAACGCTCCCATGCATTGATCATTGAAGCCAATCACAGACATATATGTTGAGCACATGAACACAATGGCCAATCAGAGGTGTTTACAAATCCGCTAAACAGTGCTCAAAGCTTCACATTTTTAAATTTTCAGTAACGACTTGGTATTGAAGGTATTTTTTGACAACGCTATTCTGGATAATGATTTAATGTGATTTGAGTGCTTAATTCCATTATTGAGAGTGGCATATTTAATATAAATGTGTATATCAAATGGAAAAACAGCTTAAAATAATTTTGTTTAATTCATTGATTAGCTCACGCCAGTAAACAAGTTCGTACGGATGGTCTAAAGCAGGGGTGTCCAAAGTCAGTCCTGGAGGGCCACTGTCCTGCAGAGTTTAGCTCCAACTTGCCTCAACACTCCTGCCTGGAAGTTTCTAGCAGAGATTGTATATTACAGGGAGATGAGAGGGTCTGTATCTCTTACCTTTGGAGAAAGCATAATGGCTAACTTAATCACGTGCGGCACCTCTCAGCCTATCGTGTAATGGCAGCGACATCAGTCGCAACATTCCCAAGTCTGCCTTCTCTTAAAAAAAAAAATAATTTTTATCAAACAAATCTACATATAGTTCCCAACGGAAGTATTGTTTAGTGTAAAACATGCTGAAGATTAGCAAACAGGCTGTCGAAATGATTAGCTATTTCCCCACAAAAGCTGTTTAATCAGCATAGTGAAGCCTCTCATCCATTCAAAAAACGGCGGAGCCTTAGCATTAGCCGTTACGCTTTTTTGGCTAAAGGTTGCAGGCCTGCCTTCCAGTGGCTTTAGCTGTGTCTCATTTCAAAGGCTGCATCCTCCGGAGGTCGCATTTGAAGGTTGCATACGTCATTGAGGCTGTATCACTTCAGAAAAGTAAGTAGGACTCTCCGAATGCGCCCTTCTTTCACAGGAATTTAGAGGATGCATGAGGTTCCTTCGCTGCTGCAGACAGCCCACAATTCTTTGCGTCACTGTTAACCATCATTTATTTGAAAAAAAAAAAAAATATATATATATATATATATATATATATGACAGCGCCGGCAGATGTACATGTACAAGCGAAAATGTGGTGTTTAAATGTAAGTAGTTTCAAGCTTGTTTTTGTTTTAAACTTCGTTCTTCTTAATATCCTCCTTTGTGTCTGTAACAGATATCTGTTGTACATACACTGTAGCTCCTCAAGCATTAACCAAAATAAAATACATTAAATACAGTAAATACATTTTCTTTTCAAATTACTTTCCAAATTTATAAATAATTTTCATTCATTCGACTGTTGTGAGAGCGCAACGACACTGCCGTGAACGTGTTGGCATAGCAACGTAATACTTTGTTTCCTTTCCTGCCCGCGTGTCCTACAAAGGACGTCTCGTTTAATTCTGGTTAAGGACACTCCATATGCTGCATACTTCACAGTATGCGTCCTCTGGAGGATGCAGCCTTCGAAATTAAATGAAATGAGACACAGCTTTTGTTTTTAGTATGTTTAGTAAGACCTTGAGTGGCTGGTTCAGGTGTGTTTAATTGGGGTTGGAGCGTTGGAGCTAAACTCTGCAGGACAGTGGCCCTTCCAGGAGCAGGATTAGACACCCCTGGTCTAAAGTGTGTGGACAGTGCACACATATTTACGGAAAGTTAATTTTTTATAAATTCTGATATGTGCATGAAAAATTGTGTACGCATATTTCAATGCCCATTCTGTGTGTACGCAATGTTTATACATCATCATGCACCTGGTCTTAATTTGAATGAATAATCATCATATGCATGTTCTAAAGAAAAAAATAGCATCATCATCTTTCATTAAAATGCAATAACTTGCTCCATTTTTAGAGTCCAATTCTCACTATTAACTAACTATTAACTATGACTTTTGCCTTAATAAACTCCTAATTACTGCTTAATAAGGTAGTTAAGTTTATTTATTGGGTAGGATTAAAGGATGTAGAATATGGTCATGCAGAAAAAGGCATTAATATGTGCTTTATAAGTACTAATAAACAGCCAATATGCATGTTAATAAGCAACTAGTTAATAGTGAGAATTGGACCCTAAACTAAAGTGTTACTTCATGCCAACATTAATACTTAAGGTTAGGGGTTTTTCTCAATCACTAACTCTAGTATGAAAAACAATGATATTGATAGCACCACTAATTAAAACAACAGACTATTCAGTCGTACTTCATGGTGGCATCAGGTTTACATGTAATGATTCTAAATTTTAAACATCACAAAATCCCCAAAGTTATTGTTACATGGTTAACCGACACAATTATGATTGTGAATTCATCCAGCAGTCGGCTGGAGAAATCTAATTAGGGCTGTAACCAAAGTACGACTTGTTTTATATAAAAACAATTTGTGCTGTCTTTGTTGCATGTGCTCGGCTCTTGGGCAGCACACGCTGACTTCAGTAATGTGGGCAGGGTTTAAGGATAATATTTTCATTTCACAACGTTAGCGTATGTCTTACTTAGGTAGATAAAGAGAGTGGCTTTATCCCTGTTCAATCAGCAACTACTGTTATCCGAACCATAACACTGAATCAAGGCAATGAGGCAGTTTTAAACCCAAGATAAACTGCAGAACAGCAAATGCTGTTTATATTTCAGACTCTCTCATGGGCCGTGGAGACGAGCGCAAGATCCGCATGGGGAGGAAGGAGAAACTGAGGATGTAGGAAGTTTCTAGACTGTAACATGCCGTCCTTAAACACTGTCACGCAGTCTGGCTGTCTCACCTGGGCTCTAACATCACAACACTGTGAGAAAACATCCTCGTATCCTGGAAACAACTTCAGAACACAAAATAATACACTTTTTTAGATGTCCAGACCATTGACTCAAACTAACCACAGCCTTATTCCTCAAAATATAAAACTTAAAAAAAATATATATATTAAAAAAAATATATATTAAAATTAAAATATAATTTACAAAATAAAAAATTGTAGTCATGTGTAAATTAAATTAATAATATTGATTTAAGTAATATATTATTTTTGCATTACGGTGGAGAATTTGTCAAATTGCAAAAAGTCTTAATGGTCTGAAAAATAGGCCTAATTTTGCTTATGCTAAATATTTTGTTGTTTGTTTTTTTTGTTTTTTTGTTTGTTTGTTTTTTTATCCAGGGTGGTCTGGACATGTACTGAGATTCACTAATAACATATAAAAGAAATCTAATCTACATCTAGATTTTGACTACCAACTGACAGTTTCAACAGTATCTGCAATTTTCATCAATGACTTCAACTTTGGGTGGCTTTTGCGTGAGATCACAGCACAAGGAAAGCATCTAAATATTGTGGGCCACTTTAAAGACACTGAATGAAAAAAAAGCCAGTGTTTAGCTACAATATAAACCGGAAAAAATGAATATTTCCTGTGTATCTAATTTCGGCCTTAGAAACCTTTTAGTCCTTCTCCGGACCGTTCCATAACACTTTATGCAGGATTTTTCCACTTTGAAATGTATTTACAGCGTGTGTGTCTGCCGTGGAGTTTTCCAGGCTCAGAGGCGTTTATAGTGATAGGGTGGGGTTGTGCTGGACCTGGGCTATTTTCAGACAGTGGGGAGACGGCAAAACAGACGTCAAGTTTGATATGAGGGAATTCGAGTGCACAGACAGTGAGTATTCAGAGCTCTAAATTAGCGCAATGAGAAAATCCGGATTATCTGCACAAAGCATAAAAGGGTCACACTTTAAAATCAACAGAAAGACAAGATCGATATTCCTGGACTTCAGTGAACGATATTCTATTCTGATTCTGAAATACTTTTCAACTTCCCTTCAATCACCTGGCTCCATTCTGGGATGTAACAGCCACTTATTATGATAAAAGTTTAGCCTCTTTAGTCTTTTTTCCATAATGAACATCCTGTTTCAAACAGAAATTACAGAAATAAAATGGACTAAAATGTATTTTAATTTCTTTTTTGGTTACACTTTATTTTAAGGTGACGTAGTTACATTGTACTTACTCAAATAAGTATTGAGTAATATTAATTGAGTACAATTATGCATTATTTACTGTTACTACTATAGTAAGAACATGAAGTAACGTGTAACAACATCACCTTAAACTAAAGTGTTACATTTTTAAAAAATTTATTTAATTTATTTATTTTATTTTTTTTTAAACATGCAAAACACAAAATTCCTCAGAATAAAAAACAGAAGTAGATAATTATTACAATTGAAATATAATTAATTTATATTTCAAATTTAAATAATAATAATAAAATAATAATAATAATAATAATAATAATAATAATAATAATAATAATAATAATAATAATTATTAATTGCAGTCATCATGCATAAATCAATTACTCAAAGTTATTTAAATAATATTTTTGCAAAATCATTTTGAACATAAATGAGTATGTGCAGCAGAATATGATGTTATTCTCTGGGGCTTTTTTTTTTTTTTTAAATAAATAACTAAAATATGATAAAGTAAAATTAATGTTAATCTACTCAGCTTTCAGATTTGAGGCTTACATTATTATTAGCATTGTGACATTTAGATTATCTTTGTTTGTTTGTTTGTTTGTTTATTTATTTATGGATAAATTCACAAATTACTAAACTCAACCTTTGGTACACAGAAAGACAAAACTATGAACATGCACAGATTTTAATGCATATGAATAGAGGTTAATGGAGCACAAAGTCTAGTGCGACTAATAGATGTGACCTTTCATTTCTTGTCTCACATTAAAGTGAAACCTCAATGACTGTTTCTTTATGGCCGTACACACATCACTCTAATGGACACACACACACACCGTGCTCTGTTTCTACCCGTCAAACGACACAAAAGCTCTGAATGTCTGTTTAAAAATCTGTAAAGTTACTGGCAGACACTGTCTGGTAAAATAAACAGTTGTGGCAGCTCCAGTCGTAAGTGAAAGCACAGTTTGTTATTTTGTTCAATGCATTGGCAAGCGTTATTGAGACCTTCAACACTTATTACCGACCGCTTATTTGACTTCGTCCAAACAAATACAGCCATTTCATGTACGTCCGAGGAACACGTTTTTGAAATATTCACAGTGGACATGTTTCAACACAGGTCAAATAGACAAAAGTGGAATGTTCTAGAATCAATTATTCACTCAGATGTTACTTTACGTCCTTCATTAATCAAACAAGTTCAATCACATAAAAAGTACTGTATAGATGTTTTGTTAGAAAATACAAAAAGTGCATAATAATATACAGTCATTTCTTCGAAGAACAATTCTGAAGTAGCCACAATGTTTGAGCTCAAAAATGAATAATGTTCCACTTCTTTTAAATCATTATGAATCAAACACATTTCATAATGAAGACTAAAATGAGCAATGAAGTATGGTCAGACAATATAAAAAAAAGAGGCCAGGGTTAAATGTCCTAATGTATATTGGACACTGATAT
The DNA here is from genome assembly GCF_019924925.1 of Ctenopharyngodon idella. Classification (NCBI taxonomy): domain Eukaryota; kingdom Metazoa; phylum Chordata; class Actinopteri; order Cypriniformes; family Xenocyprididae; genus Ctenopharyngodon; species Ctenopharyngodon idella. The sequence continues at coordinate 989,207 of NC_067236.1, forward strand.
CATTTAGAATATTTTGTATTGTTAAACTCAATTCTGCAGATTCAATTCAACTTGATTCAATGCCATTCAACATGCCCTAGAAAGACTGAAAACAGCAAAACAGAACAAATGGCAGTGTCTATGATTCCTGTTTTGAGGTCTGAGTGAACAAGAACACAGACCATTCATCCTAAGAAACCCAAGGCCAGAAGAAACTGGCAGGACACTTTCATTTGAGGTAAAAGTTGCTGAAAAGCACCTGGAGCTGAGTGCTGGACAACACGTGAACCCCGCTGCACTCGGCACAAAGCCCAGGAGAGTTCCTTTATCATAAACATATGCGACCCGCAAATCACAGTTTCTGCTGCCACCACATAATGAAGATAAGTGAGTGATTATTGACGTGTGCCTTTTCCCTCGCTCCTAATCACATTTAAACCTCTTATGTTTGTGGAGAGTAGAAGCAGGAGCCTACACAGAATGCGTTTTTCCATTCCACATGTGCTACTTTTCCATTGTTTTTCAATGTAAACAAGTGCTAGACGGATGTCTTTAACCATTGCGCTCACATCTCGCGTCATTTGCATTGTCTCACACATGACACGGCGCTCAAGTTAAAATAAGTTAAACTTTCAAAAAACGTGTTTCTAGACCTTGTGCTTTTTCCATTTTCAAAGCAAAAACGCGTTCTGTGTGAAATGGCCCTAAGAAGTTGAAAGGGGTTTGTGCTAAAACTGAGAGAGTGTCACGGAGTGTCACACAACTAAAAACCTTATAAATATTTTATTTAGTTAATAGTTTATTTAACAGGAACAATGACTAGTCCATGACTGCCCTGTAATTCCAGTCTCACTTCTCGTTACATGACTAATGTAACACATTTGCATAATGCCAGCCTATGGTCTTCACTGGCTGCCCATGAACAACATCTACTTTGACCCACCCTCAAGCTCTGTAGTTGTAGCTGAGGCTGGAAGTGTTTGGTTAGTGTTGTCAACTTGTCAAGAAGATGCATGCTTTCTGTGCTGAGAATCCACTTTGCATGCACTTCAAAAGGATGAGGACTCGCGTTGGAATTGATACGGATAAAAGACGTCATTATTAATGTTCATATTATTGAGTATCAAGCGCGGAGGAAGAGCTGAAATTCAAATATGGTAATGGCCGTTTCGTTTCCACAAAACGAAAGTTTTTGAGTGAGTGAGTGAGTGAGTGAAAGAGAACACACATAAGAGCACGTGATCATGAGTTTCCGTTTGCAGGAAGTATTTTTGACTCCTAACACATGTAATGTGTTTGTTTTCCGACATGTCAAAAAGCTAAACTTCTTTGTGTGCAATGCCAATTAAACAAATAGGATCATACCTAGCACTGGAAATGTCAACCTCTGTGAAAGCTCTGGATCTCATCTGTTTGCTTACATTCTGGTGCAGCGACGTCAACATTGCACTGTAAACCAACATTTGCAATATAATTCAAATGCATTGCTGACTAAACTACTGTAAATACTGAGAGGAGACACTGACACACTTACACTAACTGAATGACAGAAGTGTCTGAAGATGGCACCAATAAAACGCAATAGCAGACAGCATGAGCTCATGATGTGTACTGCCGGCCCACATGCAAAACATAAAAGAACAAGAGAGTTTAACCAGCAGTCAACTATGAGAGAATAATAAAACGTCCCTAAAATCATGTGAGGAAACGCTGAGGGAAATACACTGCTCTAAAGAATAGTCTCAATATGAGTATGGTTTAAATCACAACAGTTACTTTGGCTCGAAATTCACTATCTATTTTCTGTATCTAAGATTTTCTAAGAGCCAGTAGATAATTATTAAATAATAAAAAAAATAACAATGGTTTCAAACTGATTTCCCAAACTCTGCCATTGGTCAGTCAAACATTCCCGCCCTAAACTCACACACCATTGGCTGAGTCAGTATTGTGTCTCATATTATATAACACCTGAGATAAAACAAAACTGTTTTACTGAAAACTGTTAAAGAAACATTATAAAAACAGGATATAAATTCTGTCCTTAAAAACACACAACCAAACTCTTCAAGTTTGCATGATGTAATGAAAATGTCAAGCTCTAACATTTTTTTTTTTTTTTTTTTACTTTTTCCTCTATGCTTAGCTTATGATAACTACTTTTGTTTAATGAATTTTATTTTGCCTGTTATTCTGCTTTTAACGTTGTCATTGCTTTGTTGCATTTGGTAACACTTTACAATAAGGTTCATTTATTAACATTAATTAATGTATTAACAAACATGAACTAACCATGAGCAATACATTTATTACTGTATTTGTTAATCTTAGTGGTAACACTTTAGAATGGGGAACAATTCTCACTTTTAACTAGTTGCTTATTAGCTTGCATATTGGCTGTTTATTAGTAATTATAAATCATATATTAATGTCTTATTCTGCATAATCATATTCTACATCCTAAAACCCTACCCAGCACCTAAACTTAAACGCTACAATAACTACCTCACTAAGTATTATTAAGCAATAAATCAAGAGTTTGAGGCAAAAGTCATAGTTAATAGTGAATATGTGTTCCCCATACAAAAGTGTTACCATCTTTGTTAACGTTTATAAAAAAAAGAAATACAGCTGTTCACAGTTTGTTCATCATGTTACTTCACAGTGCATTAACTAATGTTAAGAAATACCACTCTTGATTTTAATAATGATGTATTAGTAAATGTTGAAATTAACATTATCAAAGCTTAATAAATGATTTAGAAGTGCAGATCAGCTAGTTGACAGCTAGTCCATAGTGAGCAGAGCTGGAATCCAGACAGTTAATAGTGTTGAAATGTGTGTAGCTGTAACTTGCTGTATAAACGGTACAGCAAAATCTCTATTGGTGGACACATTCCTATCGCTACCAGTATATACAGCTTCATCCCAGCCAGCCCCAGACTTTCCTGCTCTGACAGCTGGGCTACTGATCGTTTGACATCAGATGGGTTACTGATGGCTGCTCTGTGAATCAAATGAAGGCCCTGGACAGAGTCACGATACAACCTCAACATGCCAGTCTTCAGCTGCGATCTATTTTGCTCTTGGCACGCACAATGTCTTGGCTCTTTCCGGATGGTCAGACTGCTGGTTGTGAATCAACATTTACATTAGAGCATCTGGGCATAGCTGTCTCAGATGTGATGTGCATTTTGTGTGCGGAAAACGGCCAAGAACTGCATGACGGCCTGCAGGGTGCTTGGGCTATTAAAAAAGAAAGAAAGAAAAAGAAAAAACACATTGAATCCAAACCGTTATTTAAGCAAAATTGCACCAACAACAGACCGCAGCAAATGGTAAAATTAGGGTTCGAGCCACACCCACTCAACCACTATGTCAAAAATACAATCCCACTAATAGGGTGACACAGCCGACTGTTGCGTTCGAATGTGTCCAGTCATGCTTTGAGAACGATGAGCACTCTGCCCACCGTGAGGAATAGGAAATCTTTGTGTTACTCATATCAGTCACAATGCAATAAAGATACTAGCGCTTCAATAACAGGATATGGTTGGTATTGGTAATTTTGAAATACAGAAAAACAACACTTAAAAATCAACCACAGCTTCTGTTGGCGCAGCGTTCTCGAGTGCTCGTTCAAAACCGCCCACCTTGTGGGGAATTTGCTGCTTGTTTAACTATATTTTCCTGTTATGAAGTTTGGGTTGCTTAAAATTGAACTTGTAAATCTCAAGAATGTGCTTAGGTAAATGAGTGGATCTTGTAAATGTGAAAAATGGCCATTTAAACCAATTTCACATGAAAATGTCCCAGCTACAGCGACACAGCGAGCGCTTCTGCATTCACCACGGTCATTAGAGCTTTAACAAGTGAATTTAAAAACACAGTAACACAACCACACCCCAGCAAAGCCAAACATACTGCAAACATCTGTTTGACACAGTAGCCCATGTGAAATCTAGGTGAAAACTATCATTTCTCAAAAGAATAAATAATTTGATGAGAGAGTAAGTAAATACCAAAAGAAGTTAATTTGTATTATAAATAGCTGTAGTTCCAGCCCTAAAAACATTCAAAGTTTACAGAGAGCTTCAACCATCTATTGAATTGAATTCTACAAGAAACTGAGCAGTTTCAACACCAGTATGGGTATGCTAACCAAAGCTTACAGATCACTGACTGAAAGGATTTTTACATTTACTGTAGCATTGTTTCATGGTAATCTTACAGTCAAGAGAAAGAAAAAAAAAAAAAAAAAAAAAAAAACTGTCACAGGTCAATAATAATGGCAGTAAGACCACTGGACAAAACAACTCACAGTCCAGGATAAATTTTTGCCAATTTGTGGAAATTCAGATCTGTAAGGAGTTCACAGATTCTCTCCATTTCGCACACAAATTCCTATGCTCAGAAAAGTGCGTATACCTTTGTTGACCTAAACTGTACAAACATACACACACACACACTATTTATTTATATATATATATATATATATATATATATATATATATATATATATATATTATATAATATATATATATATATATATTATATAATATATATATATATATATATATATATATATATATATATATATATAAATAATGTGTGTGTGTGTATGTTTGTACAGTCTATCTATCTACACACACACACATAGTAGTAATATTACTCAGTACTTATTTATGTACATTGTCACTTTACTACGTCACTTTAAAATAAAGTGTAACCAAATAAATTCTACCATGATGTATACCCAAATTTTTCTTCTTTTTTCCCCTCTTATGACCTGGACAAGTCAAATTGCTTATTAAACATTGCTTCACCGTGAGTCCAACAAAACCCCTTAACCATAGTAAAATCACTGTAACATATGGCCTCACAATGAGCTTATCAATTTATTTTGCATTCACTGGAAACAAAGGTTTACGAATGTCCAGTATTCTGTCAAACCAGCAAGAATAACGTACAATAGCAATGTGCATTAAAGCACACCTCTAACAAGAATATAAGAACATATGGATGTGAATCATTGTGACAATGGCATGGGAAAAGACTCACAACAATGACAACAATTTGTTGGATCATCACAGGATTTCGTTCTAAAGAGCACCGAGACTCACTGGGTTATTGATGAGAGGAAATGTCCAAAGTCAAACAGCGACAACACAATACGAGCTTCCTGTGCCATAGGCCACCTGTCTCTCTTGTTTAGAACAATCGCTCCAGCGAAAGCCACATCCTAAGCCGCAGATACTCAAAGCACCTGCTGCTGTGTCCGCTCACAGACCATTAGGGTCACATCCCATTTCATTTGAGTACTGGATTTTCACTAACAAACATGGGGTCAGGGAGGAAAACAAAAGCACGCGAGAGTCTCAAACATAACCAGCATGAGTTCAGCGTTTGCACTGAGGAAAATTACACTGCTCAGAAATTGATCTTTCCAAACTCAGGAGACCCAAGCGTCATTCATTTCCATGCAGTATATTTCAGATTTGTGATCAAATCATACTTTTGAGGCTGATCTTTACAAAATTATCAGCTGGCAAGCCTGAACGATCTGTTCACTCTGAGTTCAATTGCAGTCTGTTCCTCAAAGTTATCATATGACTTCAGAAGGCTTTGATTATATATATATATATATATTATATATATATATAAATAAAATATATATAAATATATGACGCTACCCTATTGTTCACTGATCCGCTCCCCGCTACTCTCTGCTCTGATAATAGCAGCTTTCTAGGACCATACATGATTTGGATAATTGGTCAACAGATAAATCTGTTAAATCGGACTCTGTTGCACAGAACTGAATATATATTATTTAATATTAATATATTTTCTGTCCAATTTTACTATTACTTTCAATAAAAGTGTGGTTATTTTTTATTGGCTTGTATTTTTTACATTCAGTATCATTAAAATTAATGAATTTAATTTAAAAGTCTAATATTAATACAATTAAAAAAAAAAAAAAAAAAAAAAAAAAAAAAAAAAAGTTAATTTCCAAAATAAATTTTTAAAAAGCAATTTCGGTTTCGGTTTTCGGCCAAGTGCATCCAGACTTTTCGGTTTTCCATAATATGATACAGTATTTAATAGTAGAGAAAATTAGGTCAATTTTGATTCAATTTTGTTCTTTAAAAGGCAGTAACAAGCAGACCAGAAAAAAAGGAACTAATAAATGGTTGCACTGTAAATAAGATAATGTGCTGTAGATTATAAGTGTTTTTTAAAGGGGAAGCAAGCTACTATAATAAATACTGGACATGTTTTATTCCTTAGCACCAACACAAATGAGTCAAATGTTAACCTACAATAGGAGTTAAATATGAGTTTAAAAAAAAATATATATCAGAATAGCTGCCCGGATCATCATGTTTTTCTTATGAGTTTTCTCAGCTTTCTAGGAGGAACAATTGATACAGTTTGTCAAAGCAATCTTATTCCGGTAAATCTATCAGGATTTGTTTTAAATACCATTTTTTAAATACATATTGAATTTATGAAAATGATACGGAGTCAACATGTACAACAATCATTTTCAGTCCTACGTTAATTATATCCCTCTGTCTACGCAACATGACAACAGCAGAAAGCCGATACCATCTCTAATACCAGCTTAGTCCTGTTTATAAAAGCTTCTGTCTAAGTCTGCCGGTCTTGAGTTTCTGAGTCCTAAGAGTGTTTCCATATGTGTGATGCCCACACCAAGTTAGCCAACATGATTCACTCCAATCACAGTCCCCACCAAAGCGGCTTCTGTTCCCCTGCTCTAACGACTCAAACATATTACATGTCCCACACATTACATCGGCACTCCTAGTCAACTCCAAACTGCCACGGACAGGCGTCTCATCCGGCCAGAAAACAGAATCATTCCCAGTTTAGAGGATGAGGCAGGAGGGGCACTTTGAGTGACTTCTGGTAGTTTCCTGTGGAGTGGAAAACATGCATGCTCTGTTTGAAAACATAATTATTTTGCATGATGCATCTGCTATATATTTCCATTATTGGCCCATATAGACTCCTTCAGATTAGCTCCAAATAGTAAGCTGTAATTATGTCGAACAGGAACTTCAGGGTACTGTGTGAAATCGCAGAGCCCAACATCTTCACAAAACCCCTAAAAAAGTCCCTTGGTGCCTAAAAGCATATCTAAAAATACTAGGGCACAGCTGGTTGAAATTTATTTTCTAGGCCATAGCAACAATGTTTGGTTGTTTCCAATTTCTAAAAAACCGCAGATAGTAAAATGCACAGAGAATAAGGCGGACATAAATAGCACGTGCATGCTTCAGCACTTTTAAAGACCATGTGGGGGCAGAAAGCGAAATGTTTGTCAAAGGTAAATTCACGACCTGTCTCACAATCATAATATCATAAAACAGCCAGGGAAGTTTCCAATCATGAGAAATGGAGAACCTTATGAACTATAAGTGGAATCAATCTAAAGAGTCAAAAACCAACTACTGATGTTCTGTCTACTACTTCTGAACTGCAATTATAATGAAAGAAATCTGGATTCATTTGTATGAGTGAAAGTTTAACACTTTAGCATGAGGGGTTTGATCAAATCACTAACCCTCAGTGTGAGCAATAGTAGGCTAATACTGGTGCTTGACTTGGTAAACGCCACGAAAAATCTGTATCCTTTTTACCAGCCTTCATTTCACTATTACATCATAATGTTAAAAATAAAGTTTTTTTTTTTTTTCTTTTTAGCTTCTATGGTTCCATTAAGAACATTTGACATCCATGGACACATTCCAATGCACAAAAGGTTCTTTATAGTTAAAAAGTTTCTTAATATTTTTAAAACATTAATCACACAAAAATGGTTCTTGAACTGTTTACTTGATCTTTGGAAAAAACACTGCTGTGGAACCCCCTTTTGGAACCCTTATTTTTCTATGAGTGTACTACTAGTTAAGATTTCAAAGCAGCAGTAGTAACGTACAGTACAGTATACAGCCATCCTGAATTGAGTCTGGAAATATTTAACAAAGAAAGAGGCTGGAAATTTCACTGAAGGCTTAATCAGTGTAAAATCTTCAGAACGGCTGAACTGAACTAATATTAGAAAAATTACTTAACTAGATTGCACATCACATTCTAATAAAGCTGTAACACTGTTTCATTTGAGGTTACGCTGCTGTTTAAAAGTTTGGGAATTATAAGATTTTTGAAAGTTTTCAAAAGAAGTCTTTTATGCAGGGGAGCAACTGCACATTTGCTAAGCTGATCCCTGTATATTCTATTCCCCAACACTAACCCTCATAGAAAACTTTCTACAAGTAAATGACTTTGCCTCTGTAATTATTAAATTATATCTGGATCAGGTAATTTACTCACACATCCAATTTTATCCAAATGTTTTTGATATCACGTTTGACTGCACGCTGCAAGACATAATGTGCTTGTTTGTATTAACAGAAGATGAGGCCAAAAGCCCAATAACTATAACCCTATAGCTTATGCTTGGAGGGATGCAAACTCATCATTGGTTTTTGCTCATACAATAGCCGAAAAAAATAAAATAAAATAAATAATAAAAAAAAATTATATTATATTATATTTATATATACAGGTGCTGGTCATATAATTAGAATATCATCAAAAAGTTGATTTATTTCAATAATTCCATTCAAAAAGTGAAACTTGTATATTATATTCATTCATTACACACAGACTGATATATTTCAAATGTTTATTTCTTTTAATTTTGATGATTATAACTGACAACTAAGGAAAATCCCAAATTCAGTATCTCAGAAAATTAGAATATTACTTAAGACCAATACAAAGAAAGGATTTTTAGAAATCTTGGCCAACTGAAAAGTATGAACATGAAAAGTATGAGCATGTACAGCACTCAATACTTAGTTGGGGCTCCTTTTGCCTGAATTACTGCAGCAATGCGGCGTGGCATGAAGTCGATCAGTCTGTGGCACTGCTCAGGTGTTATAAGAGCCCAGGTTGCTCTGATAGTGGCCTTCAGCTCTTCTGCATTGTTGGGTCTGGCATATCGCATCTTCCTCTTCACAATACCCCATAGATTTTCTATGGGGTTAAGGTCAGGCGAGTTTGCTGGCCAATTAAGAACAGGGATACCATGGTCCTTAAACCAGGTACTGGTAGCTTTGGCACTGTGTGCAGGTGCCAAGTCCTGTTGGAAAATGAAATCTGCATCTCCATGAAGTTGGTCAGCAGCAGGAAGCATGAAGTGCTCTAAAACTTCCTGGTATACGGTTGCGTTGACCTTGGACCTCAGAAAACACAGTGGACCAACACCAGCAGATGACATGGCACCCCAAACCATCACTGACTGTGGAAACTTTACACTGGACCTCAAGCAACGTGGATTGTGTGCCTCTCCTCTCTTCCTCCAGACTCTGGGACCCTGATTTCCAAAGGAAATGCAAAATTTACTTTCATCAGAGAACATAACTTTGGACCACTCAGCAGCAGTCCAGTCCTTTTTGTCTTTAGCCCAGGCGAGACGCTTCTGACGCTGTCTGTTGTTCAAGAGTGGCTTGACAAAAGGAATGCGACAGCTGAAACCCATGTCTTGCATACGTCTGTGCGTAGTGGTTCTTGAAGCACTGACTCCAGCTGCAGTCCACTCTTTGTGAATCTCCCCCACATTTTTGAATGGGTTTTGTTTCACAATCCTCTCCAGGGTGCGGTTAGCCCTATTGCTTGTACACTTTTTTCTACCACATCTTTTCCTTCCCTTCGCCTCTCTATTAATGTGCTTGGACACAGAGCTCTGTGAACAGCCAGCCTCTTTTACAATGACCTTTTGTGTCTTGCCCTCCTTGTGCAAGGTGTCAATGGTCGTCTTTTGGACAACTGTCAAGTCAGCTGTCTTCCCCATGATTGTGTAGCCTACAGAACTAGACTGAGGGACCATTTAAAGGCCTTTGCAGGTGTTTTGAGTTAATTAGCTGATTAGAGTGTGGCACCAGGTGTCTTCAATATTGAACCTTTTCACAATATTCTAATTTTCTGAAATACTGAATTTGGGATTTTCCTTAGTTCCTTAATGAATGAATATAATATACAAGTTTCACTTTTTGAATGGAATTAGTGAAATCAACTTTTTGATGATATTCTAATTATATGACCAGCACCTGTATATATATATATATATATATATATATATATATATATATATATATATATATATATATATATATATATATATTATAAAATAAATACAAATAAAAATATTGTATAACAGCCCCTTTAACCCCCTGACGGCTGTTCAACCCCAGAGAGTTTTTTTTTTTTTTTTTTTTTTTTTTTGAATATTGTTTTTCAAACAACACATAACTTTTTAGTTAAGCAGTTTTGGAGGGATTTATGGTATTTTTTAATTTTTTTATTATTTGCCACAAAATATTCATATTTTTGTATATTTTTATATAAAATGGGAAAATTAGAATTCAGTTTAAAGAATATCTGCATTTTTTTTTTTTTTTCATTTTTATTCATGGAGATAACCACGGAAAATGTGCCATGCTTGAAGGGATAGTTCACCCAAAAATGAAAATTCTGTCATCATTTACTCACCCTCAAGTTGTTCCAAACCTGTATGAATTTCTTTCTTCTGCTGAACACAAAAGAAGATGTTTTGTATGTTTTGAATGTCGGTAACCAAAAGTTGATTGGCCCCAATGACTTCCATAGTAAAAAAAAAAAAATACTATGGAAGTCAATGGAGCCCATCAACTGTTTGGTTACTGACATTCTTCAAAATATCTTCTTTTGTGTTCAACAGAAGAAAGAAATGATCTCTTTAAGTAGAAAATTTATGCCACCTGGTGGAAAACAGTTTTAAAATGAAAATGACATAATATTATCACTATAACCAGTAGATGGCTGCAGAGAATCAATCATTCGCTCATTTGCCACTTCTACTCCCTGATATAGTTCTTTTCATGTTTTGCTTTTGGATTTATATTTAGACATTATAAAATCACTACTATAACATTTATTAAAAAAAAAAAAAAAAAAAAAAAAAAAATAATAATAAAGTTTTCAAAAACCCATTGGATCTACATGAATCACACAAATGTCCTATTTTGAATTCAAAACGGCAATTTTCAGCGAAAGGTGACTAGTTAGCATTCCAGTTAACAATCTCATCAGTTTCTCATGAATGTAAATGTTGGCTTTTTTATTTTTTTGAGTGATAGAGATGCTCTATAATGAATTGATATAAACGTTAATCACTTTTCCCTCTTAGGCAGCAACATTAAGGCAATTGCAAACCCTCTTCTGGCGTTAAAAACCTACTGTCAGGATTTACTAAAGACACACAGGGCAAAAGTAGCACTGAAAAGGCATGGACAGTTATTTTTGCAGCTAACCTTATTGCATATGCATTTATAGGATTTTCCCTTTTTAGACGCAACATTTATAGGAGTATTTAAATGAATCATGCAAGATGATTTACTAAGGTGACTCATTTAAAACACTAAACAAAAGTTAGATTAAAATGTTTCCTTTCATTTTTTTTTTTTTTTAACAAATAACCTTTTTTTGATTATTTATAACGTTTTATTAATAAACATTTTTACAGAATGATTTCGGCAAAATGGCTGGATGAATTTTCAGCAACATTACTCCAGTCTTCAGTGTTACATGATCCTTCAGAATTCATTTTAATATGCTGATTTGCTGCTCAAGAAACAGCTGTGCTGTTTCATATTTTTGTGGAAATTGTGATAATTTTTTTTTTTTTTTTTTTTTTTTTTTTTTTCCACAATTCTTTCAATAGTAAAGACTTCAACATTGTTACAAAAGTTTTGTCACTTTTGATTAATTTAATGTGCCCTTGATGAATAAAAGTATTAATTTCTTACTGACCCCAGACTTTTGAACAGTAGTTGATCTGCAGTAACAGTAGGTTATTAAAAAGGCAAGTCGCACAATTAACTGCAATTTTCAAATTGATGATTCTTCAAGACAGTCAGACATTTTTTAACCTCTCATATAGTGACTTCAGCTAGTTTTAATACATATTCCTGCTCAAAAGACCAGCATATAAATCTTTTAGCAAAAACAGCATAAGATAAACATCATCTAAGAGTACTATTCAATTATCTAACAGTTCTGTAGCAGTTTGGTGCATACAGAAATCAACTGATGTGTGCAATCAGATGAGCTATTATACAATGGCTTTGAAGTGGCTCATCCAATCAGATTTTAGTGCTTGGAACTATACATTTTAGAAAAGTAATTTAATGGACTGTTCGCACATATTTAGTCACATACAGAACACAACCCAGAATAAACTACCAAAATCTGCTAAAATCCTGAGGTTGTTGGATATTAACAAGGTTTCATCTGTTGGATCTTACTAATAAATCCAGGAGCTTAACTTCATTATTTGGTAAATGCAGTCCATTGAACATTGTCTGGCATGCATCCACCAGGGCTTTTTAATGCCAATTCCCTAAATAATTTGTAATTCATACAAAATGATTCCTGGTGAGCCATGCTTCTGTTACCGTTATACAAGACACAAACGTTTCAGCATATATGACGACAAGCTGGTCCATCGCTGATGAAAAGAACCAATCAAATTCTCAAGCCCCTAAAGACATTGGCTAATTGCACTAATAAGGCAGAAGCAGAGGTTAGGAAATAAAGATGCCGTCTTGCCGCTGAAAGCCGGCACGCTTCTTTGGCCAGTTCTGTGGGCTTGTGGTTTTCTCTGATCTTCCTGAGTAAATCTCCCCCCGTTACCCCCACAATGGTCACTGAACTGTCAGATTATCTCCCAAAGCACGCTCCTACCATCAGGGTTTGTGGTTTTTGCCTCTCTAGAGCTGGAATTGATTACAAAGGTTGATATTAAATTAAGTTAATCTCTCTGATGTCCAATTTTTATTTTAGAAGCTTGTTTCCTAATAGAAAACACTTAAAAACTACAGCACATTCTCTTCTCTAATTTACAATGTAACAGAGACCGTTTATTTGTTACTTCCATCTGGTCTACTTGATTCTGTGCTTGTTCTTGTCTTTTTAAAAGACAACAACATTAAATAAAACCTGGCCCTTTTTAATATATTAATAAATGTTCCTTGTCTTATTGTGCATCATTCAATATAATATATATATATATATATATATATATATATATATATATATATATAAAAAAATAATAACAATAATTAATTTCAAACTTCTGACCGGTTGTGTGTGTAAAAACAGTCAGACACCAGTTTTTCTTTCTTAAAAAATCTAGTTCATACTGGCAGTTTAGCTGAATAATGTGCAAACGTCTTTATTACATCAACAAAACTTAATGCTCGATATGAGAATGAGATACACCCCACTGAGACATGAATATCAACTCTATCGGTCACACAGTCAAAAAACCCCAAGCGTGCATCTGATAAATCTGATAAAACTGGATATTATTGGACATGAACTGAAATGGGAACTGTCTTTTTAAGGAGGCAAGAGGGCTGTGTTCTTGTAAGTTACGCCACGCAGGCAGGACTCAATATGCTCATAAAAACAGTGATTAGAGATCTAACGCTCAGGAAAACAGGAACACCTCACTGGCAGGAGCAGAATACACATGGTGATATCAAGATAAAATAGCAAATGTTTCTACAAAACTTCAGAGAGTGTTAAGTCACTGAACTCAAACAAGAGATCAGTCCAGACATAACAGTGATGTAAAAAACATCAACCCATCAGATTTGCAGAAGAAATAGTCATTCCTTCATGTGTTCAGCACTCCAAAAAGTAATTCAGGGGACCTGTTACAACAACTTCAAAATATGCTTCAAGTTAAAAATTCTAATTTCTTGTTTTAATTAAACCTTTTAAGTTGCAAACATTATTTTGTTGAGTTCTTTTGACATAATAATGTTGATCATTACATCAACTTAATATTGTAAGTAATTTAAACTCAAATTTCAAACTCGTTATTGGCTTTTTTAAAAAAAAAATAATAATAATAATAATAATAATAATAATAAAAAAAAGTTGTAGTAACTTAATAAAATTGTCTTGATAACTTCGGAAATTAGGCAGTGGATTTCTAGCTCCCAGCATGTTTTGCACAGGACTGGGTAAGGAAAATAAATGTTGAAATTAAGTGATAATTTATTTGTTTTTAGTGAAGGGAAAGACATGTGAGTGTTTAATGCTGTTATGTTTGATGTTTAAAAGAGTTTCTATAATGTTGAAGTTTTTGTTTTACATGAAAGTAAACACTACATTGACTCCATAAGCAATGACTGCGCTAATGCCAGTGACAAGTAATATCTTACTTTTTCATTAAACAATAAACATACATGTTAAATAAGTTATGTTAGCATGTGCTATGATAGTTGTTGATTTGAACTGAAATAGATACGATTAATTGGTTCCAACTCTGGTAGTTGTAATCAACTTAATAATTTGTAACAAACACACATTTTTAAGTTCCTCTAACTGAGGGTAGCTTGTTGGTTGAACATAAATTCATCCAAAGTTCAAAAAAATTGATGCAAACTGTTGCATTAATTTTTTTTTTGTAGAGCCAACACATTATTTTTTTTAGAGTGAGTGCATGTACTGCGTGTTTAGTGCTTCACAAGTTTTAACACTCATATAAAATAAGCTCTCTTCAATCAAACACATTCTCGAACGTCCATCCTTTCCGGAACATGAGTGACCCTGGAATACATATCCATGAGGGCGACAGCTTTCATGAGATTAATTCCACACTGCTGGAAATCAGTAAAGAGACTAAAAGCCATTAGTGTCTGCCAGCAGCTCTCCCAACAGTCCCAAACATTCAGTGCTGGCCATCTCTCCATGTCCATTAAAAATACCTCCATTATTCCAAATCAAATACAGTCGTCTTTTTGTCTTTTGACACTTGATACATGTTTAAGTAACTGAGTATCATGTGCAGCCATATTTATTCTAGTTACTGAGTACTTTAATCATAACATCAATTTATTTTGTAAGTATGTTTGGAAACATCACAGTAAGAAAGACATGACAATGACCTCCATTGTGCATTTAGCTGTTTGTTCAGTTGTGAAGAATTTATCTCGTCACTGTTGTCAATGTTCAGTCTTAACAGTGGAGTTGTGTTTCATGTCATTTAAATGCTTTTTGAATACAATTCATATTGAATTTTGGCCTGAGCGATGACCAGTTGCACCGCTGATTTGAATTCTGCAAACCACTCACAATATGCAAATATGACTAGCGAGGAAAGTCATGAATTTACACACCCTGCCTGCCCAGATTTTGACCAAAGTCACACCGGGCAGTTTGGCCGTTGCATCTGTTACAAAGATTTCAAGTACAGATAAACTGATGTAGAAATTTGATCAGATACAACATTTTGGCCATTTATTTTAATTTAATTTATTTCTTTATGTTTTTACAGAATTCATATTAATGCTCAGAACTGCAATCCTATATATTATTACAAGGAAAATCAGCAGTAAAAACTGTTTTATTACTTAAAAAAGAATAGCACTATACTGAACAGGAAAAATAAACATTTTCAAAAAATAAACTAAAATATTACAAAATTATATAAATTAATAATAACTTACAGTAGAAACACAACATAGAAAAAGAATAGCTTTATAATGTTTAAATAAAAAATAAAAAAAAATAAAAAAAAACACTATCTGCTGCCAAAACGTTAACCTGATTAAAACGTCTCGGGTTACTGGCGTAATGTTCTCTGAATAGGGAACGAGACACTGCTTAGCTATGACACAATGGGAACGCCCTCTGGGTGTGCTGATTGTCTGAAGCCCGTATAGAATCACGCCAATTCATTGGCTGATGGCGCAGGCGCCGCCCCGATACTGACGAACGCATCATCTGCTCCTCAGATTTCCGAAAAAGGCCACTTGTCGGCAGCGCAAGGAGCTTGGCAGCGGACGCAGTGTCTCGTTCCCTATTCAGAGAACGTTCTCTTTCATAGGTTCACTCGACACTGCGTAGCTATGATGCAATGGGAACGATATACCAAACATGCCAAGCTAAAGCTCTGCCGTATCTGGCGCAATGAAAAAAACAGATAGCAACCATGGCCGGTTCAAACAGACAGAACCTGGGAACCTGGAACCATATTGAGATCCAAACAATAAAATTTAACAAACGTGTGTGGGGAGGACATTCCTGTCGCTACACAAATGCCCTCTAGGAGGACCCCTCTAAAAAGAGCTTGAGAGGAAGCCACACTTCTGGTGCAATGTGCCCGAACGCTGAGAGGTGAAGAAAGACCACGCACCTCATATGCCAGCGAAATAGCCTCCATAACCCAGTGAGAAATTCCCTGCTTTGATGCGGCAAGCCCGCAGCGGCCAGCACCAAAACATACCAAAAGCTGATTCGTTCTTCTCCAACTGCTAGAGCGATCTACGTAAGACTCCAGAGTTCAGACAAGGCAGAGCAAGTGAAGTTTTTCATCCTCATCAGAGGTGAAAGGAGGAGGATGGAATGAGTGAAGGGTGATAACTTGAGAGCGAAATGGTGTAGACAAGACCTTGGGCACATATCCTGGCCTGGGTCTTAAGGTTACCTAAAAGGGTTAGTTCACCCAAAAATGAAAATAATGTCATTTATTACTCACCCTCATGCCGTTCCACACCCGTAAGACCTTCGTTAATCTTCAGAATGCAAATTAAGATATTTTTGACTAAATCCGATGACTCAGTGAGGCCTGCACAGCCAGCAATCACATTTCCTCTCTCAAGATCCATTAATGTACTAAAAACATATTTAAATCAGTTCATGTGAGTATAGTGGTTCAATATTAATATTATAAAGCAGTGAGAATATTTTTGGTGCACCAAAAAAAATAAAATAAATAAATAAATAACGACTTATATAGTGACAGCCGTTTTCAAAACACTGCTTCTGGAAGCTTCGGAGCATTATGAATCAGCGTGTCGAATCATGATTCGGATCGCGTGTCAAACCGCCAAACTGCTGAAATCACGTGAGTTTGGTGCTCCGAACCGCTGATTCATAACGCTCCGAAGCTTTCTGAAGCAGTGTTTTGAAATCGGCCGTCACTATATAAGTCGTTATTTTTTTATTTTTTTATTTTTTTATTTTGGTGCACCAAAAATATTCTCGCCTCTTTATAATATTAATATTGAACCACTATACTCACATAAACTGATTTAAATATGTTTTTAGTACATTAATGGATCTTGAGAGAGGAAATGTCATTGCTGGCTATGCAGGCCTCACTGAGCCATCGGATTTCAACAAAAATATCTTAAGATTAACGAAGGTTTTACGGGTGTGAAACGGCATGAGGGTGAGCAATAAATGACATTTTCATTTTTGGGTGAACTAACCCTTTAACTAGACCAGGGGCGAAGTCCATACACGCCTCGCTAACATACACCAGAATCCGCTCTGGAGCTGACTCCAAGGGCTCAAAAGGAGCCTCCATTAAGCCCTCCAGTACGACTGTCAGATCCCAAGAGGGAATTCCAGGGAGGCGTGCTGGCTTCAGGTGCCGAACCCCACGCAAAAACGCCGAGACCAATCTATGTTTGCCCAGGGGAATTTCATCTGACTCCCTTCAAGCAGCAACGGCTGCGACAAACTCTCAGAGTAGTAGCAGCTGCCCCTACAGCAATTTTTTCTTGCAGGAACTCCAGCACTGAACCCACAGGGCAGTTGACTGGATCCACAGCATGAGCTGAACATCAAGACTCAAAAACCCTCCACTTGGAGGAAAACAGCCTTCTTGTGGAAAAAGCTCTCGCACTCGCGATGGTTTCCTGGACGTCGGCAGGAAGACTAGAGATTAAAGCTGGCGGCCTTTGATGGGCCATACCCACAGCTTCCAAATCTCGGGACAAGGATGCCATATCTTGCCCTGAAGCTGAGACAGCAGGTCTTGTCTGCTCCGAGAACCATGTATGGGACGGCCAGAATGGGGCTACAAGTAGGAGACGGTCCCTGCTCTCCCTCACCCTGCACAGAACAGCCGGGATCAGCTTGACAGACAGGAATGCACAGAGTTTCAGTCTCGGCCATGGGTGAGCGAACGCATCTATGCCCAGAGGCACTGGGGGGCTCAGGGAAAACCAAAGCAGGCATTGAGATGACTCCTGTGACACAAAGAGGTCCACCTCCGCTCTGCCAAACACTTCCCAAATCTGGGCTACTGTTCGAGGGTTTAGCATCCATTCCCCCGATCTGAGTTTCTACCTCGACAGAAAATCTGCCACGAGGTTCAGGGTCCTGGGTACATGAACCGCTCTCAGGGAGAGGAGTTTGTTCTGAGCCTAAAGGAGGAGACGACGCACATGCCTGTCCAGGGTGCGTGATCGTGAGCTCCCTTGGTGATTTATGTGAGATACCACTGCCATGTTGTCCGTCCTGACAATGACGTGGCATCCGCTGAGAAAGGGGAGAAAGTGCAGCAGGGCCAGGGATACAGCCCTGAGCTCCAAGCTGTTTATGTGCCAAGAGAGGAACTCTCCCGTCCACACTCCACACGCTGGCCTGCCCTCGAAGACCGCGCCCCAGTGGGTCAGAGAGGCATCCACTGTGATCATTTGCCGACTGAAAACAGCACCCATATGTTGACTCCTTTTTGAAGAAAGAGTGGATCCCGCTATATCGAAAGGGCGCGGAAACAAACGCATGGCACTTTCAACTGGCGAAAGGCTGGTCCTATTGATCGGACCCCTAAGAGCTTCATCCACCAAAGAAATGTGAAGCAATCCTAGGGGCAGCACAGGGGATGCTGTGGCCATGAGGCCCAGGAGCCTGCGACAGGTGCTTACAGAGACATGATGGCCTAGCCTGAAGCAGGCCAAACATGTAACAAGACTGGAAATCCGGGCAGGAGCCAGACAGGCCTGCATCTGAACGGAATCCAGGTGAACCCCTAAGAACACAGTCTGTTGAGATGGGGCGAGAACACTCAGTGTTCAGTCTGAGGCTGAGAGACCTGATGTGGTGATGGGGCGAGAACACTCAGTGTTCAGTCTGAGGCCGAGAGACCTGATATGGTGAAGGACGACGTCTCTGTGGCAAGTCACTGATTCCCTGGAGTGGACTAATTTGAGCCAATCATCCAAGTAATTGAGTATACAGATGCCCTGGAGCCTCAACGAGGCCAGAGCAGCATCCATACATTTCGTGAATGTCCTGGGTGCCAAGGCCAGGCCAAAGGGAAGAACCTTGTACTGATAAACCTTTCCTCTGAAGGTGAATCTGAGGAACTTCCTGCGACAGACATGGAGTGTGTAACCGAACTGTACTGTTTTTAGAATCCAAGGCGATACCCCTGGCAGACGCCTCTATTCGTGAAAGAAATGTGATAGAGGAAGCAGTGTGTCGCAATGTAGAGGACATACCTGCATTAGAGTGTCAAACTGGTCCTTGCAGAGTAGCATGGTTGACCGCGAAGGAGAACGCCGCGACCTGGGGTTCGGATGTAGAGCGAGCAGACGGGCCTTGCCCTTTGTCTCCCTCCCTCTCCTGAGCACAGCGTGGGGTTTTGCCGGTCGAATTCTCGCATGAATATCTGTGCCCTAGCACGGAGCCGTGCAAGACATTTTCCTTTGGGCTAGGCGATGTTATTTACACCGCAGCGTCCGACTCTGAGGATTTCGGGCCTGCTTCAGCTGACGCTCTCCCGCCCGACGGCCAGGAAGCGCGGCTTCCGTGGCCTACTCAGGAGTTAGTTATTGATTGGCCCGACGAGCCCCGCGAATCTCAGTCGTCTAAACTAGATGCAAGGTTTTTGAGCGGCCCCAATTCTAGGCCAGTACAGAGAAAGCTGCCCTTGAGCTCTACATCCGAACCCCAGGTCGCGGATTCACGTGAGGCCTTGGCGGCTTCGGGAGCGCGACAGAGAAAAACGGATGACTCCTTCTCAAAAACCGTGAGTCTAGAACGGAGAGATTTGAAAAGGAGATTTTCACAGAATTTACAAGCAGAAGCACCATGAACAGCCTCACACGCATGCGAAAAACCCAAACATTTAACACACTTACTGTGTGGGTCGTCGCTCGCAATGAAGCGAGAACACGGCAGTACACAACGAAGAAACTCACAAGGAGAACTGAGTTCCACTATCACAGTCGCTGAAGTGCAGATGAAGAAACACTTGAATAATAATCTAAAATTCGGGTCAGATAAACCGTAGCAGAAGGGCTAAAATGGCCGCTTTGCGAAGGCAGTGAAATCTGAGGAGCAGAGGGCGCATTCGTCAGTATAGGACGGCGACGTAAGATATATATATATATTTATATTTATATTTATATTTATATATATATATATATATATATATATATATATATTTTTTTTTTTTTTTTTTTTTTTATTACACACACACACACACACACACATAAACACTATATTGCCAAAAGTATTCGGACACCCCTCCAAATCATTGACTTTAGGTGTTCCGATCACTTCCATGGCCACAGGTGTATAAAATCAAGCACCTAGGCATGCACACTGCTTCTACAAACATTTGTGAAAGAATGGGTCGCTCTCAGGAGCTCAGTGAATTCAAGCGTGGTACCGTGATAGGTTGCAATAAGTCCATTCACGAAATTTCCTCACTACTAAATATTCCACGGTCAACTGTTAGTGGTATCATAAAGTGGAAGCAATTGGGAACAACAGCAACTCAGCCACAAAGTGGAAGGCCACGTAAAATCACAGAGCGGGGTCAGCGCATGCTGAGGCGCACAGTGTGCAGAAGTTGCCAACTTTCTGCAGAGTCAATAGCTACAGACCTCCAAACTTCGTGTGGCCTTCAGATTAGCTCAAGAACAGTGCGTAGAGAGCTTCATGGAATGGGTTTCTATGGCCGAGCAGCTGCATCCAAGCCTTATATCACTAAGTGCAATGCAAAGCGTTGGATGCAGTGGTGTAAAGCACGCCGCGACTGGACTCTAGAGCAGTGGAGACATGTTCTCTGGAGTGAAAACTCACGCTTCTCTGTCTGGCAATCCGATGGACGAGTCTGGGTTTTACCGGTTGCCAGGAGAACGGTACTTGCCTGACTGCATTGTGCCAATTTTAAAGTTTGTTGGAGGGGGGATTATGGTGTGTTGTTGTTTTTCAGGGGTTGGGCTTGGCCCCTTAGTTCCAGTGAAAGGAAATCTTAATGCTTCAGCATACCAAGACATTTTGGACAATTTCATGCTACCAACTTTGTGGGAACAGTTTGGGGATGGCCCCTTCCTGTTCCAACATGACTGCACACCAGTGCACAAAGCAAGGTCCATAAAGACATGGATGAGCGAGTTTGGTGAGGAGGAACTCGACTGGCCTGCACAGAGTCCTGACCTCAATCCGATAGAACACCTTTGGGATAAATTAGAGCGGAGACTGCGAGCCAGGGCTTCTCGTCCACAAATGCGCTTCTAGAAGAATGGTCAAAAAATCCCATAAACACACTCCTAAACCTTGTGGAAAGCCTTCCCAGAAGAGTTGAGGCTGTTATAGCTGCAAAGGGTGGGCCAACCCCATATTAAACCCTACGGATTAAGAATGGGATGTCATTAAAGTTCATGTGCACATAAAGGCAGGCGTCTCAAAACGTTTGGCATTATAGTGTATATACACACTCACATACATACATACATACATACATACATACTTACATTATATATAAAATTTCGGTCAAATGTGCTTTAAATGTGTTTTTCTCTAATCAGTTGTTCCAAAAGGTGGCAATACTGGCCCGGGACGCTGTTTCACAGTAGAAAACAAAACTAAGGAGACAGAACAACAACAAAATACCGGAGACTGCAACAACAACAACAGATGCCTGCATTGACAACTTGTGTGAGGGGGTTATGAGATAGCTGCAACTTTCATTTTTAAAGAGTACAAAGACTTTTATCAGTCATAACTTCTGGAGAAAAATAGCGCAGACACTGGACAAAGTTCAAATTTTATTTTATTTATTATAATTCACGCATGCTATGAAATGGAATAGACTTTGAAAGGCTACAGGTACGACTGTATGCATACACTAGTGTACGCGTTTAAAAAAAAAAAAAAAAAAAAAACGAAGTATACTTTGGGCTTAAGGGGTAATTAAATTAACAAATCATGTAAAAATGTATCATCTTTTATTGGAAAATTCAACATTTTAATCAAACTTTGATAATTGCCTTAATCATTTAAACAACTGAGAAGATAGTGATCAAACTACATTTTATAAAAATCACCTGCCAAGTTCACAAATCTATGCCTAGAGCTAATAATGTATTATGTATTACGTACAGTACGTTATTGTCTCTGACAGACAGCATGTTGTAGCTGCTCAGGCCACCATTTTCACCCTCTTCTCAGAAAGCAATGTTATAGTCAAAACGTCCGGTAGTGTGGGTTTTCCAGGAAACGTGTGAACTCACTGAACCTCTGCTTCTCGTAAATACTACCATGTATTGTGCACGTTATATTTTTTGACAGACATCAATGTTGTAATATTCAAATGATGTGGATTTGAAAACAGATGGATCTTAAGGTAATAATTATTTATTTCTTAGCTGGCAAGTATTCAGTGAAGTGATTGATGCCCATAAGTGTGTTTTGTCCAAGTTTTTAGTTCTAATATTCCAACTGACAGCCAGCCTAAGTTTTTGACAAACGTGATAACATGCATGAGGGGTGAACTGTTTGATTTTTGGGTAACTATAAATTGTGCTGAAGATGTTCAAAAAGCTTTTTGCCTAGTTCATTATACTGGGGAACACATGGCACCAGGATGCACTATTGGAAGAAGGCAAGCCGGCGGAGGCAGTGTGATGCTTTGGGCAATGTTCTGCTGGGAAACCATGGGTCCTGCCATCCATGTGGATGTTACTTTGACACGTACCACCTACCTAAGCATTGTTGCAGACTATGTACACCCTTTCATGGAAACGCTATTCCCTGGTAGCTGTGGCGTCTTTTAGCAGGATAATGCGCCCTGCCACAAAGCAAAAATGGTTCAGAAATGGTTTGAGGAGCACAACAAAGAGTTTGAGGTGTTGATCTGGCCTCCAAATTCCCCAGATCTCAACCCAATCAAGCATCTGTGGGATGTGCTGAACAAACAAGTCCGATCCATGGAGGCCCTACCTCGCAACTTACAGGACTATTAGAATAGGAATAGGACTAGGACTATATCAGTGATGGTACCTGGTTGTCAAGTATTTACCCACTATCTGCAAAGGCTACTATCCACTCTCATTTAGGAACAAATGTTTTTGGCATCACACACAAGGAAGAGCTGCCAGAAACACAGTCTCTGAAAATGATGAGAGACCTGCCAAAAACCTTGAAGTACTCCCAGACCCCGCTGTAAGAGGAAGGGAGACCTGAATTACACTGAAGTGTGGTCCCTCTGAACGCTACCACATGTTAACACAAGCCTCTGTATCATATTAGCTCAAACCGCTGGTATAGAGACACGGCAAATAGAGCAGATCTACTGTACTCAAGAGCGCACATTCAGAGCAATGTCTCAAAACCTCATAAAGCAAAACTCGCCTTACCATCAGCACATGGGCTCAGTAAATAACGGGTTGGGAGGATTTTTCTTCTTACTGGAAGACAATTGTGATTCGCCTAAAGCAGTGAACTCTTTTGACCAAAGAGAGAGGAAAAAAAAAGATCATTATAAGGACAGAATTTGACTTCAAATCGTTTTAAAGATGAAAGTACGTCTAAGTCTATGTAAAGTCCTGCTTTCATGGCTCTGATGGCTATATATGTTTAAAGTCAACATGAAATCACAATTGACCTGAACTGCAAATTATTCATCAGTGGATGGTACTAAACTAAACTAAACTAATAAAATAAATAAAAATAAAAATAAAACTCTGCCTTCCAAACAACTCTTCAGATTAAAAAGTTATTGACTTTTGATTTATTTTATCCCGTTTCTTCCATAATAGTCACATTACAGAGGTAAAATGGGTTACAAACAGTGTTTCATGTTGACTTTCAGCATGAACGTATGAATTGGATGTCAAACTGAGGTATATCTAACTAGAAGATAGAAACAGAATGTTGTGCACTGTAGTCTAATCCGGAGAGCTTCTCTCTGTCAAGTCTGATTTGCAAAAACGCTTGAGATGAAACATTTCTCTTAAAGGAGTAACTCTTCTACTGTGACCAATCTTTATTTGCGGCTGCGTTTCATGACCTTACAGGACCGCACGGGGAAAACACTGCAATAATGTCATCACGCTTTACAAAGACAAAACACACAAGCCACCAGGGTTAAAACAGTTTCAAGAACGCAAACAGCAGAGGTGTCAAAATAACACAAAAAATCTATTAAGAGAGGAAAGGAAAATAAACCAGATTCCTGATGTTAGACTACACAAACTGCCGTGAAACTTCACAAGGAGTCTGTTGAAATCAAAATGATGACGAAATAAAAGCAAACCTGAAGGACTCTTTCTTTATGTTTGAAAATTCAATTGTTTTAACTATTCAGGAAATCATTGTTTAAATTCATATAATTAAAAATGATGATTCACTAGATCTATTGCTCAACGTCAAGATATTGGACAACAAAGAAATGCTTGATCATTTTAGACATTACAGAAGTTACGAAGAAACTGTTTATCATACACTGAAATAAGCACTAAAACAGACACACGGCACCAGACTACAACAGCAAAGCCAGCGATCTAATTCATATGTAAACAGCATGAACACTGTAATGCTTTCTTAAATATTTTTGAGGCTGATGTGATTTGCATCATTTCCCTTCATCCTTTTTAAGCTCATTACCACAACTGAGCGGAGGAAACATTGGGAAGCTCATTAGACATCAAAAACACAATTTTGTTTGTTAAACATGCATTTGTCTTAAGATCATTTCTAAATCATTCAATGACTGAAAAGTGGTTTTATAATTAAGAATGATATTAATTCCAAGTATTGTAAGATTTTAAAAAGATGTATAAACTAAATGCATGCTTGACACAAATTGCAATAAACCAAGTATGTGAAGCTGCAAAAAAATAAATAAATAAAAATAAAAATACAAAAACATGAATTAATTAAGTACATAAAATATTGAATAAATAAATAAATATGCATTCTTAACACCTAAAATGCAATCTAATTGGCTTACTTTTTTCACATTTTCTATAAGCTCTATATTTAAAACTCCAATTCACCAAAATTTATCTGCAGCTTTGAGTATGTTATGGGCTTTATGGTGTAAAAACAATATAGGCACAAAAGCACATTAATAAAGAGAGTTTTAAGGCTGCTTTGTCTATTAGCCACATGTGCGTAAACAGAATCTGATCACAGCATCAGAAAAAGAGATGGTTTTGCTTAAATGTTTAGCAAAACTTCAAAAAAAAAAAAAAACTAAATGTAAAAATGGCTAACTAATGAAGCTCACTTATGCTCCAGTCTCAACTGTAGATACTGCATATCATAAATACTTAAAAGTATTATTCTGGTGCAACTTTTCTATCAAACAGCAGCAAAAGAGTAGCAGACGCTTAAACAGCAACAACTGCTGATTGGAGAAATTAAACCTTTATATGTGCTTTGACACATATGCCTTTATTAGGTTGAAAGAAATTAAAGAAAATTAAAGAAAAAAAAAAAACTATTATTGTTGATGGAATGATGCTCGAAACAATTCAAGTTAAAAGTAATGTTTAAGCTTTCCAATCAACAAGTGTCACTGGTAAACCTTTTAAACTGAAGAAAAAAATGACTAGTTCTCAAATAAAGGCTTAAACGACATTGTGACATGTTAAGCCACCTGCAACGTCATATTAGACAGCATGCATGTGTGACAGTGATGAGTCACAGGCTGCTGAAGCCTCTTCAAACGTCACTCAGCACTCAAAGTGCCAGTTCCAGACTTGTGATAATTGTCAGAAATAACAGGTTCTTCTCCTTTAATTGCCATTCTCACAATGTGCCCATGCCGCAAGCGAAAGCCACTGGGGTTGGCGAGACCTGCCAAGCGTGATCTTGTCATATCCCAGAGTTCTGCGATGTGCTGAATGCGTAAACAGCAGTTCAGATCACAGCTGCGGTTTAACTCGTCCTGACCTTTTCCAGCATGAATTCTACAGTGTTGTGCATGATCAGGTCAACTTGGCCATCAACACTCACAAAAAGTCCTAGGGACCATAATTTATGGAGTTATATTTTGTGAGACTGTAAAAGACGCCTGTGTACTAAAAAAAAAAAAAAAACTGCTTAGGTTGAATAAAAAGACAGACAAAAAAAAAAAAAAAAGATATTCAACAAATTATATTACAAACAAAATTATCACTATTTATTATTTTAATGTTCCTCATCCTATAGTGCGCAATATATCAGTGCATGTTATTTAAAAAAAAATAATGAACAAGTGAATGAATGAGTGAGTGAAGGAGAGAATGAGTAAGTGGAGAGAACGAGTAAGTGAGTGAAGGAGAGAACGAGGGAAAGAACGAGTGAGTGAGAGAAAGAGTGAACGAGTGAGTGAGAGAAGGAGTGAATGAACGAGTGAGTGACTGAGTGAGTGAGTGAGTGAGTGAGTGGACAATTTTCCCCTCCCTGAAATGTCTTTTCTGATGATGTAAGCAGGGCTAACTATACAACTACATAACTATAACATAAAAACTATAAATTATGTCATAACCATATTGAACGCAATCAAATTCCAATGGACAAAATCAAGACTTAAGCAAAACATTTTTTCTGATTACAAACTATCAAAATATAAAATTTGCATTGATAAAATATTTGATTAAATAATTAAAGTATTTGCATTAACTGCTAATAATACAAGGAAATGTAGTATAGTCTTATCAAAGCTTCTTAAAGATCAATCTTAAATATCATATTTAATTTTCTAATCTAGAGTCTGTTTTAATCTGTCTGACTTGAAAAAAAGGTATATTAATTACAAGTTGTACACTTGTATTCACATGTGATGACAAAACCGAGAAACATGAACGACAGTTCCCGATTAACAATTTCATGCCCTCGAGGACAAGCCCAATTGACGGCAATGATTGAATTTAAACTAACAAACGCAACCTCTAATGTTGTTTAAAGCAATTGAGCATGGCTTTCAATGGTAAACTCATAACAGCTCTAATTTATGAATGTGTGAAATTGTGCAGGGGTGTAATGTCTCCTAGAAGCATTAGTGCGCACTTCCTCCGGCAGCCAGGAATAATGTTCTAGCATCTAATGCCCGGTTTATGCCTGTGTGGTCCGTACTGAATCAGGCCAAGCTAAAGCCGGGCCTTAGAAGGGCACACACACACACACAAGGACCACAGTGAAACCATGCTCGCAGGAAGACCACCAGGGCTCGCCCGACAAAGAGCAGATATTCGCCGCGATGCTGACGTGTTTAGAGACAGCAGAAACTCAACGCCATGAATGAAAATATAGTCTGTCTCATGAGCAGCTATAATTAGCAGATTGTGCAGTCAGGAGTTTCTTGTATGATCTTAAAGTGTGGAGGAGAGAGAAAAAAAAAAAAACACACTAAAATCTGAGGTGGAAAATAAAGAATGAAAATACATTCACCAATTGCGCTCCCTGCTAGCATTTATTTGCACATGCTGTCTGTGTTGTTTTAGCATCTGAGTCACTAAAGGAACTACACAAATCACATAACTGATCGCAATGTGTGCCTTATTCACAGAAGCGTGCTTAAAAGACAGTGAGCAGCAACCGTTTTAGATCAATAAGCCTTAACCCTTAACCATGTCTTGGGGGGGGGGGGATTAAAAGGGATTACCAAAAGAAATAGGAATGGCAAAGGTTCCAGGTCTATTGTAGTTATTAATTGATCAATTTAACCTATTTGCAATTTTTTTTTTTTTTTTTTTAAATATATTCACTCTTATTAGATGTCTAATATGTCAAAAACGCAAAACGTTTCTTGTCTCGTCACATTCAGTTATGAAATACATGAATCATATTATATTACTCAAATAATAGCATGTTTTTAATTCAAAACAATGAAATTTCATAAAAATGTTGAGTAGTTTGTATCACTGGATATTACTGTCGGTCGCTGCATATTTTAATCATAAAATGTATTCTTTCACTACTAAAACAAAAGCATCACATTGGAATTCGCACTCGACTTCTGTGAGCAGTAAGCCCCACCTTCTTTGATTTGATTGGCCAGCTCGCTCATTCTGCAGTGATGAGCGCTGTTAGACCACTGAGGCAGACAAGCCTAAAAATGTAACTTTTAAAACTTTTTTTTTTTCATCCTAACAACAAACAGAGTGGTGCATAATGGAGTACAACAGAGCAGCATTAATAATATTAAATACTGGGGGGGACAAGTCAGCCATTTCTAATTATTGGGGGGACATGTCCCCCTCAATGTCTATGTTGGTTACGGCCCTGGTTTACACGCATTCAATGTCAAAAAACACTTTAATTTTCTCATAATATACATTGGCTACGTTTACATGCAACCAAATAATCCATTAGTAATCAGACTGACAGCTCAATCTGACTGAAAAGCCTTCATTTAAACACCGTAAATCGATCCGATTGAGCTCGATCCGAATTAAATTTGGATCTGATTGGAAGGGGTGGTTTATTCCTTTTCTAATCCGATTGAGAGGACATGTAAACACTTGATCGGATTGAAAATCAAAACTGGAAAGGACTGCGAATGTGCAATGACGAAGAAATGGTCTAATGACGTATGACGCATGGAGCGAGCTGCAGTTGTTGTTAAATGTCATAAATGACTGTCGTGTTATTCTCCTACCACTCATCATCTGTGATCAACATCTGTGAGCAAATCTACGTCCCATTAGTCCTCACTTCATACTCTCATCCACAGACACTTTATTTTGGGCACTATTTTTTTACTAATTGATAAACATAAGCAGCACGGCACAACGGTTCATGGAAAACTGTATATTCGTGCAGTGTGCGCATGTCAAAAACTCAATTCAGATTTGAAGAGTGTGAAGTATAAACGTACACATCAACCCGATCACTTTATTTAGCGTTCATATAAACACTACGTTCGGATCCATCAATTGGAATGAATTTATTCCAATTAAAACAAAAGTTGTGCTTGAAACATAGTCGTTGCAGCATCGCCTCTTTTCTCACAGTGTCTGAAACAGTTCAATCAAACAGGATGACTTCAGCAGAATGTTTTTTAAGTGGTAGACATTGTTCAAGGGTAGCCAATAGGCTGGCATTATGTAAATTTGTTACAAACCTACGTAGGTTTGTGCAGGAAGTAAGACTGGAATTACTGACGACTCATTTCAGGCAGTTCAGAATTGCTTCTTTCTTTTAGTAGACAATAACTCCATTTATTGTGCACTTTGATCTTTGAAACTTTGCACACCTTTTACATTGACAAACAGCTATATTTGTGGCCATTATGTGGCCGGTAATAGGGCAGCATTAATTGTGTTAGGAAATCAGTAACAACCACTGAAGTTTGAGAATCTGGTTTGCTCAAAGATGAGCCTCATTATCATACAAAGGAATGACAATGAATTAACTTTTTCATATGTACGATGCAATACTATACCAGCACTGGATTTTGCACTGAAATAAAAGTAGTACGACTCACTGTTTAAATAAAAAATTTGTTGGAAAAAAAAAAGTGCAAAAAAAAAAAAAAAAGCACAGATCGTGCTTAGATTTGTTGTCGCTGATCACCCTTGTTCTCAGACGCCCCCTCCGGAGAAGA
The DNA here is from genome assembly GCF_019924925.1 of Ctenopharyngodon idella. Lineage (NCBI taxonomy): Eukaryota > Metazoa > Chordata > Actinopteri > Cypriniformes > Xenocyprididae > Ctenopharyngodon > Ctenopharyngodon idella. The sequence continues at coordinate 1,018,899 of NC_067236.1, forward strand.
CGTTTAGGGAATGGCCTGCTGTGGGCGAACCATTTCCTGTTATAACCACACCACATCCTCTGAGCTGAGATTTTCATTATTTTCATATGCACCACCATTTCATAATACAGCAGTCTAGGCAAACTTGCCACCATGATGCTAAGCTTTTGTGGATGGTTTCTAGGCTGTTCTGAGCGCTTTAGGCTTTTCTGAGTGGTTGCTAGGTGCATACTTACTGGTCCAAGTCAATAGAGTCCACCCTCAAGTAATATTCTGGTCTGTAGATAGGGCTCAGTCCCTCCTTCGTGTTGGTGTAGATACTAGGAAGTGTGATTTTTATTTTAAAGTCACATGAACACATTCAAGATTCAATGTAGCACCTAACATGACCCCAAAACAGGAGAGAAAGCGAGCCAGTGCTGCAGAAGCACAAATATCTCGCCACATTTTTTTCCCGCGCTTACACAAACACCTAAGCCGCATACTCTGTGCAGAGCGCTGACCGCATGCCAAAATCCAAACCTGCGAGGAGCGCAAAACAGACGGGTGAATCACGGCTGCTGATGCACTCGTTAAGGCGTTACGAGAGGCAGACGTGATCCAAGAGTGAACGCAGGATCCCCTCCAGACTGTCATTTCTCAAAGAGACGATTATGCAACTTGTGCAGAGACACACCTTGAGACTAAACACCACCCATGCGGGAAGAACGCAGGACAAAGAAATAATAAATACAGAAATGTACAGGAAGGAAAACGGGGAAGCGGGACCGGCTTTGTAAGAGTGTGACAGCAACGTGGAGAGACTGAGAAAGAAAGAAACACTTCAAAAACACACACGAGGAGTTGAAATTGCTATAAAGCACAAACTGGCACTAGACATCGAAATGGAAAACTCATTTAATTTCTTCAATCCCTATAAGGTAAAAGGATTTTTCAAACATGCAAAAGACAAAATGCACTGCAGAAGAGGAGTTGAAAGAGTGAAAAAGTGCTGAAAATCCCAGCCCCTTCCTTTTGGATTCATAGGAGCTGAGGTTGCATCCCGCTGGATGAGAGCAGGAAACGCAGGACCACTGACAAGAGGGCTGAGCCCTCTTCACTGCTCTGATGTCACCAAACACATGACCCAGCCTCTCCAGTAACAGCCCATCAGGAGGGGAAAAAAGTGTGTTTTAAAGCTTACACGTTTTTGGATTGCGAGAATGTCTCATTCCCCTCACAAACAACCACAGAACCACAAGTGCGGTGCACGAGATTTCCCCAGGACGACAGGAGGGAGCCACTGGGGCGTAAATGGTTAATCAGAGTGGGTCAACCCCAGTCACAGAGACCCAACAAGTCAGTAAGTACGCTCTAACCACACTCGTATATGCCGTTTCCATCCGTTGGTATCTGTGCCTGAACGCTCTCCTCGGCTGCAGACTGCTGGGGATCGTGCAGACTGTTTTTGTTTGTTTGTAGCTGTGCGTTTTCCCTTCAGATGCCTTGATATGATTTGTGCTCCCAGTTTAGGACTTCAAGGGTCACCACGACCTCCAGAAGAGGAGAGAGCCGACGTGTGGCTATGGCGTCTAACAGTCTTTTCAGCTCGGTGACTCCATGTCAGCAGAACTTTTTCTGGGGTGAGTGCTGTGAAAAATTATTTTCATTTCACTGTGGTTCAGCGTCGGGTCACACAGAAGTCAAGCTCTGCGAACGGGTCGATAACCAACGGCGCACGCGCACGCCGCTTCGGGAACATTAAAAGTCGCCGTGTTTATGTTTGCATGCATGCTAAGTTGCTGACATGTTTGTGTAACTTAAAAACACATATGTGGGACGACGAGCCGAAGAAAGAGAAAAACCCTTCTGGATGTATAAACATTCACTCTGTTTCAATTTACAGAGCTACATTAGAACAAGATGTGGAAAACTTCAGCTCAAAATTGAATGGCTGGATATTATGTGTAGGATTTGTGGGGGTTAATGCTAATTGATAAATGCACAAACCTGGTTAACAAGGGAGCTTATATTTATCCTTATGAATGAAAAGCCCTTAAACAAACATGCAAACACTCTTCATTTGCGTTCAGCTTAGTTTAGGCTTTTTCAAACATGCAAAAGGGAATAAAGTGCCAATTGAATGGAGCTTTTTAATATGCACTCCAGAAGGGATATATAAATTTTTTTTTGGTCCTCACATACTGTGAGAGCAAAACTGGGAGTGAAAATTAAGTCCAGCATTATACAGCACACAAAAAAAAACACATGTAAAACACAATCTATGCAAAACCTATTTGAATACCTCAGCTATTCAAAATATACTTACATGTAAAATCAAAACAAATCCTGATCTTATCACACAGTACGTATGGAAATAAAAATACAAAACACTGTTGACAAAGCAATCAGAGATTGTACTTACAGTATTTTCCTCATCAAGTGTCTCATGTCGACGTAATCTGAGGCCCTTCTAGACAAACATATGGAGGCAGGATATTGAGTTCGAGCCAGACAGCGTGAACTACATGGTTTTGTCATCACTGTCGGCACATCAAGGCGTTTAAGGTGGCGTCTCTAAAAACACCAGGCCGCAAAGGCGTGTTATACCTTGAACGCTCCTAAACCATTAGAATACATGGCTTTATATTAATGTGTACTAATTATATATATATATATATATATATATATATATATATATATATATATATATATATATATATATATATATATATATATATATATATATATAAAATATTATATTATATTATATTTTATTATATATAAACATGAAATCACATGGCTTATACCTTCTGGAAACTTTATAAACCTTTCATAATCAGTAAACATCCATTTCAAGTGTCTTGCACTGATTTAAAAGCACACACTGCCACTAGACAGCTGTTGTTCTAGAATCAAAATGGAAAAAAAAAAATAACACTTTACAATAAGGTTTCATTAGTTAACTACATTAATTAACATAAACTAAGAATGAACAATACTTCTACAGCATTTATTAATCTCAGTTAATGTTAATTTCAACATTTACTAGTACATATTTAAAGACATAAGTTGTATTTGTTAATATTAGTTAATGCACTGTGAACTAACAAACAATGAACAGCTGTATTTTTATTAACTAATGTTTACAAAGATTAATAAATACTGTAACAAATGTATTGCTCATTGTTAGTTCATGTTAATTAATACATTAACTAATGTTAATAAATGAGACCTTATTGTAAAATGCAATATCTTGATAACCTATAAGCTGAAAAGCATTTAAACAAACATGCAGCTGCTTTAATTTTTCTCTTTATTTGCATTCAGCTTAGTTTAGGCTTTTTCAAACATGTAAAAGAAAAGAAAATGCCAATTTAATGGAGCTTTTTGACAAAACGCACTGCAGGAGGAGTCAATAAAAGTCTCTAGCAAACAAAAATGAAAAAAAGAAACATTTAATTTCTTGATTCTCTATAAGTTAAACATATCTCAAAGTAGAAAGCATCTTATTTATATAGACTCTTAAAATAAACAGGGCTGTCATTTACAAAGACACTGAATGGGGACACATAGCTGACAAAATTCTAATTACTGACTGATTTTAATTCATTATATTTTACATTCATAATGGCATATTATATTTGGTTAAGTATATGGTTAATAGTTAAACAGGGTTAACAGGGTTCAGGATTGGAATAACTTTAACTTAAAGTATGATACATTAATAGCTATGCTTGTGGAGTGGTGGTCTAGATAATAGGATACTAAAAATACGTCCTACAGTGGTTATTTTAGAATTACATCAACAGTAAAAATTTAAAAAAAAAAAAAAAACATGACCCTGAAAAACGAGAGAGCATTGCAGCAGCACAAACATCTTGTCACATTTCCACATTTACACAAACACAAACATTATTTATGACTAGAAACGCTCAAACTCCTTCAGGTGACAAACGGCCGTCACATGCAACACGTACAGATGTTAAACAAGCTCTTGGCAAATTTCGTACAGCGTCACTAATCAATTAGCAGCGTGTTGTTGGGCTCAGAGGTGACATGTGCTTCTCATTTAGAGCGAGTGCTGATATCCTGGCCTGGATTGAGCGCCTTCATTCAGCTAATTGATAATCACATCTCTCGTTTACGCTAGAAAAACAACATTAATGGACGAAACGCGACCTGGGTAACCAAACCTCAGAGAGTAAGCAGTCAGAGACGTCCAGCTTATTCAAAAAGAAAGTTAAATGTTAATGAAACGCAATATCTACAGCCAGGCAGAGGGCTTGTTTTTTTAATTGAGAAATTTAAATCCCCAATTATTTTCTAGTCAAGAAAACTCTCAAATTTAAAGGCATCAGTTGATCTAGCAGTCTGAAGTACTATGCACTGACTGACAAATTAAATGATCTCTTTGGTGAGTGGTTTATACTTTTTTGCTTTCATATCTGCATTGTTTTATTTCATCAAAACTTAATTTGTGAGGGGGAAAAAAAAGGTTGCATTTATCTTGGCTTCAACATCAAGGACATCCATCGGCCGTATTGGCAGCGGAAGGCTTGAAATAATTTACGCCATGTGTGACACGTTAGGACCAAATCACTGCATCTCTCAGACCATGTGCATTTCCTTAACGTGAGTTTGTCACAAACGTAATGTGTGCGATAAAAACTCAAAAACTGTAATTACCCGGTCATGACCGGACAGCTTCAGGAGACCAAAATCAATGATAACGGACAGTGTGTCAGAAAACAAGAAAAGGAGACATAATTAGACATATTACAGACTGAACGGTGAAGGAAAATGAGCCTTGATTCCTCAGAGGACGAGGCTGTAATGTGATATGAGACAAAGTGATGCAGAAGTTCAATTCTGCTGGAGCTGCTCAAAGCAGAGAAACGAGAGAACAAATCATAATTGTGCTGCTTTTCTCAAAGTCTGAGACCACATCTTGACTTTTTGAAGTTTTCCAAACAAAGAAACTTTATGGTGTACAATGAAAATGAAATATTTTAAAATTATACACTATTTCTATTTGCGAATTTTACTTAAATAATTGAGTAACATTGTTCTTTCGAACATCTCAAATCATGACCTTCAGGTTTTGTTCATGTAGCTTCAGTGCTGTTGTCGTTAAAGTCAAACAAAGACATTGTCAAAATCTGCATTTTTTTTAAATCAATAATTTTTTAAACAAACATTGTTATGCTCAATTTGCATTCAAAAAAAAAAAAAAAACTGTAAAAAAAAAAAAAGTTTTATAGTGATCTCAGACTAAATACTACATTTTTGTTCAGGTCACACAGGATGAATTTTTTTTTCAACTACATTCATCTCTATGCAATCTGAACAATACTTTGACCATTTAAAAGCATTGTTGAAGCATTTACAGTGCATCTTAATAACATAAAAATGAATTTCATTTGAAATTAAGACATATTTCATTTAAATTTAATTGACTCAAAGCCTCAGAATCTGCTAGACAAAATGCCAAGGACAACATTTGTTGATGTTCCCTACTATAAAACAGAGCCACTTCTCCCGTGGAGATCCTGCGCCACACACCGTATCCAATATGCTTCTCTACATGACAAAGAGGGGCATTGATGTCTCATACAAACTTGAAGGGAGCTTCTTAGAAAATAATCAAACACTTAACCATGGAGTCTTATTTAGCCAAAAATAACATTAAAAGTGGGAAACAATAAATAGTCCCATAACACGAAGAGACCAGACTTCTGTAACGTGGAAACCCAGTCAACAAACCATCAGAGTGGCCACAAACCATCTTTAAATCATAGCCAGCCAACCCAGCGCCTCTGATATATCACCGTTTGAAGCAGTCGCTGATGGAAATATACATGAAAATACAGAATTCATAGGCAGTGGATTGTGTACGAGGGACGGAGCCAATGGTTGATGTAAGTGTATTTAAAGAGGAGGATTATGAAGCTGGAATCCAGACAAACAGCTCCGATAATGAATGGCCCCCTCATACCATGAGCTCGAGACGCCTTTCAGACCACCTCAGCAATGAAAAGAAATAATAATAAGAGATTCCAGATTCAGAGGACAGTCCTTTACAAATATATATTTCAAATAATAATCTGAGAGCACTAGTGATAATGCTTCTATTTTTACAACACTTTCTTTAGAAATGTAAGTTTTTGCATGGCAGTTTACATGAAAAGATGAGCCGGCATGGACAAAACCTGATGATCCATGTCATACAGCTTGATTTGAGACCTGCACAAAAAAAGTCACATGATCAATGTTACTAATTTACTTACAATGATTGATCACCTAGAAATAGTGCTGAATCTTATTTATTATAACTCAACTTTTCATTAAATATTTAAAAATATATTAAAAAAACTATGTCTAAAAAAAAAAAAGACCACTGTATATATTCAATATTCCACTGTGTGTGTATATTTTGGCTATATGTTTGCTGAATCAATGTCTTGGGTTCCTTTGGCACAAATTTGGCATTGTGGTCATGCAAAATTTTATTTTTGAAGGACTAAACACAATGTTAATTCTGCATCAAAAAAGAAAAAAAAAAAAAAGAACACATCAATAACACCAAATTGGCATTCAACTACAACCTTTACATCTGAAACACTCATTCGCCCACAGACACTGGCACGTTTTGATGTAGAAGGCAGTTAAAGTGCCTCCTACATTTCTTATTTGCTTTTTCAGAGTAATTGGCAAAGCAGAGGAAGAATATTGCTACAGAAAAAATATACTATACAAACAGACAACTAACAATCCAAAGCAGCTATTTCTTTCAAAAAGAAAACAAAAAAAAACTTCTTCATGCTCTAATATTGCTACTTTTATCAGGCAATTCATGCAACCCACTTTCTCCAGTCAAAGCCTCAGGCAGTTTCAAGGGTAAAATATGAAATGTTCAGATAACTGGACATCAACTCAACTTGGCTGTTCTGATTGTGCCGTAATGAAGTGACTCCAGGAACTGCATTTAACAAGGCTTTACCTGTTCGTCACAGCCAAAACTTGCCTGGCGTATTGATTTAACCTCGACAGGAATGCAAAATTTTCATAAGCCAGAACATTACTTTAAAAAAATGTATAACATGATACGCACAAGGGCTATAAGGGAAAACAGAACGTAAAAATGCCCGGAATGAGAGGAGGAAAACTGGACGCGCTGTATTGGCGTTCTTCCTCAACCTTGGCTTCCTTTTCCAACTGTGGCTCCGCAGCTCACCGCAGGAGAAATGGAGTGTTTTCGAATAGGCCCTTGTAATGCTTTATTTCCCCTTAAAAATTTACATTTTTGATATGTAAACAATAAGCGAAGAGCTAGGAGTCAAACTGTCTGTCTCCGACCTGGCTCAGAAAGCAACATCCTAACAGCTAACTGGAAAAACACGTATGCATTTTGTGATTACAGTTTTAAACATTCAACTTTGAATTAGCTGATGTAAACAAGTCCACGAAATTGCAGAGAAATGCTCAAACAAAACAGATACCACAGGAGAGCACGATGGCGAAAAACAGGGATGAAATGACGTCATGAGCCTGCCGATCAGCAGTCCGTGCTTTCGTGCCAGCAAACACGTCAGGGCTAATTACGGAAGCCGGAGCGTGAGTGTGAGCAGCGTGCAGAACGCGCATGGCCGCAACGCACGTGGAAATCCAAACATTAGCTTTAAAGGACAAAATACCCCTCTCTAACTGGCATGGTAATCTGACCACAGCAATCACTCGCTACAGAAACCATCGCACACACCTGCGCATATCGGATATCCGCTCGAGGAGCAATGCAGCGGCTCTTTACATGCCGGGTATGATTCTATAGTATCTAGTTCTCGTCTTCTGTTACAAGTGTTTTGAAACCACAAAAGAAACACTTTGTCATCTCACAGATTTTAAAGGTCTTTAGGCCATGTCTACTGTACTTAAGAATATTACTATAGCACTGTCGAACATCATGAGCTGTTTGGAACTGAAGAATTTGAAATTCAACAATAAAATCTTGCAGTACTTCAAGGAAAAAGCACAAGAACGATCAAGAGATTCCTGTGAATCCAAATGAATCTTGCATTTTAAAATAAACAAGCAACACTGGAACCTGGACCCTTACACTATAAAGGGTTTCATTTTTTTGTTACTTATAATTAGCAGAATATAAAAACACACTAACCAGAACATAATCACCATGTGCCATTAGGACTAAATCATTTATGTGGGTTAATCAAGTGCTTCTCAATTGGTTTTGCTTCAGGACCCAGATTTTATATTGGACATCAAGTGGTGACCACAATTAAGTAACCAAAGCGTCAAACTTAAAATCAAACACAAAAGTTATTAATAATAACGACATTGACTGCATGTGCCTAATAATATGTGAAATCATTAAAGGGTTAGTTCACCCAAAAATGAAATTAATAGTCATTAATTATTCACCCTCATGTCATTCCACACCCCTAAGACCTTCGTTCATCTTCGGAACACAAATTAAGATATTTTTGATGAAATCCGTGAGGTTTTTTTTTTTTTTCATCCCCCATATAAAGCAATATAATACAAGGTCCAGAAAAGTAGTAAAAACATCATTAAAATAGTCAACGTGACTACAGTGGTTCAACCTTAATATTATGAAGCGACAAGAAAACATTTTGTGTGCAAAAACAAAACAAAAATAACGACTTTATTCAACAATTTCTTCTCTTCCGTGTCATTCTCCTACGCTGCTTACGTTGTATAGACAATGCAGGCTTCGTGTTCTACATCAGAACGCCGACTCATTATTTTTGCACACAAAAAGTTCTCATCACTTCAGAACATTAAGGTTGAACCACTACAGTCACGTTGACTATTTTAACGATATATTTACCATTTGTCTGGACCTTGAATGTGGTAATTACATTGCTTTCTATGGGGTAGAAAAAAACCTCTCAGATTTCATCAAAAATATCTTTCTTTGTGTTTCGAAGATGAACGAAGGTCTTACGGGTGTGGAACGACATGAGGGTGAGTAATTAATAACAGAAATTTCTGGGTGAACTTTTAATTACAGAATTACAGAAATTGACTTATTTTGTGAATGCCTAAACAACAACAGAAATTATTATCCAGGCAGAAATGTAAAACAAACAGTGGGATAATGTATTAGTTTGGCAATTATACAATCAAATTTGCACCAAAAAAAAAAAAAAAAAAAAAAATCTATATTAAGCACTATTACATGGTTAGTTGCATTTGATTATTTGCGTTTAGCACAATTTTTCCCTGTGACCCAGCAGTTAACGGATGCCTTGCATGGAGCTTTAACCTCCTGACAATGGGACACGGTCTAAATGAAATCAATGAGCAATTATCAGCGTGCCGCAAATGGGCCGAGAACGATTTTTAGAGAAGTTGAGACTCCAAACACGAGGCATGATAAAACTCAGAGGAGAAAAACAGTCATTAAGAATTAACCCCACAACTAAGCACGTTGTCAACAACACTGTTTTTCTGATTGGAACGGCTGTTGACTCATCCTCTGACGGCAGTCAGCAGGCTGCTATAGTTACTGAACTAGACATCATGGCTCCTGTTTCATTGTCTCGTGTGTTCACTGCGAGCACAAAACTACTTGTAAAGGTGTTTCAGTATATCACTGAATCCTTTGGGGAAATAACAGCCACTCAGTGGAGTATAAAGGCCAGGCCTTATGTAAAATTAATCAGAAAGACTCCCTCACCGAGGTTGACACTGTCTATTAAAACGTTCCTCCTTGCTGTTAAATATGCATTAGACGTCCAAAGGCGAATCTCCTAAGAAGTTGTTTTCCACTGAAAAATGAGGAGTTTGATACACTTGGAGAGGTTTGAAAGCAACGTGAAAAACCCGGAGCTTTCCATGGACTTCAGAGTTCAAGCTGTCATTTCGCTGACAAAGACAACAAGAGATCTCTCTCGACATTCTCACGACGTCTAAATATTAACAAGGCATCTTATTAATAAACATGATTCTTCTGGATCGGGTAAATGGCGCTACAATTAATGTGAGAGGAAACAAAAAAAAAAATGTAAATGCACAAACAATACTAAGGTAATTTGAAGATGCTTAAATATTGATGCTACGACTGGGCGTCGAGTGAAGAGTTTCTACGTTTATATCAAAACAAGCTTGGAGTCTCGTCCTAGTTTGAAAACGTTCGAATGCATCATAAATCAATTCAAAAGTTCTTTCTATAGAAAGCATGGTTTAAATAAGCAGATCCTCAATGTATGCTTTTAATAAGAAGGTTGCAAAACATTCTTCTCAGATTTTTGTTTTGCGCACTTCAAGCCATCGATCATTATCGGTCTAGCAGTACAGCATTCATAAAACCTCAACCAAGAACACAGAGAATCTATAGCACCTACTTATTCTGTTTCGACTTCAAAACATGAGATTCATATGCACAGGAATCTCTCTATTGTTCCGGGCCTTTTCCCAGAAGTATTGCGAGATGCGATGGGCGAGACTGCAGTTGGCTTACTGGCATTGTTATGTAGGGAGTTCATTATGAAGTAAATAAATGCTTCCAGAGCATACTGTTCTTTAATTTCACTGCTGTCAGCTGCTACGAGAGACAAAAAGAACGTTAAAAACATGCACCATCAGACATAGAATTCAAATGTAATTAGTCTTGTTTGTTGATATTATGTCATGTTACAGACACTATTTGAACTTAAGAATCAGAACAAATTCAGTGGCTCTGTTCCAAAATCTAGTAAGTTGACTGACTACACAGGCAGCGTTTTAAGGCTTCCTCTGTAGGCAGCATAATTAGGACACCCTTTTTGAACAAATTTTAGGGTAGCACTGCATTTATTTATTGTGTATTGAACACATGGACTGCAACAAGGGAATACATTATTGGTTTTCACAAGTTTGGGATCAGTAACAGACTCTTATGGCTGCAATTATTTGATCAAAAACACAGTAATATTAAAAAATATATCTACAATTTAAAATACCTGCTTCCTATTTGAATATATGTTAAAGACAGACTTATTCATGTGACAGCAAAGCTGAATATTCGTCAGTCTAGTGTCACATGATCCTTCAGAAATCATTCTAATATGATGATTTGCTGCTCAAAAAAAAAAAAAAAAATCTTATTATTATCAATGTTAAAAACAGTTGTGCTGCTACATATTTTTGTGGAAACCATGACCTTTTTTTTTTTTTTTTTTTTTTCTTCAGAATTCTTATTTTAAAAAAAATCTTTTGTAACATTATAAATGTCTTAACTGTGACTTTCATTCAATTTATGCTGCCTTCACGTGCTATCGGATTTATCGTAAATACGAGTTCCCTGGCTAAAAATTGGACATGAACGCCCTCTCAAAACGTATTTACCACTATGGAAGCTCAGGGATAATTTTGATACGAGTTGGGCGTGCCATAGACTTTAAACGCGGTGGAGGGGAGAACGATTGCTGCTTTGACTGCTATTCTTTATTATTTTTTCCACAACAGCTAAATCGCCTTGTCTTGTCGTTAAAGTAGTGCATATTTACATATATGAATAATCATTTAAAGCGTATTATGTGTTTTATAAATAGCCTCTGTTTGACCAAAATTCCAGAATCGTCAGCCAGCAGACTATCTAGATGAATGCGGATGTGTGCAGTGAATGTTTATATCATTGTCAATCAGTGTTGTCAAAAATATTGATATTTCGATATGTATCAATACTGAAATATATGAAATGGTTCCAATTTTTCCTTTTCTGCAGTATCAATACACACTCTCTCTTCTCTCCAACAGTGAATTGAGACAACCGCCTCCTCCCATTCACCCCGGGTGAATTGTACTTGTATTGCACATAATTTTAGTAATTCCTGCAAGTCTCATGCTCACACCAAAAGCGCGTGCACCACCGATCTATATAAGTGGAGCTCTCATAAAGCCACCTCTCAAACAGCTCACAAGTACTAAATTGAGATCTTTTTCGTGGCTTATTTGCACGTAAATGGTCAAATACATACAAAATTATGTCAAAATGCCCATCTTGCTGAGTATTTAAATAGTTGAGAGAAAACATGTTGTGTAACAGTATATTGGATCCGTGCATAAGCTCTTAAAGTGACAGCAGACTAATAAACCTGCTGTTGTCTGTCATGTTAATCAAAGAACAAAAGACAAAGAAAATCACTCGTTGCCCTTGACTGAATAACTTTTGTTCTGTATCTAATTTTTACAATGAAAATTATCGATTGTTATTTTACATTTGATTATTTAATTTCTGTAGTATTTCTTACCTGAATACTACGGTTAGTAATAAAATAAGGTCTAACAGGTGGGTCTGACTGTTTAGTTGTCTTTTTTTTTTTTTGTAAATGTAGTTCAACAATTCAAATAAAGCCTTCCTGTACTGTGTGTAAGCTATTGCAATAAAATTACCCAAACCATCAAAAACTTGTGAGATTATAACAAATTATCTGCAGCATTAAAATGCAAATTAAAATGCAGCATTAATTTAACCTTGCTGAATAATGGTAAAAATCGTATTGACCCCAACATTTTGAAAATAAGTGTACATTTTGAGCTCATTCAGTACAAAAGCAAGTGTAGATGAATTGATAAAATTAAAAATGTATTACTTTACCCAATATTTTTTTTTACTTTTCTTGCAGTATCATGTCAATAGTTTAGCAACATTGTAACGCCAAACTTGAGGCTCCAGTAGAATTGCTGCCTATACTATGTAGTTCTAAATCGATCACTTAGGCCTCGTTTACACTAGTGCATTTTCATTTTTTAAAATGGTGTTTTAAAATTAAAACAATCCTAATATACACTGGCATTTCCACAGAGTTTCAGAAACGATCTCCGTCTACACTTCACAACCGAAGACAGTTCAGTCTCCATGTTATTGTTTACGCAGCCACGCCATCGTTTTCAAAAGTCTCCGTTTTGGTCCTTTTACACTGAAACACAACCCCAGTGTTTTCAAACTAAAACGGGCTGTGCAGCGTTTTCGAAAGTCTCAGTTTTCGAGGGTCGAAAACGCTGGAGTAGTGTAAACGACAGGCGTAACTGTAGCAAAAGTTATGCGTTTTAAAATGAAAACACACTAGTGTAAAAGGGGCCTTAAATATTTCAGTAAGAATTCTGACTTAGAACATTGGCTATGTAGGCATGACAGCTCACTGGGTTTTACAACAGAGCCTATATGATGGCATAAGTAACAGTACGTACATTTAATTTAAAGAATGACAGAAAACACATCAATATGACTATATGGACATTCCAAATCCAACATGACAAAGATCAGAACAGCAACAGTTAAGGCGTCTTTCAGTGAGAGCCTCTGTGCAGAAACACTAGAGTTAAACTGTGGTAAACAAATACTCAATAGTGATGAGAGGTTCTTTTCAGTCCCCAAATTACAGTCTGGTTAACCAGAGAGTCTGTGTGCCAGCTCATTACTGATGTTTGCTTCCAATGCGACTCGTCTCCATCCAAGTTTACGAAAACATTCGAGGGGCCTTGAAAGCACAGAAGGTTTTATACAGGCTGTAGCCCAGGAGACAGAAGCCCGAATTAGACAAATGCCTACACGTTGCTAGTCAACGGCCCGTGGTTTCACCCAGGTCCTGTAGCAGATCGCTGTAAATGCGGTTAGGCGGCTGAAAGCAATGCCACGAGAGGACAGTGGGCCGTCCTGCCTGGGAATGCCACTCGATGCTTCCCGACAACTCTGAATGTTAATGCCTTATTTAATTACAGTAAGTGGCTGACGTTCACCTAATTGTTGGGAGTAAATTAAAGTGCTACATTCGCTCAGTCTCATTACGTTCCCACAAAGACACATAAATGGCTTTTCCATCAGCAACTTTTTCCTGAATATAAAATATGATTGTGTTTTTCTCCCAGATATTATATGACCCTTTCAAAGAAGATTTATTTCACAATGTCGATTGCACAAACGAAAGAACATTGTGGGAAAACAAAATCCTACTGCAAAGTCAAAAATAAAAAGGAAAATCAGCCTATACCATGGTACAAATGGTAAAGTATTTCAGAGTGTAAAATGCAATGTTCTCCAAGATACTTCAAAGAATACCATAGTACTAGCATGGCCCATGTCCAGAAAACAAGGTATTTTTTTGTTGGTAACATTACAACTTCAGAAAAATAGTCTATGTTACAATTACAACTACAATTTAAAAGTTTGGGGATGGTAAGATATTTAAACGTTTTTGGAAGAAGTCTCTCATGCACATTGCTAACCAAGGCTTCACTTATTTGATTAAAAACACAGTAAAAACAGTAATATTGTAAAATATGACTTTTTTTAAAAACTGTATTTGAATATATTTTAAATATTTTACATTCCTGTGATACAAAGCTGAATTTTCAGCATCATTACATGATCCTTCAGGAAAAAAAAAGAAAAAAAAATGTTGTGCTGCTTCATATTTTTGTTGTTTTCAGGATTCTTTGATGAACAGAAAGTTAAAAAGAACAGCATTTATCGGAAATAGAAATCTTTTGTAACATTTTAAATATCTTTACAGTCACTTTTGATCAATTTAATGCATTTTTGCTGAAAAAAAGTATTCATTTCTTATATATATATATATATATATGTTGTCAACAGTATTGAGTTCTGAAACATGATATTAACTTGCTAACCATTAAGTAAACAAGCAAAACATGTTAGAAATAACAACTGCACTGCACACATACTGGAAGTGACAGGAGATACAATGTACAATTGTAAAAAGCAATTACATAGTGTATAATAATAAAGGGACTGACATTACAAACAGCTCATGGCGTAGGGGCCGTACGGTTCCCTGCTCATAGCCACTAATTACAGATAGTGAGGCAAAAAACACAAAATACGTCACATTTAATTGAATAACAATACGTCTCTAAAAAACAGCATATGGACATGCAATGGGTTTTAGAAGCATTAAAAGCGCTTAAGTCTCACTTATGCATTTACGTCATTAGTGTTCTACAATGTAAAAAGAAAAAGAAAAAAAAAATTATATATATATATATATATATATATATATATATATATATATATATATATATATATATATATATATATGTCTAATTAATGGTTGTAAAAATACAGTCAGGAAATTTCCCTCAAGGCAGCCCAAAAAAAAAGCAATATGAAAGCCACAGTTTGCGATTTCCAAATTTTTTGTGCACTAATATTTCCATATTCCAACAATGCGTTTCAGATCTAATAGCTTTTTCTTGCTCATACCGTATCATTCTTGCAGTATAAAAGAAAAAACAGGCAGGACTTGCAACCCACAAAAATGCTGGTGTGGGTTTTGTCTGACTACAGTAGTACTAACACCGTGCCACAAATAATTGTGGCAAAATAAAATGGGTGCTAAAATTAATCATCAAAAATAGACTGAAACTAAATAATGACTTCAGGTATTTTTAAACACCGTTGCCAACATGATAATATGGACTAGGTTATTCTGAAACATCTGATGCCACAAAAATGCAATTTCAAATCACTTAAACAGAAGAATTTCATGCAATTGGCACAGCGGCGGTGATGAACCCTGGAGTTCACAGAGGACTCGCTTAAAAACCCACTTTGATCAGGTTACAACCACAGGCCATGATACACTTGAAGTCGGCAACAGTTAAAGGGAAACAGTCTAAGTGCATCGCCTCAGGAGCGACTTCTGCCGTGATAAAACACACATTCAATACGGGTCGTATTGTCGACTGAAGCATCGCAGTGGAGATAGACAAATCTGTCCTGAATGAATCCCACCAGAAGCATATGATTTGTTTTCACTTGTTTGTTTAATTTGCCATTTCAGTTTATTTGTTTGATTGAAGTTGACAGCAAATTAGCATTTGATGGCAATGGATCACTTTGCATGAAGTAAACACCCAATAAATACATGTTTAAACAGCATTCGCAATGGAATTCTAATCAAAATCTAAATAATCAATGGGAAATAATGGTTACCCACTGGAATTTGGTTGTTTAATATTATTTTTACCTTAATAATAAACATAATAATCAAGTTTCAGTCTACTTTTCAGAACAGACGTGCAAAGCTCAGCTGTGGTGTTCAATGTTCGATAATTTCTCGTTGTCTAGCTAGAAAATCATCCATCATTGCAGACACTGCTTACCTTACTGCAGTACAATAAATGTATTTTAATTGGACAGGGCTTTCAGAGAGAAGGATAAAGGCTGGTCGAATCCACAGAGAACAGAATAGCAGGACGTTGGCCATATTAAACCGTCTGTGTTATCTTTAGCACCTTATGCATGTATCATTGAAATTCCTGGCCAAAGTAAGCACTCTTTAGAGCGCACCGGATTATAGCACGACTGAATGATTGGAATTTTACCATACAATGCTTCAGCATTCAAATGCAGGCAGTTGTCAGAGATATCAGCCCTCTTTTGCTGTCAAATAGCAAATTAGCAACATGTTAGTGCACTAAAGACTTCTGCGGTCACTATTGTTTTTGTAACGAGATGGTTTCACAAAAACAATCTGAGCAAAGATGTAATTTAGCGTACACCCATTGCAGACATCACCTTTACCTGACCACACTATAATCATGGTCATGTTGTCATTTCAAAAAGATACGCTCATAAACATGACAAAACAACATTTAATTGTGCTCAAAAATAGAGTTAGACTGTCGAGGAATGAATCGGCAAGGCTAATTAATCTACAACATTATTTTATCAGCCAATAATTATGGCCATAATGCAGACTAAGATATATTTAGCTTTTTTTTTTTTTAACACTTCCAAGCTCAAAATCAAAAGCTTTGACAACTGACAATGCACTTTTTCCTGTTTTTTTTATGTTCTGCCCTTTAGATATCAGCATCTGCCACTGAAAACCCCATATTGGTCTGCCACTATTAAAAATGACTCTGATGAAAAAGCACAAAAATGCCTGGAGAGAGACGTATTTAGCTGATTAAGAAAGTTAAACGGTAGCCTCATTTTAATTTTAAGAGGCACAAACTATGGTTCTAATGCTTCTCTCATTGAACCACAAAACTTCCTACCATTTATAAGTACAAGTGATCTCAATTAGAGACCTCCATGAAGGCACGGGGCGGCAGACAGTCACGGCAAGAGGCGGCAGAGGAAACTGTCTTTACATTTTCCTCCCTCACTTTTCCAGACAGCCGGCGTGCCCAAGGCAGACAGCGTCAAAAACACCCGAGAGTCTGTTTTACAGTATGCACAGATGCCAAGCCCCAGCTGAGTTTTTACAAACCTTATTTCTCTTCTTCGTAAAAGGATTTTTACACTTCAGTTTCAGCTGCAAACCAAAAAGCATGAGGAAAATGTGTCGCTGACAATAACTGTACAGTGTGACACAGATGAATGCAACAGATTGTTAGATGCTGGAATATAATATCTCCATATCATCACTCAGCGCAGCGCCTGCCAAAAGAGGAAGAAAATCTTTGCAATTGGAGGCCATTTAGTCTCCATCAAAAATGCCTTTGACTGCAAGCTATAATTAAATGTCTTTCAAAAATATAAGACTGCAATCCGGAGCCCTTTATGGAGTCGCAGGGTCATGTGATTTTCTTTTTCAACAAAAGGAAGTGTTCTAAAATGATATGACCGCGTGCAGTGAAGTGAGATTCAACAGGCACCGAGCACTTCGTATTTATGACTTGAAACAATGACAAAAAAAAAAAAGAAAAAGGAATCGGCCCTGGAGAAAATCAACATGATGTTACTCATCACAGCAGATATAGGAGATGTGCACAATGATTTTAGGCTGCTGTACAGGCCAAACAAGCCGTTGAAAACAAGAGATATTTCTTACAGTAATATTTCTAATCTTGGCAGGGATGATTTCATTACAGGATAAAAGATTGCATAAGAAAAACAGATGAGCAAAAAAACGTCAACAAATGTCAGGGTCATATTACACTGCAAACTCCAAAGTAACAAAAAATGTTACTTTATCTTGATTTTTTTTTTTTGCAACGTAACTTTTTTTTTTTTATAATTATGCACATTCCGTAATAAAAAAAATAACGCTATATTTTTTTTAACTGTATAAAAATTCTTACATAATTATACACAATTCTATTCAGTACTATTTTGTACTGAAATTAATTTATGCTGATTTCTATTTATAAATACTTATTATAAATGTCAAAACAAATATAATATTTATTTTTATTTAAAAATTGTGGACTGCATTACATAGTTATTACATACTTATTACATAGTAATAAGAATTTGGAGTTAAACTTATTTTAAGGCGTCCTTGTTACAGTGTAATTATACATTTAAGAACTGAGTGATATTAATTAACTACATGTACTTATAGGGTTATAGTTAGGATTAGGTTTGTTGTAAGGTTAGCTGCATGTAATTATGCAGAATTTATTGTTATTACTACAGTAACTACATGTAATGCGTAACAAAACACTGTAAAATAAAGTTATACGAAATTTGTGATGAAAATGTGCTTAAAATAGTCTTTAAAATGTTTCATTTTATTTATGTAAAACATAACTTTACAAAATACCTTCGTTGACCAGCTATTGTCCCCATTTTTGACTAAACAAAAAGGGAAGGCATTTTTAAGCTCTTCACAAGCCCTCAGTATCATCAGCTCACACGAGGTAAACACACAGTAAAACAGTGTTGTTGTGATTTGCATAAGTTTGAAGGTCTCCTCAGGTGGGATTCAAAGCAGAAAGTCAGGATGAATTTCACTGTGGCTTTCCTAAAGAATATCTCTCACTAGGTCAAACCGCAAACGCTCTGTTGGAGGGAAGTCAATGGATCGGCATGTAAATTTACTTTATGACTCCTTTGTGCTTTCGGTGAAGCAGTTTTCTAGACCTGGATGCTCGCTTTATAGATTGAGCTTAATATTATTCATTCCAAGATCAACTACACTTAGGTTTTTGACGGAAAAACAGGGTTTCTGACAAAAATACTGTCGTGTGCCGAAGTACATCCACAGAACCGCAAACACTGATGCGGTTTCCAATAAGCAAACTCTTCTTATTTCTGATGGACAAAATAATAAGCATTAATTGATACTTTGGTAAACCGTAAAGTGGTTTTCTGCCATGGCTCGGTGATGGCAAATCCAGACTGGCTCTTTTGAAGACTTGCATCATTGGCGCTGGGGCTGTCACTAACAATTATTTTGGTAATCGAGTAATCGGTTGATTAATTTGACGATTAATCTGATATTTTTTGTGGTAATAAAAATAGACTTAAGAGAACAATAGCCTTTGAAATGACTTCAAATACATATATAATGACAATAAGGCAAAAATAATTGTTTCAAATAAAGAATCAAAAGCAAGTACACTGTAAAATATTATTTTCATGATTTATCACAACATCTTTTGTCAAATCAACTTATATAATTAATGTGGTTCAGATAACATAATATTTTGAGTTACTGTTGATTAAACCAATTGCCTTCATTGTACTTAACTCAAATTTTTAATTTCAGTGAACTCAATTTTAAGGCAACCAACTTACTTAAATTAAACCAACAATTCTTTTTTACAGTGTAATCATATGGTTTCATTGAACAACACTGTTAAAATACATAATGTAATATTCCACCACGTGGAAGAAACATATAACCTGCGTGCATGTAAATAATAAAAGTGTTGCGGTTAACTCTGAATCCCACAGTGCATATATTTATTCAACTGAATCACAGCCTTTGTGATTTCACAACAGCACTATGGTAGATTATGATTTTTAAATGGTTTTAATATATCGTTCAGCCTTATAATGTGGTTCATGGATTCTCGTCTGTGGAATGCGCCACTTCCGGTATTTTGCCAGTTAATCAACACGGATAAATTGCAATCAAGAATTTTTTTTTTTACATTTTTTACATTTTTTAAATTAAGCACTCAAACTTAATCGAGGAATTGTGACAGCCCTAATTGGCACTTTATAAAATTAGTAATGAGTAATGTGTTATCCATAATCTTCTCTGAATTATCTTGGAGTAACACGTAAATGACATATGAATATGTTAATCAGTCATCAATGCACCTCCACAGTATTTGTTGTAAGGGCTGGAACACATTAGAGTTTTCTGAATGATTTTAGATGGGAAAGCTTTCATCCACTTACATCATGCTCTGGAGCTCAGGGATGAAGCTGGTGGCCTTTCCGGATCCGCGTCCGGCTGCGGTGCTGCTGCTGGCTGCCATGGGGCTCGCAGCACTGCTGCTCATCTGTAACACACACACACACACACACAACACACACAGCTTTCACACAACGCCCACTCAAAGCCTGAGCAATTATAAAGCCACTTCACATGGAAAACGCTTCCTGATGCATCCACCAACAAGAGGGGAAACATGCCACATGTTCAGAGCCGGACACATTCAACCGGAATCAATGACAAATGGCACTCTCAAAGAGATGTCAGAGAGAGAAGCAGGATGCTTTTTTTAGCATGTGAGACTGAACTATTTTTAATGAGCAAAGCAAGGCTGCTTAAACTACTATAGGCAATGATAGTTGATAAATTATCTTTCAGTTCAAAGGGAACGGGAGACATGTTTAAAGTCTGTTTTGTTTGATTGTTTACTAAACATTTGATCTTGCCAGCATTACATGGCATAACAAAAAGTGCATATTTAATTCCATATAACATTTTAGTGTTGCGCTCATTTGGCACTGAATCCCTGAGCTCAAAATGAACCAATGACCTCTGCAAAAAGCATTTAAATATTTACATAGAGGGGCCAATATATAAAATGATCCACAAAAACATTATTATAAAATAGTGGTCAACCTGAGATATTTATTAATTGCATGGCAAAATTCTTGTTTGTTTGTTTGTTTGTTTTTAAATCTTAAAATTGACATATTTACGTTTAAATTTAATTTTGAATCAGATTTCCAATGTGGACTTTTATAAATGTATTATATTAATAATAATAATAATAATAATAATAATAAAGGTGTATACTTTTTGTGAATGTACAGTATAAATTGTGTACATTTTACACTCATAATTCATAAAAATAAATAGCAATATCAAATATTTATACTTTCTGTGAATATTTAGTTTAAACTGATTATACAATTTACACATTAATACACAAAAAAAAATCTATAAAAATATACATTTTATATTTAAAATATATATATATATATATATATATTTTTTTTTTTTTAAGCTTTTCGGTATAAATTGAGTATATAATTTATACTCAATTCACTAAAAGTAATCATAATAATTTGAAAACAGCTGATCTATTGCACTATTGATCAAGCTGTTTTTAGAAACTATGAGGCTGGACTGATTAATCAGCTGATATACTGTCATTATGAGAATCAGAATTTATATGATTCATATATTGGTCTATCACTCAAATATACTACAACTTTATGATAACATCATGATGGTTCTGACTGCATCCGTCTGCCGCACTCCAGAAACAGAGTCAACATTACTATCAGATATACATTATTATTCTCTAATTTATCTGACTTATCCGAGCATGTGTCATCAAGCAGTTAACATTCATCACACAGCTATCTGCACAGTTTGCAGTTAGACTTCCTCCAATACAAAGAAAACAAATTAACAGGATGCTGATACAACCCCAGAAATGGAGCTTGTCGAATTCAAATGCGCTCTTTGTCGGCCTCGTCACGGCCCACCAGGTTTATTTGAGCAAACCTTGGTCTGTTTGAACCTGAAGCTGACATGAGTGACTCAGAAACCACAGCCTTCCATACATCAGACTATCAAATCTCACAGGCGGACATCCCTTTTCTCACGTAGATGAGACATAATCCCTATTAATGCTGGTGTAATCTGACACACTTCTGTGCACTGATCATTAAAGATATGATGTTTTTTTAAGGTTCGGGAGGAGCACGTTCAGATAATTTACCAAATTAGCATGGGAGGAGCATGTTCAATTAATTAACTCAATTAGCGTGACAGGAAGTATATATACAGCAGATTTACTTCTGTCACACAACAGTTTTCCAGCATCCATCCTCCACCCCATCTCCTCACTCCTAACTATTCCTATCCCAGCCTGGGAGGGGGGAGCACTCTGTGTTCGGGCCAAATTTTGGTTTTCTTGGTTCTTTTCATCCAAACCAAAAAAGAAACTAATACATTTAGTTTTGCGTTCACACTGTCACTGAACCTAAAGATAGAAAACCAAAAAAAAAGCCTTTTATGATGAATATTTTGCGACAGAACTTGTCAAACATCCAAAACAATACTGTGTGCTGGGCTAAATGCACTCACTGTGCATACAGAGAGCCTAAAAAGAACTTTGTCACACCTGCCAATGGCCGGTGACTAAGTTTACCAGCCAAAACTATTTTTTACAAGCCATGAAACAAAAACAGGCATTTATGACACCAATATTTTAGATGCTAGTGAATATTCACAATCCTGTATTCCAATTTCAATACCACGGCTAAAACTACTAATAGCTTTACTAATATAATTTTAATAGCCTACATTTTTAAAGACAAGTAAACAGTCTGTAATAAAAAATAACAAATAATCAAATTGCAAGCAAAAAGCACAAGTAAATACAAACAATAAAGATACAAATGAAATAAACAGTGCTTTTCGGCAGGTCTAACAGTAGTATACAAGCACAGAAATTAGATTAGCCTAAAGTAGGCTAATCAAATAAATAACTGCAGACTTCATATCCTTTTTTTTTTTTTTTTTTTTTTAATTTCAAGAGCAGTGTGTGACTTTTTTCCTTTATTGTTTGGTTAACATTAAAAACACAGATAGGAGCAGGATTATTAGGATGCGGTCACTTTAAGAGCGAATGCATGCAGGGATCATGCGTTTTCTCAAATGAAGACATCACCGACTATCGGGCAATACTTGCTTAAACGGGCATTTTTGTTACATAATTTGTCCGTTCAAGCACAGGAAGGCATGAAAGAGTGCTTAACTTAGTATTTGCACGCTGTAGCCGTGGCTTTCAGGGCACAAACTTTGGATGTTGAATGTCCCACACAGCGCGTGAGTATTCCCTTTCACGTGTTCTGGCACTTGAATATTTACACTGTAGGTTACAAAGCGTTCACGTTCATATTCTCACAACATTGCATTGTTAGAATTCATAAAAATGTTACCGGCCATCTGGCAACTGACAAGGTTTCATGTACTCACCAACACCGATTTTTACTCACATTTGGTGCTTGGCGAGTGTTCATTTTAGGGCCTGTGCATACATATGATGGAGCTGATAACTCGTGAAGAGCATTTAAAATGTGTAAATGAATCAAAACAGCGGCAGGAATCCCTCCGTCACAAACACAAATGAAGATTTGCTGTGAGGAGACGTGGTTCTGATGCCTGTACATTACCGAACTGCCATGAGCAATATCGCAACTATGGCTGCGTTCCAGTTCGTTATGCCCTTCCCTCGCTAACTTCCCTCAGTCTCGTTGACTCGGATGTACGTAATTGGTTTACGTTGCATGAGTGCCCACTACTGGCGGAACCTTTGCAATGAAATCCCCTATGGAGTTGATTTATTATTTATTTTATTATTTATTCCATAGGTACGGAAGCCCTAAACGGCCATGGATTATTATTTTTTTCTATCTTATTTTTTCG
This sequence comes from Ctenopharyngodon idella, assembly GCF_019924925.1. Lineage (NCBI taxonomy): Eukaryota > Metazoa > Chordata > Actinopteri > Cypriniformes > Xenocyprididae > Ctenopharyngodon > Ctenopharyngodon idella. The sequence goes on from NC_067236.1 coordinate 1,042,484, forward strand.
TGATCTCGAGATAACAAAAGTTGTTTTGTCGTGATCACGACTTAATTTTCTCGAGATCTCGAGATAACAAAAGTTGTTTTCTCGTCATCTCGACATAAAAGTTCTTTTTACAGTGATTGATTCTGAAACACTGTACCTGGATTCTACTGTTGCTATAGTAACGAACACAACTTTCACGCGCATCTGATCGACGGATAAATCATGCGCTCTTATATCTTGTGGATATTTCAGCAAAATGTTTACTTCACTTAATAATAAAGTTTACAATAAATAAATACATATAGGCTTATCAATCACCGTTCAATAAATGTACGCTAAACATTTTATTTGTGTAATTAACATGTTTAATGATCAACAGAGCATTCAACATCTCAAGCGCAGCCAGAGTATACCTTCAGAAAGATGCCAGATTATTCTATAATTCTATAAATTATTCGATTAAACCCACTTTATTTGCCTCATTCGTTTGAAATAAAATTATATTACATAATGTGTTTGTTATTTTTATTCGTCATGTAGGATAGGCTGTGATATCATTAAACTGTCTTCCTCCAGTTTCCATTAAAAAGAGGTGCAATACTCCAGATTTCCAAAAAAAACAAAACTTTAATCCAGTTGATATAGGCTAAAACAATCTTGGGATGCTGTTTGAGAAGAGTGTTTATGTATGTGTGTTGTTTCCAACAAAGAAATGTAGAAAATAGGTTACAAACTATCACTGAATTAAATGACATAGGCTATAAATCATATTTCTTATCATACATTGAGTGAGTGAGGTAAACGAACACTGAAACTGCGATGATTAAAATGGCGTCTTAAAGATACACAATAAGGTGCAAACAGAATACTATAGTGACATCAAAATTAGTTTTAATAAGCAATAAGTTTAGTATCACACCGAACTATTGCGGTCGTGAAACTGTGGTGAGTCATGCACTAGTCAGAACGATAACAGATACACTTTCAAGCAAAATAATCATATTCAAGCATTTAACAGTTAAGTTAATTACTTAACGCACACAATACTGCGCAAAATTAAGTTGTGATCACGACAAAACAACTTTTGTTATCTCGAGATCACGAGAAAATTAAGTCGTGATCACGACAAAACAAGATAGAAAAAAATAATAATCCATGGCCGTTTAGGGCTTCCGTACATAGGTGTGTTAGGGTTGTTTTAAAAAATTAATTAATATATCATAGAGTGGGGTAAATTAAACGCGATATGCAGTGACATCACAATCTTGTTGCATTGTGGTATATGAGCTGCCTTAAGTGAAACGAAGTGGAATGCATTTCAAAATGGTGGCAGGGATTCCCCCGAGGGGAAGTGCTTAGTGAAGTTCGTGAGTGTGTGTCTAAAATTGAAGTGGAACGCAGCCTATGCCTATGTTTTCTTGAGCATTCTTTGAGTGTCCTTTTTAGGGTACGTCTTGTGACATCCATGTTCTGTGTTTGGTTCGTTTACATGTCTTTGGTTGGTGTTGCATTCATATTTCATTCGAACCGCATCGGAGTTTGTTTGACTTCACTTGTTTGGTGCGTATAGGGTTTGGATGGCAGCGTTCACACTTATTCAAATGAACCGCACTAACAGAGTAATCACACCAGAGTTCGTTTTAATCGAACCAAAGTGTGAACACAACCTTAAATTTGCCATGAAATGAAAGCTGCATTGAAATGATAATCTGCAGCTCTCAAATCTCATTCATACTCACATTCAATTAAATAAAAAAAAAAAAAAAAAAAAAAAAAAAAAAAAAAACCAAAGTGACAACAGTTTCAAAATGATGTATGACGAATGAGATTTCAGACCTATGACAAAGCAAAGATCATCTTGTCAAATGGCTTTAAAAGACAAATCACACGGACTAGCTTTAATCATTTTGGAGTTTGACAGCACACGTCCCAAATGGCTTCAAAGAGCACCCAGGATATTTTTCAAAATTTCTTATTTCGTGTTCCACAAGAATAACAACAGCATTTGGGTTTGGAACGACATGAAGGTGAATAAATAAAGGCAGAATTGTCATTTTTCAGCAACCTTCTCCTTTAATCAGAGCCAATATAAATCTTAATTCTGTCTCAGAGGGACATGAAACTAAATGTTCCAAAGTGTCACCAAAGCAAACGCAGGGCCCTTTTCTTCAATAAACACATCGCGGCGTAAAATTTCCTTCTGTTTTCGCCCCCTCTGTTGGATGAAAGATAAAGCTTTTGCTTTGACTCGTGAAGGCAGATGGTCGCCATACTGGGCAAAATGAATTCAGATGTGGCAAATGAATCAAGATTACTTCAACATGCAAAAGGCTTTGAAAGAACAGAAAAGGGAGCCATTCTATTTATTGCATTTTCCTCTATGTAATTAAATAGTCAGGACTTTTATGTAGCTTCCACGTCTTTTTTTTTTGTTGTTTTTTTGTTTCTACAGACGCCTAGTTAATTTACTCATTTAGTCGTGGGCATGAGATGCGGCGTTCAATTTGTGTTTTGGCAGATTTTGCCAAGAGCAGTAGTCCTACAGCGTGTAAAGACAAAAATACGGATGACTCTTGGTGACATAAAATGATTTGAGGAAGGGCACTTTTACTACTGCGGCTATAAGAAAGCCCACAAATATCAGCATTCAAAGACCTCCAACATATTTATTTCTTCTTTATCCAAGACATCCAAATCCAACCTTCCGCCACATGCTGTTTCAATATATATTCAACTATATTTTTCATTAATTACAATTACCCCAACTCAGCTGTCTCATAAATTTACAGACGATCATCATAACTGGGGGAAAATCAGAAACATATTTGGCGCTCGCAGTCACCGAAGAAGGAAATGTAACTTAATAGCGCGTCTTTCTTGGGGCCCTAATGAAGTGGCAAATGCGATTCAGAGCCATTGGATGTTTTATTTCCCTCCTACATCCTCGCTGCGCCGCCACACACAGCTCCCAGCAGCGCCTGCCTGCGTCTGCACAAGACCTGCAATCATGCAAAATCCATTTCTCTCACACCAAAATGTGTAGATTAAAGGCTCTTGGACATGTACTTGGACAGGAAGGAGGAGGAGAAATGGCTCGCACGTTCAAATCTCCATCATCTCTGTGTGTGCAAGTTTCCACAGAGTCAGACTTCATGTCGAGTGCTGACATCACTCTTCCTACGGTCTTTCAAACAGCCAAGGTTTTACAAACAATACACATGGGGGAAAGTCAGGCTAGACACAAGAGTGGGGATGTGATTTTTTCCAGAATAAAACACAGAATTGACTGTGAAGGAAGAACAGAGTATGAAACCTCAACTACCACAGGCTCACAACTGGAGTCTAGAATAAGAAAATGGGATCAGCACTGAGAATTTTCCATCTAATTATAATTTTGCACAAATAATGTGCATATTTAATTAGCATTTCGAGATAAGCAAGCTCATTTTGGCTCAGTATATTCTTTAATGCGTCTGTGAGACTTAAAGATGCTTAAGTAACTTAACATGTCTGATGCTCTGTCAAAAAGCTATTTACTATAAGCATAACTGTAACTGCAACTAACAACTTTTACTAGATTTCAGAGTATCCAAACAGTTAAAACTATATAAAATAAAATGCTTGTCAACATTATAAAGACATAATGGTGTTTATAAAAGTGTTTATAACATACTTTATGAACATAAACAGTGGACTGAACTGAACAAACAGAACATTTTCAATAGTCTCGAGTCTCGTTTCAATAAAAGTTGACTTTCAGACTAAATAAATAACTGAAGTTTAACCTTACACGTTAAAATAAGGGAATGTTTTTACCTTATGTATGTTAAAATATATTCAATCCATCCACATGTGCTCTTTCAAACTGCAAGGCACTTGACTCTGATGTAAACATACTGGTCAGCGCGTGTCTATTTGACGTCACTCGGTCAGCCAGGGATTGTGGGTAATGTAGTTTTATTGGTTATCTAATGCAAGAGCCCGCAGTGGTAAGCGAACAATGCTGTAGTTCTTCATTTAGCCTCGTCGCATAATAAAGGACGAATTTAAACGTTAAATATTATAAATAGGCTAATAATAATAAAATATAAATTAATAAAAAAAGAAAATAATTAATAGCCTATGGTTAAAATTATTATTTTATACTTGTTATTATTATCTTTAAGTGTTATTCTTTGGCCTTGTATAGTATAGCCTATTTATTTTTTACAAATAAAAAAAAATTACAAACAAAAAATAATCAGCCCGAAAATTAAAATAAAAGTTATTATTTACCCTTTAAACATAGGGTCATAAATATTAAAAAAAAAAAATTTTTAGATACTTCTTCAATATTGTTGTCATGGTTTCTGTGCTGATATTGTATAATATTAACTTTAGCCCGGGCTCTTTATCTGTCTTTAGAAATAGGAAATGAGTCACTTCTCTTCTTTGCTTGTTTGCTTTCTGTCTGGTTTCAATGAGTTGTGTTTATGTCTCTTTATGAGCCTCTCTGTGAAAGAAAACTTGCTGATGCAATACTAAAAAGCAACTGTTTTTTTTTTTTGTTTTTTTTCAAAAATGTTGAATATTTCAGTGTTAGTTGATTAATATAGGTCTTTAAAACCCCTAAATTTTTTTACTTGATCTTCTTTTATCCCCGTATCTTTACATTTCGAGATAAATCACAACTGTGCTGCTGTTTATTTATAGCAACAGGGTCTTCGTGTAGTATTTTTTGGGTTGATTTGGTATAAGAGGAGAAAGAGCTCTAAAAACTGATATCAAACCACTGAATTGCTCATTTATTTTAATGCCATGAAATGGTGCTTGGAGACATGACGTGCTCAAGACTCATCAGCATAATAATCCTCCTGCTTCTGCATATATATATAAACCACAAAAAACCTGAGCTCACCAAAGTCCCTGCCTCCTAAGACAAACCACACAACGAGACAAAAACACTGCGGCTTCGCAGCGCCTTCATCTTTCTAACCACAACCTTTGGAATCACCTTTTTAACCCTTCACAAAGACTGTGCATGGAGCAAGAAAGGTCTTGAGGACTTTCGCAAAGCAGTAACTTTCTTTTTACTACTTATATGGTGGCACGTTTTATGAAGCGCGGTAACGTGAACTCTCCGATCGAGCGCTGTGCGTAATGCGAAGTGACTCGCTTTTTATTCCGGATTTTGAAGTTTCTTACAGCAACGTTGGAGAAGCAAAAAATCCGCTCGTAAATTATGTCTGCGTTTCTTCCGAGTATAACCAGGAGCTCGTGCTCGTTTATTTCCACGCGATTCACCTGTAGGAGCGCGTAAAGCTTGCGCGTAAAGCCTGAGGGGAACCGACCATATCCAACTTTTTCGGTTTCTGGAAGGCGCGTTACTCAGCCTAACGGACTTAATAAAGATCCCGTCTATTTGTAATAAAAAAGACTGACTTTAGTGCTGATTTGAAGTGTCCTTACCTTTGCTGACATTGTTGTGATGCGCATTCCGGTAGATCCGAGCACCAGCCGCAGGTTCAGTCCGCCGTCCAGCAGCCTTCAGCCGGTGGCGGGGAAGATGAGCGATGTGCAGCAGGAGCCGAACGCGGCGGTGCCGAGACTCCGACAGCACGACAACCGAACCATGGTGGAAATCATCGCGGACCACCCCGCTGAGCTCGTGCGGACGGACAGCCCCAACTTTCTGTGCTCAGTGCTGCCGTCTCACTGGAGGTGCAACAAAACTCTCCCGGTGGCGTTTAAGGTCAGAAAGACTTACGGATTTATACGAAGTGATTTAGAAACGGGTTTACAGACATTACATTAAACTACATATGTGATTTTTTTTTTCATTTCTAACTATTTGGATGCACATTAACTTGTGATGTTTAGCATTTTTGACATGGCCATTTTAATGCTTAATAATGGATCTTTTACATTCATAAATTTATATATTTATTGTTAGTAATAACTTAAACCTGGTAATTATTTAACCAGGCTGGTCCCATTGAGATTTAAATCTCACTTAAAATATAGACCTGGCCAAGATCCAGACAACATTAATATATATAAATTCATAAAAACACACTAAAATATTAGTACGATAGAAAAACGCAGTTATTTATAATAGTTAACAGTAAAATGATTCTATTTAAGTTTGTTTGAATGTTTATATAAATGTAAATTTGACGTTTCAAGACAGTTTGCAAATAAGGTTATATATAGACTGCATATCTAATCAAACTTTTATGGCTTTTATTTGAATGTACATGAACTAAAAATCTGTGCAGCATTGTAGGTGTTTTCCTATTGTAATGCAGTTCCTTGATGACTTATTGATTATGTGATGTTTTAAAGTGATGTTTTACAAGTGTTTCTTTTCCACATCAATGCATCATGTGCTTTAATGCTAATAATAGTTTGTTTTTGTTGTTGTTTTTTTTTTAAATTATTGTTCACATTTATTCATGGGAGTTACTGGTGTTTAAAATGAGAAATCCTTCCGTGCTGGAGAGAAGTGAAATCTGAGAGATTTGAAGCTATTCATAGATACAAACACATGCATGTTTAATCACGCGGCCTAAATTACACACAACTATTAATACTTTGACCAAAGATAGAGTATTTCATACAAACAGAGTCATTTTGCTTAGCCTTATTCTGTAAACATAACTTTGTTCATTTATATGAGCTTGTACTGAGCTAGAGCTCCTGCTCACATTGAACAATAACATCAAAACATTTGCCTGAATTAAAATAATTTTTTACAGTTTATTTAAAAAAAAAAAATGAATTGGTTGCAAAAATCCAAGTTCAAGTTTAGAAAAAGAAAAAAAGTCAATAATAGTAATTTTGGCAATAAGTCAATGTATGTTTTTTTAATACAAATATTAATTTTTAATTTCCTTTATTAAGCTTACATTTCAAGAAAGGGGGAACATATTTTTTAAAATCTATTTTTTCTAAGGCTTTTCGGTGGGTTGTATAAATTTGCTTTAGACATTATTCTCATTGTTTATTGCTGAATAAATAGTAACGTTAAATGTGTAACTTACTGACATCACCAGATGTTTACCAATTTAAGTGGAATTGTTAACAAAAACAATATGAAAGGTCCAATTAAAGGACAATCTAACTTTTGTTTAATGATATATTTGCATGTTTGAATTTATTGTGTTATTAACCCTCTGAGGCCAGCGGTCTCACTTCATAATCTGGACTGGATTACAGGCTGTAATCAGGATTCAGACAGTATATGAATCAACAGTCATGTAAACAGTGAATATCAGGGTAAATGACACCTTTTCTGTTCAGGTTGTCGCTCTGGGAGATGTTCCTGACGGGACCGTGGTGACAGTTATGGCAGGAAATGACGAGAACTACTCGGCAGAACTGCGAAACGCCTCAGCTGTCATGAAGAATCAGGTGGCGCGTTTCAATGACCTGAGATTTGTTGGCAGGAGTGGAAGAGGTTGGTACTTCCACTTCCATATTATTTATTCTTCACTGGCCGCTTTGTTTGCTTTGGCTGAATCATAAAAAGGGTAAAATCACGTAAGACATTTCGTTTACAATAAATGACATGTTGGAAATAAAACTTCGGCATGCGGTGCACAATCCAAATTAACTGAAAGTCATGTTTTACCACAAATACCCAGATAAAATTGATTTATTACTATTTAGGAGTGTATAGATGGCATCTGTGTAATTTAAAAAATGTAAATATAATGCAAATTATAAATAGGTTATTTTACATAAACACAATAGGATACTGTCCAAGATTCCTCACGTACGGATAACACTGAAAAGAAAAGAACTGCGGAATTGGAAGAGAATCACAGAGAGGCCTCAGCATTATTATTTTCCACAAGCGTCCAAAATTTTGAGTGCTTCCATGTTGAGAATAAAGAAAAAGGGTGTGTTCCAAAAAATAACTGTCATTTAAGTATTCCCTAAGCTTAAAACGTTAAAAAAAAAAAAAAAAAAAAAACTTACAGCAGCATCTAACTGTTGCAAAATAAAAATGTCATTTCCATCTAATATTTTTCTGTGTTACATCCACCCTACACACCCCTCCAAAAAAAATCTTTAGCACATAAATGCGGGCTCAAAGTGCTCACAGACTGCTTATGTGTGGATGAATGCTGCTTTTGATATGCTTGCAATTATTGTCAAAGACAAAATCCTGCTCTTGTGATCCTGTCGGAAGAAACCATTGAGAGAGTGCAGGCCTTTGAAGAGAACGGGACAGGCAGCGAGATCACAGGAGCGCCCGTCTGCTGCTGGAGGCTGCGTATACTCGGTCTAGACTTGCCCTACTAATCCACACGGGCACTTAAAGTGAAGCACGTACGTGTGCAGCAGGGAATCCCTCGCATGGCGCCCACAAACTACAGACTGAAACTAGATGAAAACAACTCCAGGTGTTTGAGGAAGTGCTGGTCGACTTATATGGGGTTTTCAATGGCTGATGCTGAAATACAGAGAGCAGGGTGGCCGGTGGCTCATAAATTTTGTGATAAATTTATTTTGTCTGATATTTGGTTATTTTCGAAAATATAAAAAGAAATTATATAAATGTATAAAAATACGATATAGAATTCAGTGTAAATATTGTGTAAAATAATGTTCATTTTATTTACTTCTATTTAATCCCATTAACACTAAATTCTATTGTGTGTATGTATATACCTATATATAGATAGTGGTTATAGAGTGGATATAAATATCAATGGCAATAATCGACTGATACTACTTTTTAGGTCTGTGATGGTTAAAACTGTGGCATTTACGTGCGTTTTGAAGACACCTGATCGATCCATAATCAGTCCAAGTGGACACAGACGTGCAAACAGTAGTTTCTTGACCAGTCGGCTGGTCTCAGCGCATTCCTGCACCACTGAATGTCCTTACACACCCCCCGACATGCTATCAGTGCGCATCCATGTTATCTCCTCACAGCTGTCACAGTGAACAGGGCTTGGCCCGCATGGAGACCCACACCTTCGCGGGCTTAAGTTTCTTCTATCTATGACATGGGATCTGGAAGAGGAAGTCAGGGAGGAGATAGCACAGCATAAGGAAATTAAATATGGAAAACGATACGATGCACGGTGTGGAAGATTAAAATAAGATTGACCGCAATCAAACAAATGACATAAAAAAATAGCGCTCCTTGAATTACCGTCAGCAACGCTGTTTCCTGAGGCGAGACATCATGTATTTAACATTTCATTTATACAGAAACACATTTCTGTTTTCAGAAGTGCTGTGCCCTTATTTTTGAATGGATTTGGATATGCTGGGTTGGTTAGGTCAGGGCGGGATGTTTGTTGTTGATCAGGAGTTTATGCATTTCAAATATCTCTTTCAGTTTAGGAAATCATTTGGAACAGAAAAACCCTGCTGAATAAGCCAGCGTTCAGGATATTTTTAGTAGCTGGACACCAACCGTTGGATGGATGGCAGATGCCAGGGTTGGTGGAGCGGTTAGACGCGGGGCAGGGCTGTGGTGTGTGTTTGCTATCAGCTCGCTTGGAAGGGCCTGGGTGGGTCCAAGAATGTGCTTTTGGGGGGCTTATGGACGGATTCCTGTGGGAGAAAAGAAAGAGTAATTACATTAGCAAGACTTATTGCGTAACATGTGTAAAAATGTTGGTAAATCAAAAATCTGGCAGTCCTAAAAAATGCATGCATATGGGAAATGATGACTGTTTTTTCTATAAAATTTGTTTTACTCTTTCTAATTAATGTTAGAAAATACTTTAGTAAATACTTTAGCACAACTTATTGCATAATGTGCAAGAATGTCAGTAAATCAAATTCAAGTTGCAATTCTATAAAATGCATGATAAATTGAAATGTTGCAGTTCTAGAAAATGCATGCACAAGCATTTATTCTATGAAATATATTGTTAAATGAGTTATACGTTCACTTAATATTCGAAAATTGGACTATTTTCATTTTATGAAAGAAAGAAAACTTGTCTCACCTCTACAATGTTTGCATGTAGTGGATGCCAGGGTGCCAGGGTGTTGCTATGCAGTTGCTAAGGTGTTCTGAGTGGTTGCCTACTGGTTCTAGTCAAAAGCTTGTTTTACTGTAAAAAGAAAAAAAAATGGTTGTAAACTGTAAATAAAAACAAGGATAAATGGAGTAGGTTTACAAGGAAATACTATTTAATAAAAAATTTAAAGAAAATAAAAAAAACCCTCACCTTTCTGGTTGTTGACAACACCTCTGACGAGTAGACATTGAACAATAAGGATGTCCCAGCTAGGTTCGTCACTTGTTGGGGTCCCCTTGAAACATTTCCATGCTATTTGCAGCGCGTTCCTGTATTTGGTTGCATTGTGAGTATTTGCAGCACGTTTCTGTATTTGGTTGTGCTTTGAGTATTTGCAGCGTGTTTCTGTATTTGGTTGCATTGTGAGTATTTGCAGCATGTTTCTGTATTTGGTTGCGTTGTGAGTATTTGCAGCATGTTTCTGTATTTGGTTCTGTTTTGAGTATTTGCAGCTCGTTTCTATATTTGGTTGCGTTGTGAGTATTTGCAGTGTGTTTCTGTATTTTGTTGCTTTGTGTGTATTTGCAGCGCTTTACTGTATTTAATTGCGTTATGAGTATTTGCAGCGTTTCTGTATTTGGTTGCATTGTGAGTATTTGCAGCGCTTTTCTGTATTTGATTGCATTGTGAGTATTTGCAGCGCGTTTCTGTATTTGGTTCTGTTTTGAGTATTTGCAGCGCGTTTCTGTATTTGGTTGCATTGTGAGTATTTGCAACGTGTTTCTGTATTTGGTTGCGTTGTGAGTATTTGCAGCGCATTTCTGTATTTGATTGCATTATGAGTAGTTACAGCGCTTCTGTATTTGATTACGTTGTGAGTATTTGCAGTGTTTCTGTATTTGGTTCTGTTTTGAGTATGTGCAGCGCGTTTCTGTATTTGGTTGCATTGTGAGTATTTGCAGCATATTTCTGTATTTGATTGCATTGTGAGTATTTGCAGCGCATTTTTTTGTATATGCAGCGCGTTTCTGTATTTGTACAAACTCACTTGGCTTGTCTACTGTTTTCTGTACTTGGCTAAAAGGGTTAAATTCACTACAAGCAAGCTTATCAAGGTGAACACTAGACTTCGGTACAAAAACACGTTTATGAGTCAAAACGAACTCATCAGCTAAAACAGATGCTTCGTCCACCAAAATCACCTTCTGTTCATTTAAGAAGGTTGTCACAGCATCAGGGAGGCAGTTTTTAAATTCCTCCAGAACAATCAGATCTCTAAGCTGAGCAAAGTTAACAACACCTTGAGATACACACCAACGATCAAATAAGCGCTCTTGTTCACGTGAAAACTCTACATAGGTTTGCTCCTCAGTCTTCTGGAAACTTCAAAATTTTTGCCTGTAAGCTTCAGGGACAAATTCATATGACCTTAGAATTGCTGTTTTAACAGCTTCAAAATCTGAACTTTGGTCAAAGGATAAAGAAGAGTAAACTTCTTGAGCCTTACCGGATAAGACGCATTGTAAAAGTAACGTCCAAACACACTTAGGCCAACCTAGAGATTTGGCTACACGCTCAAAATGAGTGAAGTATTTATCCACATCCTTTTCTCTAAAAGGAGGGACCAAACAAATGTTTCTACTGACATCAAAGCCAGCACTAACTTCAGATGTTGTGGCTGCTTGACTTGGTCTAGCTGCCTTAAGTCCCAGCTCTTTTAAACAAAAGGTTTTCTCCATTTCCAATCTTTCTGACTCCAGTTCTAACCTTTTTAGTTCCAAGTCACTTGCTATCTGTTTTTTTTTAACCTGAAGTTCTAAGTTTAAGCTCTAGTTCAAGTTCCTTTACATGCTGAGATTTCTCAACAGCTGATTCTCTTGACAAATCCAGTTGACCAGACTGGACTAAAGTATGTGCCTGCAAAAATTTTAAAGCAGCATCACTAGAGAACACTTTTTGATCCACTAATGCAGACAAAATTTGTTGTCTCATGGCAGTTTCAAGACTACCACGAACAACTCCATTTTATAAAAAATCTGCAATTTGCTGAAGCTCAGCTTTTCTACAGCTATTAAGCGGTTCTAATGAAGGAGTCTGAATAAACGTCTCTAAATTGAAATTTTCCATCACAAATGTTCCCTGACAAAACACAAGTACTAAAAGTACGAACAAAGCCTACTGTAAGATACAATTAGGCAGATCCAGGAACTCTACCCCATAAACCAACTAAAACCCATGGCCAAATCAAAGGCGATTACACAAGAGAACGGCAAAAAAGTGGTCAGAAAAACCCACCAATAAAACTGCCAAAAAAAAAAAAAAAAAACGCATTACAAAGGCAGTTCAGGTCTATCCCGGACGAGCCCCCAATTTATGTTATGACCCAGATTAGGGACCAACATAAAAAAGCCGTTCAAAAGAATTTATAAGCAAAATTTGCAATGGCCAGGGCAAAAATGAGCAAATTTATTGGCTGTAAATATAAACATACAAAAACTCACATCAGGACTGGTGAGCTAACTAATCTAAACTACAACTCAGAGTTAAACTTTCCTCACTCCCGAGAAAAATAACAAACACAAAAGAATCTTCCGGGTCAGCTTACTTACCTATGCTTTCCCTCTATTCTAATATAACTAAACAAACAGATCTCACCATCCTGTACAAAAGAAAAGAAAAGAAAAGAAAAGAAAAGAAAAGAAAAGAAAAGAAAAGAAAAACAAACTCCAAAACCACCAGCAACAGGTTTCTTGAGGTAGGCCAAAGTGGAGTGCCACCAGCAGCTCTTAAATAGGCAGAGGCCACAGGTGTTGGAGATAACCAGGCTCCGCCCCCATCCAATTGGCAACTATGCTCAGAAAGGAAAAAAGAAAACAAGAGAAAGAGCTGGGGCTTGTAACAGTTGTGTTGTGAGTATTTGCAGCACTTTTATGTATTTGGTTTCGTTGTGAGTATTTGCAGCGTGTTTCTGTATTTGGTTGCATTGTGAGTGAACAATATTTTGTGTTGAAGTTAATTCAAGTAAGAGCTCACACATTTATGAACATTTAATCTGAAAAAAGAGTGAAGTTGCTGAGTAAAAGGTCACGTAAGATGAACGGGACCCCACCTTGACACCCAGGCCTTTTTTGTTCACACATAAAAGAAGAACAACTAATAACAGGACTGCTGAGGAAGTTTATTCTTGGCTGCATGCATTTTAAAAAGGAAAACCCAAATGCCACTGCATGAGAACATGCTAGCAAATGTTAGCAGAGTTCTGTATGACTGTGTACCAGTATGAGATCCAAAAGTAAAAATTTTAGTTGTTTTCTTCATTAAGAAATCCTGAAGGGAGATCCACCAATAACAAAATATACTGTAAATTACTTTATTTGAAGCGCGTTTCTGTATTTGGTTGTGTTTTGAGTATTTGCAGTGCGTTTCTGTATTTCATTGCGAGTATTTGCAATGCGTTTCTGTATTTTGTTGCATTGTGAGTATTTGCAGTGCATTTCTGTATTTCATTACGAGTATTTGCATCGTGTTTCTGTATTTGGTTGCGTTGTGGGTATTTGCAGCATGTTTCTGTATTTGGTTGTGTTGTGAGTATTTTCAGCGTGTTTCTGTATTTGGTTGTGTTGTGAGTATTTGCAGTGTGTTTTTGTATTTGGTTGCATTGTGAGTATTTGCAGGGTGTTTCTGTATGGTGTTGTGAATATTTGCAGCACGTTTCTGTATTTGGTTGCGTTGTGAGTATTCGCACCATGTGTTGTCAAACTAATGGAGATGTTTTCTTAATTTGGTGGTGTTTTTTTTTTATATATATATTTGCATGTGTTTTCTTCAGTTGCAGCGTGTTCTGGCCACCGTATATTTGTGAAATTTACTAGAAATTCCAGAGTGAAAATTGTTTCAAGTACATTTTTTCAGTGTATGATATTAGAGCTTCATACTCAATAGCTAATGAAGCATGAAACTCAAAACAATGGGCTTGGTGACTTTAGATTTATTTGTTTGAAAGTTTTTCCCATTCCAAGAGTTAATCAATTAAACCTAGTTTAAAGACATGCTGCCTGATGCACAAGCTACAGTAAGAAAGCAAAGCCAAATGTAGCTGCCTGTTGTATTGTGTCAGTGCTTTTCCACCCACTTCTTCCTGTCTTACTTGCAGATCACAGCTCAGAGAATGTGTCATGCTTGACTTCACAGCATGCTTTGCACATTACACATTACTGCTGAGTCTGCCTCATTAGAAGTATCTTAGTATTTCCTGTGCACTACTGACAGAAAGCGCCGCCTCTTTAGCATGTTTTAGCTGAACAATATTTTGTGTTGAAGTTAATTCATGTAAGAGCTCACACATTTATGAACATTTAATCTGAAAAAATAGAGAAGTTGCTGAATAAAAGGTCACGTAAGATGAAAGATCAGTGACCGCAGGACCCCACCTTGACACCCAACCCTTTTATGTTCACACATAAAAGAATAACAACTAATAACAGCACTGCTGCGGAAGTTTATTCTTGGCTGCCTGCATTTTAAAAAGGAAAAACGAATGCCACTGCATGAGAACATGCTAGTAAATTTTAGAAGGGTTCTGTATGATTTTCCAACAATATGAGATCCAAAAGTAAAAATTCTCATTGTTTTCTTCGTTAAGACATCCTGAAGGGAGATCCACCAATAACAAAGTATAATGTAAATTACTTTTTTTTTTTTTGCAGTATTTCAATATCAAAATATAATACATATTAATAAAAATATTAAATTGATGATTATAACAATACATATTAATTTAATATTCAACAATAAATATTAATTAAACATAGTTTTAAAAATTAATAAAAATATATTCTAAAATACTAATAATTATAATTTAATATATATAATAGCTTTTCTGATTTTCATATGCTTTTATATTATATTTATTATTATATTATTTTATACTATATTTATATTATATATTAATATTATTTATAAATAATATCATAAAGCCACTGTTGCACAAGATATACATGGTTTATTCCACTTGCATGTACTGTACGTTATATAAAACCTAATATGGCCTGTTTTATGCATTTCTGATTTGTCATGTCCAACAACTGAAAATTACAAATTCAAATCTCAGCCATGCTCATTTTCCAAACTAATTCTGTTATTGTCCATTGAGCCCAGGCCTTTTTTCAATTGCTCAAGTGCCTCGCAGTTAAAATCCCACAGTCATCACCGTCACCAGCAGAGAAATGCAAATGACCGCTGCACAATGAATGCGACACATTGTACAGTGGATTAATCGGGTTTGAACCTTTTTGTGTTTTGCAGGAAAGAGCTTCACGCTGACAATCACAGTATTCACGAACCCACCGCAAGTGGCGACTTACCATCGAGCCATAAAGGTCACAGTGGATGGACCGCGGGAGCCACGAAGTGAGTACCAAATATCACACATCATGTGATTAGCACGCGCAAAGAGCGCCCAAATCGAGAGATGAATAATTTTGTGCAGCATCGTATCGCTGCCACTGGCATTACGCCCAGCCAGTGGGACGAGACGTGTGGCCCGATGCATGAATTGATGCATAGATTGTGTTACGGTACTGTTTTAAAAAATGGATTCAGCACGCCTCAATGCACAAAGACGGCCTTTGAGGAGCAGCAGGCATGTTCAGCGAGGGGCAAATACAAACACGTGCTGTCAAGGCCGCTTGACTTGTGAAAATGTTTACTGTATTGGCCTCTTGTGTCTGTCCGTCAACGTGCTCTTAAGAGTGAGCCGCTTGAACTTTGACCTGTGCTCTGGCTCTGTTCTCAATGAAATTATAGTGTACTGCATACTACGCAATGTACACTGTATACAATCTGCTGTTTTTTTTTTTTTTTAAACCCGCTCAACTTTAGCTTCCATTTCCTGTGTGATGAAGCATGAATAATGTAGCACTATAATAATTACCATAATTTTTTAACTTGTATTTAACATTGTGTGGCTGCAAAGAGTAAAGACATTTTTACAAAATTGGATTAAAAATAGCCTTTTCACAATTTTCACTGATTGATATAAAACATGAAATAATATTTTCTTGTAAAATGTACTTCAATTAACTTTGTTTTATTTAGAAAAATTCATGTTTTACAGCGATATGCAATATACTATGAAAGCCCAAATCTACATATGAGTAAATATACTAAAGAAAATTGTGAAATAGTTTATGAAGTCACATTGTGAGATATAGTCACAAATACAAGAAAATCAGAATAAATTATCCACATATACATATATTATTTCATGTATAGAAAGTAGCTTTCATTGTACACAGTATATCCTGCATAGTAGTAAATATTCCATTCCTAAAACAGCCAGTGTAGAATTGAGCACATTGCATTGTGGGATATACGGTGTGCTTAAATTTGGCAAATGTAGTATGTCACGCTAGTATAGCATGAATACAGAAAATTCACACACATTAAAGGAATAGTTCACCCAAAAATAAAAATTATCCCATAATTTACTCACCCTCAAGCCATCAAAGATGAATGTCATGCAGTATACAACTAGGATGGCTTGAGGGTAAATCAGAGTAAATTATTGGATCATTTTTTTTATTTTGGGTGAACTAACCCTTTAACAATAGTATACTAGTATGCTATTCTGAACACAGCCATGCTCATAGTACTGTATATGAAGCACTGAAGGTATAATCCATCCTATAGTTGGGTTACAAAGAAGGTCAAGATGTATTTCCAGAAAAAGAAAAAGAAAATCCATTTTATCCATCAATATTGGGTCATTATGTGATCAGCTAGATTTATAGGAACCATTGTGACATTTCTCAGACAAAAAAAGAAACTTTGATGCTTTGTTTTACCGATACACTGAACAGAGATTTGTCACAGAAAAGAGAAGCAGCTCATATTTTCTCTCTCAGAGCAACCTGATCTGACAAAAAGCTCCAGTTATGCTTCAATTATGAAAAAGCCACTTCATCGGAGTTGATGTCTGGACTTGTGTGCAGTCCTCGCTGTTCTCGTGCCTAAACTTCACAGTTGCTCCCACTACCTGAGAAAAAAGCTAACTGTTAGAAGATGCTGCCAAATTTCAATTTTCACACTGAGCCCCAGGACCCGTAAATACACACAAGCTGTCATAAATTACTTTCATGTGGCAGAGAATGGAACCAGGAACACAGTGCTTGACTTTCTTTACATGTTTATATTAAAGTCTGCTGCAATCTGACATTACGGCCAAAGTTCTTCACAATAATCGAATAAAAGTAGATCGGATTCCATCAACCGTTAACGGTGACTGACAGATGTTTCTTACACTTACGTTTTATGCAAACGTTTTCGTTTTTCGGTCGTGAAATTACTCAAAGCATTCATGATATGACAGCAAGCTTTCAATGTGCCATCACTGTATGTTTCTAAATGACTGCACACAGAAAATCCCATTAACTTCCAAGAATATCATACAAACTGATTTGGACAAGTAAACAAACACATAGCAATGTGTTAATAAAGTGTAACAGTGCCCATCCACTTTTTCAGTGTTTTTGGTTCCGGAAGTTGTTTTTTTTAACCAGCCACTCATCATTTTCACTGGCCACAATTTTGACATCAATACCATGGGGAAAAGCTGCCATATAGATATTTTTAATATTATCTCATAATTTGACAGCAGGTATATTAGGCTGCTGCCACTTTAAGACCTGACGTATGGATCCATTATACTGTTACACATGCATTTTCTTTCTCAACTGTTTACGTTCACTTAAAACATAACTCATCGTGTTTACATCAGTACTCACCAAGACCAGCATTTTGACATTATTTAGTGTGTATTTGACTGTTTAAGCAGAATAAGCTGTGAAAAAGAACTCAATTTAGTACTCAGAAGCTGCTTTATGTGCACACACTTTGGATGTGAACATAAAATCAGCAGGAATGAGTAAAAATGTATCATCATGGCGAAATTCAAGCCCTGTAACACCAATATTCATTTGGAGCAAATGAAATGAGTGAGTGAGGGTAGGTGGGTTTGTGTGTCAACTCACTGTCGGAGAGATGAGAGAGAGAGAGAAAGCACAGCTGTATCCTGTAACTGTTCTGTGGAAAATGAGTATTGGAAGCATTTTAAAAATTGCAGTATCGATATGTATAGAAAAATCGATCATTTTGATAACACTACATTGCACTTAGTTTATTATTTCAGATGCCTTTTTAATTGAAAAATTTATATATTATATATAAAATTCAATGCGCCAAAGTGTCTAGTATAAGTTACTGCATTACAGAAAACCACCCTTATTTGGTTGGCGGGTGTTAATGTCAAGCCATGGGTTCAACAATTCAGTTACTGCTAAAAATTTCCCTATGGAGAAAACAGTTTTTAATGTCTGGAACTTGACCTGTGCACCTATCTCTCAGAGCACATTAGCAACCCCATAGCAATGCCCAGGTTACCACCCAGAACACTGAAGTAGAGTTCTTCACAGGTCCACTTGGTTCCGAAACCCAAGCTCTGCCCCAAGACCTGAGAGGGTTCGGGTCCAAAACTTTGACGAGTGCCTCAGACACGGGTCAGGTTCATATTAGTGCCCTCGGGTCTTGGGTAATCTAAAATAAATGTGCTTTTTCTGAATGGACTCAAGAAGATCCAATTGATAAACTTTAATCATCTTATGGTCAGGTAAATAACATTACCGCATAGTTATAGGACGTAATGAGGTTACAGTGATGAGTGATTGACATTTCAGCACTTCAGCATATACTTGCGTGTTCGTGTTAAATGCATTTTTGAAAAACGCATGTAGAAAAGAAACAAACGTTTGTAACCTCTCACACAGAAATCCATCTTATAGCTATGAGATCCATCAGGAAAAGCCACTTGCTTCGTTACGCTGCATGTTCATGCAGGGCTATGCACATGTCAATGCCGTTTACGCTCGGGTCCAGTCGGGTTCGGAAATAAATGCCGTCGGGTCAGATCAGACTCTGTCTAATTTTGCCGGGTCAGTCTCAGGTCGGGTTTTTCTTTAAAAAAAAATTTAATTAAATTACATTGAAGTCAAGTCAAGTCACCTTTATATATACAGCTTTACAGTAATAACTGGAATATAATTTTTGGCTGCACAGCAGCTCTTAAGGAAAATGGTGTCATTGTCCAGCTTAAGTAAATTCAGTATTGATTCATTCCGTTGTAAGGATCAATAGTTATTAATTTAGTTCATTTATATCAGCACTGGAGTAAACAGTGATGTCATCATCAAGCTCAGTTCAGTTCGCATACAAGGGGGTCGATGCAGGCAGATCAAAACACTGTTGAATATCAAATGTCAAGTGTCCCCAACTAAGCAAGCCAAAGGCGATGGCGGCAAGGAACCCAAATTCCAACAGGTGACATCAGGTGGCAAACAGGTGTTAGAATGGAGAAAAAAAACCTTGGGAGAAACCAGGCTCAGTCGGGGAGCCAGTTCTCCTCTGGCCAACAGCGAACAGTGCATGAATATGATTCAGGCAGCTTTCATAAGTCCGATTGGGATCGCAACAGTCAAAGTATTTATTCCAGTTCCATCTAGTTGAGGATCATATTCATCACGCCGGTATGGGACGGTTTGTTGAGGATCTGTGCCACTGGCTGTCATGTCGATGAGGCCTTCACAGGGGATGATCTAGTTGACACAATCTCTGCTGACACTTCAGAGCTGTGTTGTCCTTGTGTTTAGGTGCATGTCCTCGATCTCACCTGGATATGGTCCGGATCCGGCTGACTACGGTAAACCTCGGGATAAACAGAGAGACTAATATTAGCGTAGATGCCATTCTTCTTCTGATGTAACAAGTACATCTGGTGTAATAGGAAGTGTTCCCGGTTCCGGCTGACCTAATTTATGAAGCCTAAAAATCCTTTAACAGATTTAAAAACATCAATTGATAATGTGTTAAGTGTATACCAGGTTAAAGAGATGCGTTTTTAGTCTAGATTTAAACTGACAGAGTGTGTCTGCTTCACCACAATGCTAGGAAGATTGTTCCAGAGTTTAGGTGCCCAATAGGAGAAGGATCTACCACCTGCAGTTGATTTTGATATTCTAGATATTATCAACTGGTCTGAATTCTGAGATCGCAATAGATGTGAAGGACTATAATGCGTTAAGAGCTCGCTCAGGTACTGGGGAGCTAAACCATTTAGTGCTTTGTAAGTAATTCGCAAGTTTTCAAAATCTATACGATGTTTAAAAGGGAGCCAATGCAGTGTTGACAGAAGCATCAACATTCCCTGTGATTAATTACCTCTCGCATCATCACATGCCATCATACACAGAAACACACAGTCTGATGAGCGCTGCTGTAGATCCAGCCTTGGCACAATTTCCTGGCACGTTTGTAAAAAGAACATGCCAACCTGCCTGGCACACAGCTGTCGCCACTGGCCTCGTATTCATAGATAACTTTCTGGCAGCTAAACCAACAATATCACTTCTTAAAGTCTTGTTTTTTCCCACTTTTCCTCCTCATCTCAATTAACACATCTGGCAGCAGCATTTTGGAGTGACTTTATGCCAGTGTGTGATCTTCATTCATTAGCGGATTAATTGTGCCCTCGGGAATCTCTGATGTGACGAGCCTTTCATCTCACGCAGCTCATTCATCTTCAGTTTTTCTTTCTGACTTTGTGTGCGTGCATTTATCAAGGAAAATACCAGTCAATGACTTCCAAACATGGCTTCTGTTGGTGTAAACACAAACATTCTTTTTTTTTTCTCTCTGTCAAGTTTATTTCTTTCAGACATTGTGTACTTACAGAATTAGTTGGCGGACATCTTTTTATTTTGTTAATTAATATAAACCAGGGTTAATATTGACTAAAACCAAAAAAAACATTACTTAAAATGAAATAAATATGAACTGAAATAATATAAATATTATAAATACATAAATACATACATATACACACACTATTTTTTTCTTTGTAATAATATGCAACGGTAATTCACAATTTTAGTGAATACAATCAATTCTGATTTTACATTCTTAAAAATTGGTCATGTTCACACTGTACGTTTTGGGGACTGACAACTGCATTTACTTACAGGTGTGAGTCTCGAAATGTCCCGTTCACACAGCAACTTACAGCAGCGTCTCGAACACTGTCTGTATGAACGTGCAACAAGAGTCAAGCCCGTATTCTCCTACTAGTAACCATAACGACAGTGACCAACGTAATATTAAAGATGGCGACGTCCATAAAACTGAAAAGTCTTATCACTTTTGACATGACAAGAGGCTAATTGAACCTCAAGTTCATCCATCAAAACTTCATTAACCAACAGCAGCATGTAAACACGCGCTAGCCAGAGTCTTTAACCGCTGCACTCGTGTGTCACATTCTTTGCGACGTCTCGCGCATGACACGGCATTTGAATTTGGAAAAGAAACACAAAACTGATGGGAGCCGCTTCTGTGGAGAACAGTGACTGGATCTAACACCTTAAGATGACGCACAGCTTATATCTCTGTCACTGTAAGTTACCGAAAGCGAAACCACACACAAAACACCTTAGCAGAGCGTCTCTCTCGCACTGTAATACATGACAGACAACTAGTTGTCCAGTCCGGTTCCGTTCATACAGCGTGGATTTTCTGAGAATGCGATTGTGAGTCCTGAAAATTTAGGGGTGTGAGTTTGGTTATAGAATGCGCTTGTCACTCCCATAAATAATCGTACTGTGTGTGAACGTAACCGTATTAAGGACTCAAATACAGGACTGACAATCATATTCTGCTACTGTGTGAACGTTGCCATAAAAAACATTTTTCTTAGTGTGAAGAATTTTAAAAGTCTAAAGAACCTTGTTCCACTATAAAGAACCTATCCAAAGGAAAAGGTCTATGGATGTTAAAAGTTTTTCATAGAACCATAGATGCCAATTAAGAACCTTTATTTTTAAGAGTGTATGTTGAAAACATTATTGCCTTTCTGAGGTTTGCTGGGGTCTTTTATGTAATTTAACAGCTTTTATTTTTAAGCAAATAATGGTTCAGGTCAATCTGCTCTACTGCATTATCTATCTCTCATCCACATGCTGCTGTTTCTAAGCGGAAGGCAGGTGGCCAGGCAGGAAATGACACATTCAGAGGCATTTGGGGTTGTGCAACGTCCTTTGAGTGTGTCGTGTAGCTGCCTCTGCCTGCCTGTTTACACATTCCTCCTGCGCTTAAGAGAGAAAAACAGAGAGAGAGACAAAAACTCTCATTCAGAAAGACAGACAGACATTCAGGCCTTTAATTAAGTTTCAGCGTCATACAGTTCTTTCCCAAAGGACGGTTTTGCTCAGAGGTTGCTCTTTCATTGCTCATGCAGAAGATTTAATTGAGTTTTCTGTTATGTTTATGTATCAAATTTGTCTTGGATGTTTCTTCTGAAAATCAGACGATTGTTGACACGTTTCATAGGAGGAGGGTAAATGGTGTATATGTTCTTCTTGTGGAATTTTTCACCACTATCTAAGTGTTTCCAATTCCTTACTTTCTCGTTTCCTTCTTGTTCAGATTGTAATGTTGTGTGTTACTGAATCTGTTTTTGGGCAAGTGAGATGAGCAAATGCACGCTCAAATTTAGTCTAAAACAACAATAGTCATCATGTTCACACAGCACACACAACACCTCTGCACTTACTCTTGATATCTCTCAACATGGGAACAGAAGAGGTGTCAATCAATAAACGGGATAACAAAGTAGCTTGCATTACTTATTTGAAAAAGTAACTCAGATATTTTGTTGTAAATTTAAATGTGTTACTTTATAAGTTACTTGAAAAAGTAATCTAATTACATAACTCACATTACTTGTAATCCGTTACCCCCAACACTATTAACTATAATAACTCTGATTGAAATTAGAGATTGCAGACCTAACTTTAAGAGCAAAACAGCAATTCACGTCATATGCGAGATCGCTTGATTAGCAGTTAACCTACGTACTGTGTGTTTTCATTGTTACTAAGGTGGTCTACACTTTGCCCTAACCATTTAAGCTATTGAGAAAGTGCAGATATATTTTGTCTAGCGTGAAATTCCCCAGCAACGTGTACTCATTTGTAAAGAAAATATTCCTTGCGAGATTCAACCAGAGACGGATCCAATGATCTTTAGCCAATAGGAGCCAAGACACACAACAAGACAAGCATCAATATTGTTGCACAAACCAAGTGCGTAACTCAAGCGAATGCTGCGTCAAATCATGTCGTGCTTGCTGTTGCTTTATGAAATGATCAGATTTATGGTTTTCGTCTGTCGATTCTACTCTTCACAGCAGCTCTTGACTGGTCTCGTCGCACAGGGCCACGAGTGTGAACCGCATGCTGCTGTAATCATTTGGCGGGTCTCGTGTAACTGTGGTTATTAAGAGCAATTTCGACTAATAGACTGGGAGGGGCGGCTCAGACCGTTCAGAGAGTGCCCTGTGTTACTTTTACCACCATGACTGCCAGTGTTCCTCGCACACCATCATAATAGCAGCATTCTTACACCGATATCTGATCCTTTAGTGCTGGTTTGTTGGTGGGCTTGACATGTGAAAGACAGTCTCTATAAGCCTGTGAGAGGTAAAAGAACAAATTTAATATATAAACATGCCAATTGATTCTTATGCCATATAAAACAAAATAGCTTGTTACAACATTTTGCATTTAACAAAAACAAACCGATGCAACTAAGAACAGTAGCACATGTGTGGCATATAGACTTCATCATTAGCTGTTTATGGAATGTTGACTTCACTAGGTTGGTTTATAAATCATAAATACAAAGAGTGTATATCATTTCTTTTACTTACACATACAGATCATTTGAACAAGCACTTAAGCATAATATTAAATTTAGAGTTACAAAGTTTGTGCTATGCAGTGTTATTGTAATATTGTAGTAGTGTAGTAGTGTTATTGAGATACTAATATAGTTTTTATTAACATTTTGAATTAGTTTTTATTTTTTATTTATTAAAATGTGGTTTTGTCGTTTTTATATTTTCTAAACCTTCTATATAGCTGTTATTCATTTTTATTTCACTTTTAGTTTTTGTTATTTATTAATATCATAAAAAACCATTAAGCAACCACCTATAGCAGTATGCAAAAAATAGCATAGCAGAACAGAACAGCATAGCAATTCACACCGACTCATATTTTTTAATTATAAAACAATTTCCTTCACAAATATACAAAATCATTCTTTACTGACTGTATTGAAAATCCCTGGTTCAGTGCTGTGACATGGTGTCAATGGAAAGTCACTAAAAAATAAGAAAGCATTTTAAGTTGTAATCTAGACTATATTTATAAAGGTCAATCCTTGCGATTTAGTGCATGTGAAACGCACACTAAAGTTTCCTGCTTTGCCTGTGTTGGCTCTGTTAATTAATGCCACCTCGCATTGGGGAGATGGAAAACATGGCTTGTTTTTAAAAAGGTATTCGCCAAGATTATCCGTGACGCTGTGTTTTGACTGCCATGAAGACGGCTGGAAAAGAGCTATTGTCTCATGCAGAACTCATAGCCAAACACGTTTCATAGAGAAGGACGGTGAATGGTATAAATGTTCTTCACATGGAGTTTATCCGCCACAATCTAATTTTCACACTTTTTTTTTATTTTATCTCACACTTTCTTTCTCGTTTACATCTCATTCAGTTTGTGACAATATAGGGTACAGGGAGGCTAAAGGACCCTGTGGTAAAAGGCACTTTTTATTGTATTTTTACTCAAAAATGACTACATAACAACCAAAAACAACACATTAATATCACAAAATACTACATAATAATATTATAATCACCTGCTTGTGCTATTTTGAGGTTTAATCAAAACAAACTTACTTTACATTTATTTTTAAACAAATTTTGTTACTGAATCAATACTAACTAAAAGTAAAATTTTCCTTATGCAGGTTTGTAGCCCTGTTGTCCTCTATGTAAGAAATGCTTTACAGGGATAGTTCACCCAAAAATTAAATATACACACACATATATATATATATATATATATATATATATATATATATATGTATAATTTATTGAAGAATGATTAGACAGCTGACGGTCGCCATTGCCTTCCATAGTAGGAAAAAAAAAATATTATGGAAGTCAATGCTGTCAACTTTCTGGTTACCAACATTCTTCAAAATATCTTTTTTTGTGTTCAACAGAAGAAAAAAATTCATACAGGTTTGGAACAACTTGAGTATGAGTAAATGATGAGTAAATTTTCATTTTTGGGTGAACTATCCTTTTAATGCTTTTACAGGCCAATGGAACAAACAAATCTTTCTTTTGCAGCTTCAGTGTTGTGCCACCACATGTTCAGTGTATTGTTTGCATAACAGCTTCTGACAATCAATATGTTGCACAAAAAATCTTCTATTGAGTCAGATTGTTTATGTTGCGGTTTGCGCGGAGCCGCTCTAATTGCTCAATGCTGAAATGAGCATTAGCCATGAACCTGTGATGTCTCTCTCTCTCTCTTTGAACGTCGCTCTGCGTGTTCAGACAGGTAGACGCACACAAAACACATACGGTAAGCCCCTCGGACAAACGCAAACACAGGGCATTGAAAATAAACATATAAAGATGGCTTGCATAAGAAAGATCTGCTCGTATTTTCCCCATGTACACTTTCAAATGAGGAGTGAATATGAGACACGTATGTTACTGTTACTGTTGGCACAGAAACTTGATGCTTTCTGTCAACAATAGAGGGTTACACATGACTAGCAATATATTTGGCAGTTGTAGGCTTATTGCATGCTCAAATATTTTTTTAAGGAATTTTGTGCTAATATTAAACAAATATAATTACAACAATTTTTGCTCTGCTCCAAAACCACCATGCTGTCTACTGCCTACTAGGCAGCTGCCTTTTAAGTGAAAAGGAACTACATTATAACCCAGTGTTTTTGGTAGAAGCCATCAAGTTTTCATCATTTGTAAACATTAAAGGAACAGTTCGCCCAAGAATAAAAACTCTGTCATCATTTATCATCATTTAATGTCCAGCCTATAGGGAAATTGATATACATTTTATAAGACCTTTTAATATTTTTGAAAGTGTTGCTTAGGCTCGCCAGGTCTGCATTTATTTGAGCAAAAATGCAGTTAAAATAGCAAAATTGTGAAATATTATTACAATTTAAGAAAAATGGCTTCTATTTGAATATATTTTAAAATGTAATTTATTCCTGTGATGCAAAGCTGAATTTTCAGCATCATTACTCCAGTCTTCAGTGTCACATGATCCTTCAGAAATCATTCTAATATGCTGATTTGGTGCTCAAGAAACATTTTTATCCGTGTTGAGAACAGTTTTGCTCCTTCATATTTTTGTAGAAACCATGATATTTTTTTATATATATTTTTTATTAAGCAATCTTATTTTTAATAAGCAATTTAATAAATGTTTATTGATTAATTATTATTCATTAAACTTATTAATAAATGTTCATTTATTAAACATATTAATAAATGTTAATTTCCAACATACTTTGGGTTCATTTTAAGTAAGCAATCAACAGTGATTTTTAAACAACAATTGAGTTAAATAAAACTTGCTGGGTTTGTTCATTTCCAACCCAATTTGGGTTTACTGTAAAAACTTGTTTTCGTGATTTATCACAACATTTTTCTTCTGTCAAATCAACTTAAATAATTAATGTGGTTCAGATAACATAACATTTTGAGTTTCTATTTATTAAACCAGTCGCCTTCATTGTATTAACTCAATGAACTCAAAATTTTAAGGCAACTAAGTAACTTACTTTAAGTTAAACCAACAATTTTTTTTAAAGTTTTTACAGTGTAAATTTTTTAGAATGTAGTATACACACACACTGACCCTTGTGTATTAACCCCAATTGTGTCATTACAACAAAACAGAAGCAAGCTGACCTCCACTAAAATATGTGATTTTTAGGGACCATTGCAACTAATCTGACCAGATAGATACATAGCTCATCTTCAATAGTAGAGCCACTCCAGGATTCTGGCCTGTGGAGACCCATATAGACCTAATGTGCATGTAGTATTTATGATGCACATGAGGCAAATCAAGGATTTCTTTGTTAGTTTGCTGCCAATTAGCCTACAGAACCAAGCCGGTCTGACCCCAGATCACCCCTCAAACAAATACGTGTTGGCCCAGAAATAAAAGTTTGGTTGTTTGGTAGTTGTACGGTTGCATGGTGTCTGATTGTTGCAGTCGGCCCATCGATTTATAAAGCTCTAGTAGCATGTGTGCCCCTTCTTGGCGTAGTTCACTTCCTGAAGCTTGGAACACACGGACCACACAGGCGACTGGCAAAACTCCAGTGCTGCTTGGCTGCCGTCAGCTTTCTCCATTTCTCTCCCCCTCTCCGTCTACTTCTGATCCTTCGACTGAGTGGGCTTTCGGCCTCGTCCTGTCCTTAAAAAGCTTTTTTCCCCCCTTTGCTAATTTCATGAGATCTGCCATGTGAAATAATCCATTGTTTCACTCTTCAGAGGAGTCGGCCCTCCGCGGCACAGCAATTAAAGAAATGAAATCTAGACGGATGTATGTTTCCCTTTCTTCTTCCATGCGTTTTATTCCCTGTGTCGCCGAGGCGTGATTGATGCGCTCTGACGGCCCTGGCTGATATTTGATGTTGAAAGCGTGCTGGTGTTTAACGAGCACAGGGTGTTATTGTGGGTCAAACCACTATCATATGGCAATTTAACATGCAGGCGGAGGTTTCGCCAGCAATACGGACACATACACCCGTATTATTTATACCATCATTAGGCATTTTTGCATGAAAACAAAGAAAACCCCAAGTTTCTTTTGGAGGAAATAAACAAACCTCTAACCATAACTATTAAACCTCTTTGGCATGAATGATACATTAAATTGCGATTTTTGCCACCCCAAAAATTCCCATAGGCTTACACTATTGTTCAAAAGTTTGGCATTCTTGTTCTTTGAAGAAATTAATACTTATATTCAGCAAGGATGCATTAAACTGATCAAAAGTGACAGTAAAGACATATAATTTTGCAAAAACGTTCTGTCTTTCGAACTTTCTATTCATCAAAGAATAATGAAAAAATGTATAGAAAAGAGTTCTTTAAAATTGTGAAAAATATTTCACAATATTACTGTTTTTACTGTAGTTTAGATCAAATAAATGCAGCCTTGGGGAGCCAAGAGCTTAAGAGACTTAACAACTACCCAGATCACCCTAGCAACCCTGCTAAAACCATTCAGAACACCTTTGCAACATACATAGTAATGCCCTGGCAACCATCCGTAACATTGTAGTATTGTGCCAGCGAGTTTTGTAGAGGCTAACAGACTACTTTATTCCTTTATATCTACTTTAAAGTTTTGTTTCTCAGCCTAAATCTAATATTCCAAATTTTTTGCAGTAACTGGATATTTTTACTTTATTTGAGACGTGTCCATTTGAATATTTGAGCTCTACCTTTGAGAGATGTTTTTGGCACTGATAAGAGCATTCTGCATGTCTCATAGGATATGAGCATTAGGGATTTTCCTCTCCTTCAAGCTGAATCATTTACATCCCTTTTTTTCCATTCTGGAAATTTTGCATTGGACTTCAAATCTAAAGGTCTTTTGCTTCTGTCCTCTCCAACGGTGCTCAGAACATGTTCATAAGACACACTTGACAGTGATGAACATGATATCCATTTGTGTTAAGTGGCTTGGGACAAAAGCATCTGCTAAATGCCATAAATGTAAATATTTGGGTTGTCAAACATTTCTATGCGTGTCCCTCCAGAGTTTTAGAATTGCCAAAGTCCGTAATCAAAAGTCAGGAATCTCATGATGAACATTTCTCATAAGAATCTTAAAAAGATCTCTCTTATAAAAGTTCCATGCTTTTACTGTATGACAATAGCTATGTTTCCATTCAAAGTTGCGTATTTAACTTAAGCGCAAATTTTGAATATCGCATAAAACATTTGCGAATAAAGCACTGTTTCCATCCAGCGAGTCAAAGAGAACAAAAACATCAATTCCTGATACATTGGAAGTTTCTGCAATAGAAGCCATTGTATATAATAATTTTCATGTACCTGTATAATAAATTATTTGCGCCTCAGAGCGTGCAGATGAAACACAATTAACGCTGTCATGTTATCTTGCATTCAAATGCCTGCTATTTGTGAACGCAATTGTGTGAGGCACTTCTGGGAGGGAATTAAACCGAACCACTTTAACGACAGACTTTGCTCAGGCATTACAGAATGACCAAAAACAACATTTCAGATGCTGTGCAACGAGATCGGTCCGCTGGTTGGTCCAGTTATGCTGTTACATTGCAAAGTCACGTCTTTTTTTTATGCACTTCAAGGAATTTATTCGGTAAAAGTGTTTCCATCGTAGTATGTTTTCATGTTGCATAAAAAATGTATCCTATTTGACAAATACATTTTTTTATGCACATTTTTAGAATCTATGCATATCTTGGCGTTTCCATCCAGCGTTTTTTTTTTATTTTTTATGCGATATCCCAAAATGCGCATAAAAATAGGTGGATGGAAACATAATGTCTGCTTTTCTCAATAAATCTTCAGTGATCTCCTTTTGGCTATTAAAGAGCAATATACTCTGAACTGAACTGACTTGAGCTGAATAATGACAGTATTGTCTTTTTGTCTTTTTGTTTTACAGCAGAATTTGTCCCATATTTGATTGCATCACTGATTCTGTTATTTTCCTGTTTATAAAAAAACAGTTTATGACCTAAAGTTGTCAAAACGCACATCAAGCGTTTGAAAGCACACGGAAGTGTTTGAATTTGAAAGCATTTTGAAAGTGGGAGCGTTTGAAAGCAGGCGTCTATCAGCGGACTGGTCCACGATAGACGCCTGCTTTCAAACGCTCCCGTGTCTATCTGTGTAAGCGCTTGGGGAAGAGCGTCGTTGATGACTATTTACAACGTTTTTGAAGTGTTGATCATTGAACCCAATCACAGACTTATCCGATGAGCGCATCAACACAATGGCCAGTCTGTATGAACAATCTGTATTGCAGTGGTCCTCAACCATGGTCCAGGTTCAGGTCATCAGCTCATTAGTAGAGACTCCAAGACCTGGGCTGTGTTCAAAATTGCCCCCTATACCCCTAAATAGGGCACTGTCCAAAACCATAGTGGACGTTATTGAGTGCACTCATTCAATCCCACAATGCACCACAATAACGTACCACCGATGTACGCTCAATGGCTAGAGAATACCCACAATGCACTGTGATAGTCATGATGAATTCCTGCGTTTTGCCAGAAAATGGCGCCTGCAGCTGAATCATCCATCCAGGATCAAGGATGAGAACCATTGCTGTAACCATTGCTGTATTGTATAAAGCGCTATAGAAATAAAGGCTTGAGTTTGTAGACTCACAAAGACCTTTTACATTATGTATTGATGTATTCATATCAGCAGTTTGCAATATGTAACCCTTGCTGATATTTACAGCCAAAGCAACATGACTTTATATCCTTTGTAAATTTAAATTTGGGGAAAATATTGGCAGATTTGGTTTCACGTCACTCATAATAACATAAATAATGTGCGAGCAGCTCACCTTCATGCACACACACACAGGGGCTGTATTCATGCCGGGTGCTTAAACAAAATGAAAACGGTTCCCTTTTATTGATTGTGTTTCTTTTATAGTGTAGTGAGAGGGAATACTTTCAGAGAATTACTCACGCTCCCGACGAAAAGTGCTCTTGTGTGCAGCCGACATTCGCCAGTGAATGAGGAGCTGTGTTTGCTCAACTGAACTCCAGAGCACAATCAGGTTTTGCGAGATTGGAGGTAGCTCTGTCTCGAACCAACTGGAGAGTGGCCAAGCTTTTGCAGGAGTTTCTCTTTTCTTCTGTGTGATATTTACTTTACAGCTATTCAGGGCAACCGACCGGGGCTAGACAGACAAGCATGGAAAAAAAGACTCACAAAGTCCTTCTTTTAACACATATTCTTCTCAAGTATTGACACAACAGTGCGGCTCCAATGAAATCAGGCTCTTTAGTAGAGATGTTGAGCTCCGTATGGGCTGGAAAGGGTGGTTCATGTGTGATCGGTCCGAGCTGGGAAGGGGGTGGACGTGGGGGCATGGCGTGACTCGTACTCTTTATTGCAGGATAGAGGATTGAGTCTGTCCTCTTTTATGGGAAATGAATGAATAAACATTGGCGGGTCATGCTTTTGTTGTGACTCACAGACATACTTTTAAGCATGATAGGAATAATAGGGAAATAAAGCAGTTGTGTAATTTGACTGTGAATTCTTTTGGATGGATGCCACGGTGTAAAACAACAACATGTACGGGCAGGTAGAAAGTCGATTTACAGTACTTCCCCTCCTTTTGTGTGCTGGTCGCTATTGTGAAAACTGAGATCTCTGTGATTAGAGATGCAGAGATCACTGATGCATCTGACCCACACACTCATCTGCACAATTGTTTTGCTGGGTTGTTTGGTAAATAATTAAGTTTAATTGTTGGTTGTCCATTAAAGGGACAGTTCACCCAAATGTGAAACATTTACTCACCCTCATGATGTTCGGAAAAAAAAATAAAAAATTCTATGGATGTAACATAATATTTATGATTAAAGCATCATATATGCCTGGTTTCACAGACAGGGCTTAGATTAATCCAGGATTAGGCCTTAGTTCAGTTAGAACATTTAAGTCGCTTTTATAAATGTGCGTTAGAAAAAAACATTACTGGTGTGCGTCTTGAGACAAAACAATGGCACAATGGCAATGGCAAGTTGCTTTTAGTTAAAACCGCTCAAACACGTGGTTTAGGTTTAAGGCCTTGTCTGTGAAACCAGGGGAATGTATTTTATACAACCTGTGTGCTATATTTCATGTCTTCTGATGTTATACAATAACTTTTTGGTAGGAACAGAGGAACAGTCATTTTAATCTTGCCTTCAGCTGTAGATCTCAAATCTCACACTTCAAGAAAAAGCGGAAGAGTAAATAATGATTTTTAATGAATTTTTGGTCTGTTCCTCTCACAAATCTATCAGGTTTCAACCAATGTGAGGTTGTGTAGATGATGACTGAATATTCATTATTTGGTAAACTGTCCCTTTAAGAGTGCAGTTCACCTAAAAATTGCAGTTTTATTCACTTTGTCATCTTAAGATATTTTGGGTAATCTACAAACTGACCTTTTTCAGACAATGAATGTAAACACTGACCAAATATTGTCCATATGAAGCCATACGATTGCTTTGTGTTCAAAATTTAAGTCATTATTTGAGTTCTGAAATCTCATTGGCTCATTTGATCTGTTTGTCACACAAAACTATAATATAACTTAAAAAGGCTTGAAATATAACATTTATTCATCCTAATGTCATTCCAAGACATTTTGGAGAATCCATAAACTTCACTTTTCATACAATGAAAGTAAACAGTGATCAAACACTATAAAAAATACTTTGGCTTTTGTGCTTTATTGCAAGTGTTCTGAAGCAATACAATAGATGTATTTGAGCTCTGAAATCTCATTGGATCATTTGCGTCACACAAAACTATTGTATGACTTCAAAAGACTTAATAAATATAGAGCACTTTACAGTACTTTTACAGTGTTTTTTCACTTTCACTTTCATTGTAAAGAGCAGCATGAACATTTTGCATAACATCTCTTTTTGAGTTTTTTAGAAGAAAGAAAAAAAAAAACAGCTTTGCAACAACATGAGGGTGAGTAAATAATGACAGAATGTTCATAATTTGTTGAACTATCCCTTTAAGAGTGAAATTTGCCCCAAAATGATGGTTCTGTCACAGTTTATTCACTCTAATGTCATTGTAGGATATTTTGGGGAATCTACAAACTTGCTCTTTTCCATACAATGAACCATAAATTCGAGAAACACCATAAAAGTACCATGATAATATGTCTTTTGTGCTTGTCTGCAAGTGTTCTGAAGCCATACGATAGATTTGTGTCCTAAGTTTTTACTTAAGTTCATATCTGTCCGTCACACAAAACTTTCATATTACTTCAAAAGACTTTTAATATGGAGCATGGACTAGTTTTACAGTGCTTTTTTAACATACAGGTTTGCAGCAACATGAGGGTGTGTAAATGATGATAGAATCTTGGGCGAACTATCCCTTTAAAATTGGTCAGAATCGAGCAGTAGGTGTATTAACTGCAATTTCTGTCTGATATTGTTCGGTAGGACACAGACAGAAACTGGAAGACCCCCCAAAACCGCCGCTGTTCTCCGAGCGCCTGAGCGAGTTAGAGCGTTTACGCCAGACCACCATGAGAGTTGCCGTGCAAACCCAGAGTCCCCGGCAGTCTCTCAACGCCACGCCGAACTCCTTCAATCCACAGGGGCAAACTCAGATCTCAGGTAAACTGGCCCTGGCATTTTCCTTTCCCTTTAACGCAGCTATTTTAGCTTGTCTGGCCGTCGGCCTTCCTCTGGCGTGATCTTTAATGGCGGGTCCCTTGGTTTGTGTTCTGTACAAACATCTGTATTTGGAGAACAGGTAGGTTTATTCAAGGCAATGTCTAGGCCTGATTTGCTGAAGATAAGACTGCAAAGATAAAAAAAAAAAAAAAGAGTGGGCTTACATGATGCAAGAAATAGAAATGTCATTCAGTGGTTTTCAGAGTGAATCAGATATAAACAGGAGATACTGATGGACGTGCCAAGTCTGACAGTATCAAATCCTTTGTCTACTTTACCGGAATGAGGCATTATCTTTGTTTGGGATTGGCTGCTTAGATCATCTTAAAGGGATAGTTCACCTAGAAATTAAGAGTCATTATTTACTCACCCTCATTTCGTCCCAAACTCGAGTTTCTTTCTTCCATGAAACACAAAAACAAAAAAGCACCATAAAAGAACTCTGTTTACTATATGTTTCAAGCATTCAGAAATCATATGATGGTTTAAATTGAGGAACAGACCCAAATTTAAATCTTCCCCTTCGATGTATCTCTCAAATCACACACAACAGGTTCTGGCAAAGATTAATGAAGATTCCTCTTTTTTTTTTTTTTTTTTTTTGTTCCACGGAAAAATAACAGCTTATGGGTTTGGAACGACATGAGAGTGAGTAAATAATGACAGATTTTCATTTTTGGGCGAACTATTGCTTTAATTCCATCACATTTGTCCAAATATTTTCATTAGTTCCTGCTTCACTTTTGACATATTGGAGCTTGGGGTATTTTTTTTTTTTTTTTCGTCTCGTATGCGCTCAGCTTTATTGTTTGCATAATGTTTGCCATTCTCTTGGATGGGCTCCAGTCCCTCTCCTGTCAGAGCAGACGCTGTGTTTACTAGAATACTGTAGAAAGCAAACAGGAAACCGTTCTTGGCTCTGAATGTGATTAAGCTATTTACATACCATGGCCTTCTATACTAGTCATCTCAGTCTTGGTCTTCATATTGTTATAAAAAGAAAGGTCACCCCCTTTGTGTGCACAATGAGTCTCTTTAGGAAGGACTCTTCTAAGGGTGAACTATATATATATATATATATATATATATATATATATATATATATAATTATTTGTGATTTTTTTTATTTTTTTTTTTTATATATATATATGTGTGTGTGTGTGTATGCATAAAAATCACACACACACAAAAAAAAACATCTTTGATGCTATTGCAGATGTTGGTTCTGTCTGTGACTGGTGTCGTCTCATTTATTATCTTCATAGATCCGCGGCAGGCACAATCCTCTCCACCCTGGTCCTACGAGCAGCCGTACACTCCTTACCTGAGCCAAATGACGTCACCCTCCATCCACTCCACCACACCGCTGTCTTCCACCCGCGCCACCGGCCTGCCCACCATCAGCGACGTGCCAAGACGCCTCTCAGGTAAACAAACATAAACCTTATACAAAATCACAAACAAAACCTTTATTGTCTCAAATGTTTCTTTAAGACAACAAAGAGATTAAGAGCAGAACAAATGGAGACTTTGGCTTAGGTTTCCACCAGAATTTTAGAAAGTATTTCAACCATGTCTCATACTGTGCTCAGATACCAAAGTCAGATATATACTCAAGCATTTCTCAACAAGATCAAATGATCTGAGCTGCTACATAGACTTATATACTCTTAGGGCATTACAATGGTGTCTATATTTATTCCTCCTAAAGGTATTGTATGATAAACATTTGAGTCCAAATTGATATTTAAAGTCAAAATTTAGCTTTTCAGTCTGTACCTCAAAGTTAAAGAGAGACTCATTTTTATTATCCAGTTAATTAGAGATGGATAAAAATCACCCTACCTTTTTTAGCACTGAATATCCTGTTTCACACATATATACATCAGATTACAGAAGTAAAATGAGTTGCAAATGGCATTTCACTTGTTGACTCTTCATGAGTCATAATTGAGCTATAAAAGAGCAACCTATGAGCAATAAAATTCTCCTGTAGGCCTTATCGCTTTCTTAGCCAACCTCTCATTTCAGAAATGTGAGAAATATAGAGTGTCTCAATGTGTCTGTATTTACTTTCTTAGCTGATCGTGTTAGCCGTGTGAACATTTGTCTAAACACTCATTTGCTTCTTTCTCCGCTGAAGTCAAATCAAAGCATTTTTCCAGCGTTAACTTTCTGCTTTGTAAGCGTTTGTTACGTCGCCTGTGGGCAAATGTCTTCCAAGCAATAGCACCTTTAAAAATAGAGAGCATTTGAAAGAATATCTCTTCTAACCCCCATCCTTTCCAATGGAGTCTTTGAACTCAACTCCCTTTTGAAATGCCTTAAAAAGGAGCAAAAGTTTCTGACTCATGGAGCTCAAAAGGTAATGGGTAGTTGGCGCATAATGTGTCCATGGACTTTTAAAATTTATATGAATGCAGGGAAAGTGTGTGTCATAAGTTCTATAACTGATCACCATTTCTTTATTTTAGTATAGTACCGGTCAAAAGTTTGGACACATTACTAATTTTAATGTTTTTGAAAGAAGTCTGTTATGCTCATCAAGGTTGCATTTATTTAATCAAAAATACAGAAAAAAAAAAAACAGTAATATTGTGAAATGATATTACAAATTAAAGCAATGGTTTTCTATTTCAATATACCTTAAAATATTATTTATTTCTGTGATGCAAAGCTGAATTTTCATCAGCCATTACTCCAGTCTTCAATGTCACATGACCCTTCAGAAATCATTCTAATATTCTGATTTATTATCAATATTGGAAACAGTTAGAAACATGCTGCTTAATATTTTTTAATAACCTGTGATATTTCTTTCAATAATTTTTTTTCTTTTTTTGAAAGAAATTAATACTTTTATTCAGCAAGAATGTGTTAAACTGATAAAAAGTGATAGTAAAGATTTCTATTTTGAATAAATATTGTTATTTTTAACTTTTTATCATTAACGAATCCTGAAAAAAAGTATCACAGGTTCCAAAAAAAATTAAGTAGCACAACTGTTTCCAACATTTATAATAACTGAGTATCAAATCAGCATATTAGAATGATTTCTGAAGGATCATGTGACACTGAAGACTGGAGTAATGATGCTGAAAATTCAGCTTTGCATCTCAGAAATAAATTATGTTTTAAAGTATATTAAAATAGAAAACCATTATTTTATATTGTAATAATATTTCAAAATATTACTGTTTTTTCTGTATTTTTGATCAAATAAATGCAGGCTTGATGGGCATAAGATACGTCTCATACAAGCTCATAACAATTTATTTTATATATTTGTACGCTTTGTATATTTTATATATTTGTACGAAAAATGCTTTTTTTACACTGCAGGATCGTTTAAAATGATGACAAAGACAAAAATATGGGGAAAAAATGAATTGAAATGATATGTGAAATATTTGTATGTTTTAAAATTGCATTTCAATTCATATGAATGCTGTTTAAAATCGTTTTAGATGGGGTTTAGCTCTCTAAAAGTATTTCTCATCAACTACCCAAAAGATCTTGAGTCCAAACCTTTGGAAGAGTTTACTGTGACTGTGCCTTTATTAATGAAATAGGCACCAGATTGTGGTCCACCCACCCTTTGGGGTTCATTTTGAAACAAACACACAGCGTGGACGTTTTCTTTAATACACCTGTTTGACTCTCCGCCAGGTTGGTTTTTGAACTCTTTTTTTTTTTTTTTTTTTTCTTGCTTTCTTTCTTTTGGCTCCCCACCCTAACTGATTTCTTTGAGCCTGAAGCGAATGTGAAAGTTTAAATGACTTCTTGGTGTGGCTGCTTTTTGAACCCCGGCCAGCTGCCTCGTTGGGTTTGATTAGTTTAGATTTCACCCGGCTTTCATCTTGGAGATGTCAGCCTTTGTTCTTTCCTCAAAGAGACACACGCACCTCTTGGTCCTAACGCCCCCTATTCTTCCTCGGAGCGCCGCTGAATGGCTCAGCTTCGAGAGGACACATCCCGAATGCATCGCACCCTCTGCAGCTGCTCTGCGGCGCTGCACGGCTATTCTTCTCTACCGTGGGCTTGTGTTACACCTTTCAGCTGGTGACTGATAAGGACGCAGATGAAGGCATGAATAATATTACACAGAGAGCGATGAATTATCAGATTGGGATCACAGGACACTGGTGGACCGTAAAGAACTTTGATTTTGCCGGTTGTGAAAGTCTGTTTAAGGAGGGTGATTTAAAAGCACAGTACTTTGAAATATGCAATGCCACAGAATGCATATACAGATCAAATGTATACCTTTTGAACAGTACATGTACAAAAACACAACCTCTTAAAAGGACAGTTCACCCAAAAATTCTGTCATTAATTACTCACCCTCATGTCGTTCCACACCCGTAAGACTTTCGTTCATCTTAAGAACACAAATGAAGGTCTTTTTGATGAAATCTGAGAGATTTCTGTCCCTCCATAGACAGCTATGCGACTTACAATTTGACGGTTCAAAAAGTTCATAAAGAGATCGTAAAACTAATCCATATGAATTGAACGGTTTAGTCCAAATTTCTAAAGAGACTTCATCACTTTATATGATGGACAGTTTGAATTAGTAAGCCTGCAAAGTAAGCAGGCAGTCTTGTAGCAGGCAGACCTGAAGCAACCTGAGGTCAAAGGTTACAAGATCACACTGGTGATAGTTCACAATTTGAAACAGCATGATCCTCTTGGTTACCAGCCTTGAGCTTCAGCTACTAGACCACACCATCCCTGTAATACAAAGTGATTGATGTTGTATTAAGTTTAGCCAAAAAGAGTCTGGCAAGAGCTGATAGTATAATGGGTTCATTCTCATGAATGTCTGCAGCAAAGAGGGACTTTAATGGTGATTGAAGGTTGTATATGTGAATTTCTGTCATTGTTTTGGAAATGTGACTTGGGTCTCCTCTCTTCTGCACTGTCTGCCTGAAGTGTCTTTTTTGTTTGGTTTGAAATGTCAAGAGTTGATAATGTGGAGAGACAATCTGTTCATAATTGGCCACACATGTTCTATAAAGTTTGCCGAGCTGTCACTCATAAAGCAGCGCTCGCAGACGACACGCGACCGCTCCTAAACCAGCAGGCCCGCTGATGCAAAAGACTCTGGATTTATTGTCATAAAAAAGTACTTTACCTGAGCAACATGCTGAGAGGAGAGATGAGATTAGATTAGATGAGAAAGTGTTTGACGGAAAGAAAATTAGAAATGGAAATGGGAAATACAAAGGCAAGGCAGGGAGAAACTGAAAGAAAAGGATTTTGGTTGAAGTATAGGAAAGAAAAAGGGAAATTAAAAGGAAAATATCTTGGTTTGTTTGAAATTGGAAAGGAAAGGAAAGGAAAGGAAAGGAAAGGAAAGGAAAGGAAAGGAAAGGAAAGGAAAGGAAAGGGAAACTAAAATTGGAAAGATCAGGAAAGGGGAAATAGAAAGGAAGTTTGAAGTAAATGGGAAAAAAAGGAAAAATGGAACTGGGGAAAGTCGAAATTGAAAGGGAAAACAGGGAAAACTGAATAAGAGGAAATAGGAAAGCAAAGGTGAAATAGAAAGGTAAGAAAATGGGGAAAAGAAAGAAAATTTTTAGTTTGTTGGAAAGGAAAGGAAAGGAAAGGAAAGGAAAGGAAAGGAAAGGAAAATGGGTTTGTTTGTTTGAAAGGAAAGGAAAAGAAAAGAAAGGGGAAATGGAATGGAAAGGAGAAGAGGAGAGGAGTTTGGGATTGTTTGTTTATACCCTTTAATTTAGCAGGCGGCTCCATTTGAAAAGCAGATCATGATGAATACATGGTGCAAAAATAGACAGATGTGGAGATGAGGAGATGATAAGATGTTCCACTGGGATTCTCTCTCCTGGGGTTCTGGGAGTCACAGCCCATTAGTGGTTTATAATTTAAAAACATCTTGTGGTTCTAAGAGAGAAGATCGGCCCTTCTCTTTGGCTAATCGCAGACATGCCACCACATCTGAGACTGCTCATTATGCATCCTGTGGAAACTGTTTTTTCCTCTAAGCGTTTCCATGTGCGCTCCCAGTTTATTCCGACATTTCTCTTTGATATTCATATAAATGCGAGGATGCGTGTGTTTGTGCATGTGAGCGTGAGTGCACACGACGCATTCACATACAAACCCCTGGACAACCTTCAGTGAAGAAACAAACAGCCAAAAGTGAAACTCAAAACCTTTCAGAAGCATGTCAGCACCGTTTGACAGTTAGTTTGCATATTGATCTGCCCGGTGACATTTTTGCAGCATTAGTCTTTCATCTTGACCTTGAATCAACCCAAGTATTGTGTAATTCAGGCTGCAAATAAACATTTAATTCATGCTTATGTTTTGCTAGAGTAATTAAAAAGCTGGCAAGCAAGATCAGCACTTCTAAAGAGAATCTGTTCAGTACGGAATGTGCAGTTACAAAACTTTGTGAATTGATACGCTTTGGCCACATACACACAGCAGTTAAATTTGGTTGTCAGTTCACCTTTTAGTGCTTAATCCTGTTCTGTGCACACAGTTCAGTAATTTACAGGAGTGAATCTGCATTCTACAACCAAATGAAAAATTCAGGTAGTGACAACCGCATTTACAAAAATTCTGTGCAGTGTGTACGCAACCAACTGAACAACTAGTTGTTAACGTACTTAAATCTGCATCAGGGATGTAGGCTATATCTCTTCTGTATGTGTGTGGTGCAAAAAAAAAAAAAAAAAATCACAAAGAAAGAGGTACAAGGCTTGAAAAACAGCAAAC
The DNA here is from genome assembly GCF_019924925.1 of Ctenopharyngodon idella. Lineage (NCBI taxonomy): Eukaryota > Metazoa > Chordata > Actinopteri > Cypriniformes > Xenocyprididae > Ctenopharyngodon > Ctenopharyngodon idella. The sequence continues at coordinate 1,082,638 of NC_067236.1, forward strand.
AAGAACGAGCCCATAATAAACTGATTAATCCCAATGATTTCCATTGAAAATTACCAAAATATCGCAACCTGCCTACTTTATTAACTCCGTAAACTGGAACAAAGCTCAAACAGCAAGCCCAAAAACGTTTATAATAAGTGAACACAGCAACACTTCAAGGGCATGCTCTGCAAAGAAGCCTTACAAACAAACAAAACATGACGCCTGTGTAGAAGGTGGTTTAAAATTACAGAACATTTTGAGACTTTGCTCGCTGTAATATTGATTTGGTCAAAAATAGCGGATACCAAACATGCGAAACACCAGAACATTGCTATGGTTACCACACTGTCAACCCAGATGGTTTTAATATTGGGATATACGAAAGTCCATGGCTCTAGCATTGGAAAAAGCATAATGGCTAACTTGGATCACGTGCCTTGATAACCAATCACATTACAGCCTTTACGTCATTCAATTTTGCGACAGTCAATCACTGTTTGAGGATACCGTAGAAATGAATGAGAAGCTCCGTAAGCTGAATCATCTGCTGCAAAACTGTCCATGACTTCTCTTATAAAACAGCATTTTTTAGATCAATCTAAAACTATTGTTTAATGGCAAACATTAGCTGATAGGCTAACACACACAGTTTCTGCCAATCTCATATTAATCTTGAGTACATCTAGAGTAACAATGCATCCTTCATATCTCCAAAAAGTCTTTAATTTTATCATATTTATAAAAGATAGATACGCTAAACCGAGTCTTTCTGAAAAAAGCCAAGCTCCTGGAGGCGTGCCTGCCGTCAGTGCCGTGGGCGGAGCTAAAGAGACACGAGCGCGTAGAGAACGTATGCTAGCTGCGACATCATTATAAATACAAAGGGAACAAAAACATTTGTGGTGTTTACATTTTATGCACTTGCGCGCCGATTGCCAACAAAACACAGACATCTGATGCAGCTTTACTCACCGCCCGTGATCTGTAAATCCAGCGCCGAACTGGGACTTGTTTACAAAGTATTCATCACCGAAATCCCAGGAACAAAGAAACATACATGCACAACTCTGTTGCTGCATCGGAAAACAAACTTCATCCACTGTTCCCTTAACGCTGGGTTCTTTGGGAAGCTAAAAAAGGTCATCTTTCCCTCACAACCAAAAACACACTCCTTTGTTTACAGGAGATGTATCTCATTTCGGAGGCTGCGTCCTTCGGAGATGGCATTTGAAGGCTGAATACTTCGACAAGGACGTCATTTTTAAGAAAAGTAACCGTAATAAAATTGACTGATATTCATTGTGAGGTGTAAAATATTGTAATGTCTGTCTTACGTTGCAATCTAACACTTATTTTTCTTAAGTGAGACTGCCTCGATGATGTATGCAGCCTTCAAAGGGTGCAGCCATTGTTGAAAAATCTCTCGGCTTCCGCATCCCGAACGAAACGCATTAATGGGCGTGCTCTTGCTCTTGCTCTGGGTGGTGTGTGTGTGCACGCTTATCAGGGAGAAGTGCCTATACAAGGAATTCCGCTCTCTTTTGTCATACAGGCCATACTCGAAAAAAACTCTCCGAAACCGGAAGTAGTGTATTTGGCACAGAAATACTCTGTCATACGTCCAACTCATGTTTTGAAACTTTGGCCATGTTTAGCATGAGAATCCAACTCTTTAACAGAGTAAATAAGTCAGAATGCATGAAATAGCATTACACCCCCTTTAAATGATGAGCTGTTTTCCCCACAAAAGTAATTTATTCAGTGTAGTGAAGCCTCCATTAGTCTCGCGTAGTCAGACCTTAATACTGACAGCAGAAGGTCTGGTCTCTATCGCAGCTTTCATTGGCCAAGGACCGCCCAAGAAGACGTTTGACTGACATGTAACGCAACCAATCACAGATCGTTTTGTTCCGCATCAGGTTTAGGGTCGTGAAAATGTAAAGTCGATGTCCCTACAATAACAGACCGGTGTGCATCTAATAATAAAATATTCATTCAAGAACATTGTGCAAGTTTACTGCAACAGTGGAACTGCGAACTTCACATACTTTTGAAAATCCAGCGTTTAGTTGATCCTGGTAAGCGCTCATTGTCACAGTTGTAAACATGATAGCATTCTTCTTCTACGAGGGGGTTTGGCGTCACAGAATTTGTTTCCAGGCGGTTGTCACTCCTGAAACTTTACAGTGTACGTGGCCTATGTGAATTTTTTTTCTTGCACTGTGAAGTGTCATTTTACAAAGATATGATGCTTTCATGCCTTGGGATTTCTCAAACAATGACTCAGTTTATTTATAATAACAAAGACAAAATTGTGTTCACTCTAATCAAATTGTTTGGGAGAGCCTCTTCATTATTACGTCTATTATTTTTCACATGACTCTTTCATTATTTTGAAGCAAAGAGAAATGCAATTTATAAAGGGGAGTTTTGTGTTGACAGGCTAGTTACTTTGAGTTGTATGTAAATTATGTTTGACAGCGCCCTCTTCTGTCTGATTTAACAATGTCCCTTTAATCATTTCAGTCTCAGATGGTGTGGGTGAAGCTACTTTGAAACTCAGGATTAAAGCTACTCATAATTTAAAGTATTTACAGTCAAGCTAGTCTTTTACAAACTACTAACAAAAAGAAGCTAACTCTTTATTTAAAGGGGCTATATCTTTACAAATCTATAAATATCAAATTATATAATTATATAAATATTCAACAATATTATTGATTTGGCTGCATTTGACACTATTGGATAAGAACTGAACTGGATGATGACATCACTGTTTTCTGCAGAACTGCTTTATAGATTAAATGAACTGATGTAATAATTGATTATCTTTACAATGGAACTGAATCAAAACTAAACTGACTTCAGCTGAACAATTACACTTTTATTTTAGAGCTGCAAATTAAATATCACTGAAAAACTGCTCTTTTCTCTCCACCAGGTACGTCGGATCTCAGTCCGTTCTCGGCAGACCCACGGCAGTTTGAACGTCAGTTTCCTGGTCTGTCCACGCTCACAGAAAGCCGTTTCCCCAGTCCCAGAATGCACTATCCTGCGACGTTCACGTACACCCCCACGCCGGTCACCTCTGGCATGTCTCTGGGCATGTCCACCACCACCCACTACCACACCTACCTGCCTCCGCCATACCCCGGCTCCACCCAGAACCAAAGCGGGCCCTTCCAGACCAGCAGCACGCCCTATCTCTACTACGGCGCCTCATCCGGGTCGTACCAGTTCTCAATGGTGCCGGGCGGAGATCGATCCCCTTCCAGGATGCTGCCGCCTTGCACTAGCGCATCCACCGGCAGCACCCTCATCAACCCCAACCTGCCCAATCAGACGGACGGAGGCGAGGCGGATGGCAGCCACAGCAGCTCGCCAACTGTGCTCAACTCCAGCGGCAGGATGGACGAGTCCGTTTGGCGACCCTATTGAGACGGTCTGGTTGAATGAGACCTCAACGCAGCACTGTTAGCCTTAAAGACAGAGTGCGAGAGATAGTTGCATGTAAGCATGATCGGATTTGAAGCACAAACTCATTGGTACTCATTGTTGAATGGTTGCAGTGTATTTTATGACTACACTGATGTTTTTTAAAATTCTTTAATACAGATGACAATTTACGGCATTAGTCTGATTCATCTGACATTCCACATCTGCTATCAGTGATATAACAGACGCCAGTCACTGAATTTAAAGGAATAGTTCACTCAGAAATGAAAATATGCTGCCTCATATCGTTCTAAACCCATCCACTGCAATAAAGGATTTTTAGTACAACTTTAGATAGTTGTACTATCTAAACATTCTCAAATAAACATACATTTACTTGAGAAGGAAATTACTTAAGGTATTAAGTCTTGTTTCCTAAAAAAATAACTTTTTTTTTTTTTTCAAAATTGATTGAGTTTATACTTGAGGTATGGGGTAAAGTTTTTTTCCCGACCCCACTGGCAGATAATTGTCTCATCTCATCTCTCATCTCAATTTATTTATAAAGCACAATTAAAAACAACCACAGTTGACCAATTTGCTGTACAATGTTCTAAAAAGACTTATAAAAACCAATCAAAAAACAATTTAAAAAAATGTATATGTATAATACAAAAACAAAACAAACAACAACAGACAACAAAGGACATCACAAGTCATAGGCTTAAGTGAAAAGTTACGTTTTAACTTTTAAAAATATGTAATGTTGGTGCTGTTCTAATATGGATCGGTAAACTGTTCCAAACTCTGATAGGTAAACCTTAGAGTTCTCACAGGATGGTGTTTACACAACAAGTCAAAAAGGTAAGAGGGGGCGAGGCCATTTAAACATTTAAAAACAAGCAGAAGCACTTTAAATTGATTCTAAAGCGGACTGGGAGCCAATTTAAGACATTAAAACAGGAGCGTTTGCGAACACTGGTTAAAAGTCTTGCAGCCGCATTTTGGACCATTTGTAATCTACATAATGAAGAATTGTTTATTATTACAATATTACAATAGTCAATTCTAGAAGAAATACAAGCAGGAATTGCAGTTTCAAAGTGCTTAAAAGAAAGGAAAGTCTTCACTTTAGCCAGCACTCTTAGTTGGTAAAAACTTGACTTGACAACTAAATTTATTTGCCTCTCAAATTTAAGTGCACTATCAAATAAGATGCCCAATTTTTTACACATGATTTAACTGAAGAAGATAAAACACCAGAATTTAAATGAGAAATGTTTGGGATTTTTGGAAAAGCCAAACACGATGATCTCTGTTTTACTCTCATTTAGATTTAAAAAATTTAACGACATCCAGTCTTTGACATCGGAAAGACAGGCACAGAAGGAGTCTAAGTCATTTGTGTGCTTCAGAGGCAAATAAAGTTGAGTATCGTCTGCATAGCAATGGCAGTACAAGCCATGTTTTACAAAAATAGAGTCTAAAGGAAGCATATATAGAGAAAACTATAAAGGGGCCAAAATAGAGTCTTGGGGGACCCCACAAATCAAGGGGACCACACCCGAGTGGCATCCTTCTATATTTGTTATTGTTTTAAGCATTAAGTCACATAATTTTATGTTTTGTTTTTTCAGGTAAATAAGACTTTACATTATCTTATATCATTTTGCTTCTCAAGTAAATGTTTCTTGATTTAAGAAAGTTTTGACATTTTATTGAAAAAAGAGACGAAATGCAAAAAAAGATATCACTTTTTGCAGTATTTACTTCCTTTCTTTTGTGGAACACAAAATGACATATTTAGCGCAATGTTAACGCTGCACATTTAAATGCAATGAAAGCATATGGTGGTGGTAAAGCTCCAAAATGCTCTTTAATGTGGTTTTTGAAGCTTGATAGCTGATCATGTGGCTTTCACCACCAAAAGAAGGTGGCTTGTGTGCTATATATTCTAATTATTCTAAAAACATTCAGTAACTTTGTGTAAAGAGCAGACCAATATTTAAGAGTAAATGTTGCCAGAATATTCATTTTTGGACGAACTATCCCTTTACCTGTCCTAGAGTAAACTTTCATTGCAATAGGAATGCATACACACTATTGGCTCAGAATATTTTTATACTAACTTGGTCTAATTTAGCATTTCTTAACACTGAAAGCAATTTTTTTATTTATGCGTGTTAGAAGTCAGCTATTTGAAACCTTACTGGCTAATTCCCTCTGATTATTTTAATTTATGTATGAAATGGTAGCAAACGGTACTGACTGCGAAGCAATATAAGCCATATAAACTTTAAATTATGCAATGTGTTAGGAGGGACAAAATCTAAGACGTTTGAATATTATTTTTTGGGACATCTATTAATAACTTAATGAAATATTTACTCGTTTTGTAATTTAAATGTTTTGTTATTATTGTTATTGTAAAGCAACCAAAAAGAAAATCCAATGGTACGCAAGCAATGAAGGAAGGATATTTCATTGTAAGACTATATCCACAATCAAATGTTTGTGGATTTTTCTCGGAGTAATATCTCAGTCTGATACGTTTCATATTAATAACATGAAGTAAGCAAGCGTTAAGACATCCAGAAATGTTTTAGACTGAGTAAATCTGAGTGAATAACATCCATAACAAAAACAATCAATAAATGTACAAAGATATGTTACGAGAGGTGACGTGCTGCACTCTCCACTTGTTTTATTTTGGTATCCAATGTTTAGCAAGTTAATTTATTTTAGATGTAATTTTTATTTAATGTTTTTGGTGACTACAAGAACGACCAAACTCTTGCAGCAGTGGCCTAAATCTCTGCTTCTTCAGATACAGACATGATCAAATCTTGCGCATGCACTTGCAAAACGACCAGTTTCAATACAATTGTCAGCCTTCTCTTCTATAACTGGATGGTTAACTGCACTTTGTAGGTTAGTTAAATACTATGCAAACTGTACTACAACAATCACACTCAGAAATGTCTCTTTGCTGTGTGCTAATGTTCTTGAGGTACAATATAATCAAAGTACTTGGCATTTTAGACAACAAATGAAAACAACAAAATCTCTGATAGAAGTACAGTGAAATGAACTGTTTAAGATGAGATGGGCTGTAAGCAAACATTATACTGAACAGACAATCAAATTTAATTCCACAATGGAAAAGTTTATCATCTCTATTTCTAGAATTTATTTATTGGTCAGAAAACCATAACAAGATGAGATGAAATTATCACTGAAAAGAGAACTCATGCAAATACGTTACCAATTTTGAAACAATTCTGTTTGTAATTCTTTACACTTTGTAGTTGGCATCTTTGAAGATTAATGTACATGTTTCTGGATTCAACAAGTGGTACTTGATAGAATGTTTGTCCATATGTAAGTTAATAGGCTGCTGGCAGCGCCCTTCTGAAACAAATCTCACTTGTCTGCTTTATTTCTGTTTTTGTGTAGAACAAAGCACTTCTTCTTTTAAAGGGATGTAAAACAAATGAAGCCTAAATGCCAGATATAAAGAACAAATAGATATTTTACTCAAGAACTTATATTTTGCATGAAGAAAATGAAGGCTTTTTTGCATAATGACATAATGACAATTAAGGACATTTTCTTCCCTGACTAACCTTTCTGTTTTGGCACAATAAATTACATACATTAACATCAATTAAATCCAGTACAATAGTAACTAAAAATATATATGCATTTTTTCATGTTACAGTAATGAATAATTATTAAAAATAATGTCTCAATGCAAAACATAAGCCAAACATAGTCCTAAACTTCATGCAAAATATGTCATGTTTTTTCTCTTTGATTTTTGTGATCAAATGTAACTTGAACATGTTCTTGATCAGTTTTGAGAGATTCACCCAGCAATTAAACTGAGCTAAAAACAAGCATGTAAGCTTTTTTCACCCCATCTATTTGTTCTGTACAGTATTAAACCCCATTTATTTGAGTAACAAAAACATCACTTACACTGCTGTCCTTAACTGCCCTACTATTTGATTTTGCCTTTTCTTTACCGTGGTGTCTTCTGGTATGAGGAGAGCATTTATGTTTACAGAATGTTTACAAAAACTGCAAGCAGGTAACTGCAAATGTAAAGAACCTCTGCACTGTTAACTTTTTATGAATCCATGTTTAATTGCTTCAACATGCCTGATAACACAAGAACAACATTGGTCTGTCTTAATCAAACATGTCACAGGGCCAAAATATTTCTATGCTTTTGGGCTATAGACTATGTTTTTCATTCACCCTTTTTTATGTAGTACCCTTGCAAGAGTTTTACAACTTCTGGGTCAACTAGCAGAGATTCCTTCCATGAGACTATTTATCTCTGTTCTATACATTAAAACAAGCATTGAGAGTTCATTTACATATGTTTTGTCATCATCACAGACATTCAGAGAGTTTTGGGATTCTCCTTGGAATATCTATTTGCAAATTTCATGTATATTGCCAGTACGCAAGGTCAGTTTAAATATGAAGAAAACCAAATGCTTCTGCGACATATTTTGCGCTTTGTTATTTTCGTTTCTGGACCCTGGAAACACAATGCTATTGAAATATGCATCATTTTGATTCATCACAATGCTTTGTTTGTAAACAACTTCCTTGCACATACTGTACAGATGTTTCAGTTTCAACAGTCCTGTTTGTGAAACTTTAACCTGTTTGTATGGGACAAACAATCCAGTAAAAATATTGTGAGATTTTTGAGCGTTTCTGATGATTGTATCATTTGTCTTTGAGAATAAAAATGGCTTTTTGTTATAACTCATTGTTTACTTTTTTTTTCATTTCATTAATGAGAAGAGTTAATGAGAGTTTGATATACTGGTCAATGACATGGCGTGCATATTTTTGTGTCCAAGTGCATTTGATAAATTCATGACATATATGGCTTTATTCTACAAAACCTATTTAGTTTGAATTACATATTATTTTATATTTTGTTATCTTAAACCCCCAAAATGTCAGGTGGTGCAACTGTCCGAACAAATGAACAGACTAAGAAAACTCTTTAAAATAGTGTCTTGTAAATGTAAATGTAAATGTGTCTTAATAATAAAAAATTAAAAACGAAATACTGTGGCATGTTTTTAGGGTTGAAACCTTACATATAAACAAATGTTAAAGGTATCAGTAGTTTTTAAAGCTGTTGAGATAATTGAAAAACTTTTGTCCAGCTAATTGTATATTCTGAAATGTCAGGGTGGCACAACTGCAAACATGGCATTTTTATTACGAATTGAAAATAACGGTAAACATCATAATGCGTCTTCCAGAAGACCCCAACTGATCCATGCAGCAGAGTGAAAAGTTTTGTCAGTCTCTCTCAAATACTGGTAAGGTTAGGTTGGTCCCAAGCTGCAATCTTCTGTTCTCTCTCTTGAATCCAACATGGAAGTGACTTAAACTGCAATTCATCAACTGGCCGCTAGAGACAGGCTAAAAGGGATTCAATCCCATAGACCCCCCACGTTAAATTGCCCAACTTTACAGCAGAAATGATGATGTGAAGCAGAAATGAAGAGATGATAAGTGTGTTCATTAATTATTAGGGGTGCAACAGATCTCAGTTGATCATGATCCGTACAGACCAGGACCCGCGGTTCGGCATGCATGTGAGTCACGGATTAACTAAGTTTAACCATCATAATGTGAAAGTTCATCATTTGGACGTGTTTTGTCTTGCCAATTTACATGTTCAAACAATTTTAAACGCAGAAGAAGAGTCGAAAATCGGGATTCGTGCTCACACACCCGAAGCGCAAGCACGCAGAGAGAGAGAGGGGCTTTCAGACAGCGCTTGAACACTAAATTAATTCTTCTTTCACATTTACTTGCGCTTGAACGGACATATATACACAAAATTTTGTCAAAATACCCATCTCGGCAAGTATTCTCTCGGTTACGTCATAAGTGAACAGTTGAGAAAGAAACCAGATGTGTGTCAGTATATTCGGTCCGCACATTCGGTCTTAAAGTGACAGCAGCCATAATATTCCTGCTGTTGTCTGTGTCATTAGTGTTAATAAAATAAAAACAAAACAAAACATCATCATCATCATCATCTACCATGTTCGAGAGCAAAGAAGATAGTGAGGAGAGCAGTCAGGAGGAAAGTGATGACGACAACTTGTAGGAGTGTTGCGTAAAGTTTGAGTACCAAGCAGCGTCTCCGGTGCTCCTTTGAGAACCAGACCAAAAAAGTTATGCGCACCCCTTTCTATATAGCTAATTTTGCCCTTCATGACAACTGTGAGAGGGGTGAATTTTTTTTATAACTCATCTGTTTAAATTATATTAAGCCTTAAAGTTCTGCATTATTAAGGGCGTCACTTGAGTGACAGGTGGATTGCCGGTGCTGTCAGTACTAGCTGTTTGTCTGCTGTCTGTTAGCTCCACCTATGTCCTGCCTCTTTGCACATTTTCGGTTATCCGGGGATGGTGCGTGGTGACGCGCTGCCAAAATGGCAACGGCCGGCCGACTCCGCCCACTTTAGGCTTCAAAAATGCTCTTCAGAAACCTACGAGTGACGTCAGGGGCACAACGTCCATTGTTTTATATAGTCTATAATTGGTTCATGTCAGGTGGTACAACTACAGTATATACATAAAACTATTTGGTTGTACCACCTGATAACAGTCAAAAAATGAATTTAAACCCTGAAATGTTAACAACTGTTTTAACATCAGTTTTGAGAAGATTTTTGAACACCTTTTTTGAAGTTTTATTTGTCAATGACCCAAACACAAATGTGCAGTTTTTGTAGAGAAACTTTATGCATTGATTTAATCACTTCATGCATGAAGTCTAAAGGAATAGATTAAATGTGGGGTGACCAGAATTGAATTATGAAAAAACATTATGAATTTGTCCTATTCTAGGGACAATATGCATGAAAGAGTAAATTATATAGGCCAAATATTATACAAGTGCATAAAAGTTATAAATGTAAATTTACTTACCACCCCTTTTCAATAATAAAAAGTCTTGCCATCATGATTGACTTTATTAAAAACACCTCAAGAGCAGGTGCTTCCTAGAAAACTTGAACTTTTGTTGGAAGCACCAAGGGGAGCAAGAAAAACTTCTTTCACTGCTGTTTCACTGAGCTCCAGTTAAAAACAACCCCAGGCACTGCTGGTTTGACAGTTCTCTGTATTATATGGCTGCAATGGAAAACCCCCTCGACCAACAAGAGCGAATCATTAAGGAAGTACTTCATTAAATGTCTGTATTTGAGTCATGCTTACTAAAACATGTTCACAATCTGTTACATTTAAACATGTTGTTCAGCAGCCAGCAGTTTCATGGAACTAAATTACACTGAACTTAGCTGAACCCAACTGTATTGAATTGAAATGAACAGAAGATTTAAATTAAATTTAAGGGAACTGAACTTAGCTGTAGTAAACTGAACTGATCTTAACCAAACTGAGTGGAAATTAATTGAATTGAATTTCAAATGCAATCAAATTGAACTGAACATAGCTGAAATGAATTGAATATAAAAACAGAGAAAATAAGCTACATTTAGTTTTATTAAACTGAACCGAACTGACACTAGACTGAACTGACTCTAAATGAACTGAAGTGAACTGAATTAAATTTAGCTAAACAAAAATAAACTCCACATATAGACTGACTGGAAATGAAAACATGGAACATCTGCTACAGTTAGAAATGTTCTGTTGAACTTAACTAAATCTTAACTAAACTAAACTGAACCTAATTGAACTGAATTGAGCTGAATTCAATTCAAGTTTATTTGTATAACACTTTTCACAATACATTGTTTCAGCAGCTTCGTAGAAAATGCATGTTTCATTGTTACAATCAGGAAGTATTTTGTTATCGGGCAGAGAGCTGAACTAAATAGAACTGACTAAACTAAGCTGAGTTAAATCTAAGGGAAATAAACTTAGCTGAACTGAACCATGCTTAACCAAAGTAATTTTTTTAAGCTGAGTTAAAATGAACTGAACCAAACTGAATTTAACTTAACATAGCTGAACTAAATTAAATAAATAAATATTAAAAACAGGGAAGAAATGACATTTAGCCATCAGTTTACTAAACTGAACTGAACTTAACTGAACTGAAAACATAACGGAACATCTGCTGCAGTTAGAAAATGACATTTGCCAACAATTGAACTTAAACAGAATTTAACTGAACATACTATAGCTGAACTGAACTACAGTAAATATATATATTTACTGTACTGAACTGAACTTGCTTACTGAACTGAACTGAACTCAGCCAAACTGAACCAAACTGAACTTACCATAGCTGAACTGACTGGAAATGGAAACATGGAACATCTGCTACATTTAGAAATGACATTTGCCAGATGTTTGCCAATTTCGTTGAAACTTTGAAACTTGACTAAATTGATCTTAACTGAACTAAACTGAATTTAACTGAACAGAACCAAGGTTGTTCTGCTGGTTTTGTGGTTGTCTGGGTTCTATGAGTTTGCACTTCTTAATCTTTGCAAAGAATGAAAGACATAGCTGGGCTGCATTTTACATTACACTTCCCCATCATACACGCTGAAAATAAATAGGGCTTTCTGAACAGCTCTGATGAAAATCTAAGATAATCCATGAGAGGTTTTCGTCCCTGGCTTACATTGTGCAATGGTACTTCAACTTGAAGAGCATAGCAATGTTTAAACTTCTTCGAGTCAGTTTGTTGAACGGGCCTTATCTGCGCATATCTTGCCAGAATATGTAGGCCCAAATCTCCATGAGATTTTATATGATTTCCTGTCACTTTTCCTGACTATATTCTAAATTTCCACCAAAGACTTTCATAACATACACTTCAAGACAGACAAATGCTCCATTATGCAGCATGTGATGATTAATGCACGTTAATGTGACACATGAAACAGATCGGTTAATGCTGTGAGCTGTTCAAACATGATGCCAACTGTTTGTCTAAACCTGCACTGAGGGTCTTTAAACGGCCCTATCAATGAACGCAAACATCCATAAGTTCAGCTTGGATCAATGTTTGGTTTGGATCACCTCAGCCAGGAAACGACTCAATGGGCTTATTTAGGGCTACTTAGAGCGGGCTCGACACTATTACATTGTTTTAAGACAAAACACGTGTGTTTCCTTTTGAAAATGAACATTGTGCTGAATGTTCTGTCATCTTTATCAAGGCTAATTGATAAAAGTTCTCCAATTCTGTTTCCATTTGTGGGTTGGCACGCTGCCTGATGGTTTTCAGTTAAAATAAACAAGTAGTGATAGTGCAAATGCCAAACGCGGAGAAGATCTAAGTATAAGGAACAACATCTCTGACCTTTTAAAGACAAAACTCAGAGTGGTTACTGATAAATATAGCTTAGTTTCTTGTTGCCACACAATTTTCCACCTTAATTTGTAAAATCATAAATTTGCACTAGGACTACATGAATAAAACCCATACCACCAATACTAGAACAAAGACATAAATAAAAATATAAATATAACAACAATAATGAATAAATTATATATATAAAACGCTTAGTCTAACATAGTTTAATCTCATACTCTGCTAATTAAAATAGTTTTGAAATGGGTTTCAATTTCATTGCATCAGGTAGGAAGCAAAATTATTTTTTATTTTCAATGTTCATTCATGACTTTAACAAATTTGTTAAAATTATTTTGTTGTTGTTGTTGTTGTTGTTGTTGTTGTTGAAAATCCGTAATTTCATTTGGTAAATGCTTTCATCAATTTAATTTAGTTTAATTAAGTTTATTGAACTTTTTTTTGAATGCAAGAACTGAAAAGAAGTCTTTTCACCTCAGTGTCTTTCTTTCACTGATTTACGCATCATTTCCTATAGTTCTCTCTGGATGAAATAGGAGGCTTCTGGTTTCACAGCGTGTTGTAAGGGTCACTCATTTCTCATACAGTTAAGCCCCTGGTTGCTCCAAATCACTTCACAAGCAATCAAATCTGCATTGTACTGTCCCAGTTTGGCTGGAGGTGTGCCAAGGACAATGCTCCAATGCCTTTAACATGGCGAAACCTGCGGGACATCTGAAAATAGAGACCCTTAGTGTCCCATGGCTGTCTGAAGGTTGCAGACTGGCTTGTCGGGCCTGATGATTTATGCTGGCAGTGCTCGTGAAGTATTTGCTGCCGCTGGGAGGTTTCCGTACAAATGAAGTGTGAAGCTCAGGGGAACACGGAGATGGCGGGACACAATCCTTAAACACCTCCAGCGCACTGGCAGTAAATGAGACACTTTATAAGAGGAGGGTGGAACTAATGCATAGAGATGTTATCTAAAGCTGATCGCACCTGTAAGATCATGATTCATCCTCTGTTCTTTGCTGAAAAGATGTGACTGTGAAGTTTCCAATTAGGTTGTGTTCCTGGATCAGCGTCTTTTGTCCATGATCAACAATGCTGTCAAACAAGCACAGTGTTAAGCATAACCCTGACTCAAACTGAATTTGTCAGAGGAAAATGCAAAATGCATTCATATACAATTGAGTTGAATGATAACATCTTATACCTAATATATATAAGGGTTTTAAGGGTAGGGGTAATGACGTTCATATTAATAAAGCTTCAAACCACGTGAATATGATGCTGGTAGCATTATTTACCCGCTGCTGAATTGTGCTACCTACTAACACTGAACGCATTCTCTTTCACGCTTGAACGGAACAAAAATTATGCCAAAATGCCAGTTTTGTTGAGTATCCCCATAGGCAACAGTCTTAAATGAGTTAAATAAACACAAATGAACACAAAGAGTTGTGAGAAAATAGGATGCAGATCCGGAAGGAACTAATTCACTGCTCTTAACTGAATAACTTTTGTAGCTTTAATAAAAATGTATAAAAATTAATCAATATTTTAATCTAAATTATGCAGTGAAGACTGTGAAGTGTTTGATAACTGCTTTGATTCTGGATATTTCCTACCTGTTAGATCAAATATTTAAAATATACTGTCTTTATGTTGTTTCTACATTAATTTGAAGATTAAATGTGAAATTATTACAATATAAAAATATATTAAAAACTTTGTTAGTTGTGATTAATCACCATTAATTACAGAAAAATGTGTGATTAGTTATTTTTTTAATCAATTGACAGCACTAGTGTGTGTGCATGTTTTTGTGATTTATGAGGACACAAATTTGTATAATGGCATGGGTATTACACTGGTATTACGGCGTAAACATGAAATATGAGGACATTTCATGAGTCCTCATATTTAAAAATAGCTTTAAAAACATACTAAACAATGTTTTATTAAAAATGTAAAAATACAGAATGTTTTCTGTGATGGGTAGGTTTAAGAGTATAGGGGTAGTGTAGGGGGATAGAATGTACAGTTTGTACAGTATAAAAACTATATAATATATATATAAAGAAAAACGCCTATGGAATGTCCTCACTAATATAGCAAAACAAACCTGTGTGTGTGTGTGTGTGTGTGTGTGCGTGTGTGTGCGTAAACCATTGTGAATGAATGTAAGACCCTAAATGCAGCATCACCTCATTCCCAGTCCTGCTTCAAGGTCATGTTTGTGTCGAGCCAGGGGGCAAATTTTAAGAAACACTGCCCTCCTGTGGATAATCTTCCTTCCAACTTCCAGTTAAAACCATGTTTAAAAATCAGATGACACTGGGGCCGCAACAAAAACACAACATAAACATTAAAAATGTTGCAGCATCACAGTTTCACAAATATTTCAAAATGTGCATGTGCACAACAGTATGCATTCATGAAAAAGGGATAAATAAAAAAAAAAGTTGATATGCAGTTGCAAGGGTGTTGGCCACCCTGTAGTAAATATGGTATTTTGATGAAAACCGTACGCCTTGGTAAACTTCGGATTCCCTTTAGCTAAGGACAGGCAAGCATGGATAGAGGAGGTGAAGAGGAGATATGAGTGCAAGGAGCCAAAGCTCAGTCATTCACTCTCCATAAATACTGCTATGAGTCAGAGACGGTGGACGGCAGTCCTTAAAAAACAATGAAAAAGCCATTTTCTGATGCGCAAGCATAAATCTTAATCTGTGTCTGGTTATGGATGTCTCTAATCACAGTCTCTATAGTGGTTTCTAAATCAGTCGTTTGGAGAATGAAGTAAACTTTTGATCAAGTTTATGGATTGTGGTGAGTTGTGAAATTAGACAAATTAGATTTAATATAAATAATTATTGCTCTCAAGTCAGAAAACAAATGTCTAATATCTCAATATGAACTCTAGTCGGTTTATGAAGCAGCAGCTAGGACAAAACTATCATAACTCTGCAAACTTTACATATAAAGTGTACATGTAAATATATATATATATACAGTCAAACCAAAATTTATTCAGACACCTTGAACATTTAATTCATTAATACAGTTTATTCACTATAGTGTAAAAAAATGGTAATAAAATATGACAAGATCTCAGAGTTAAACTGTGTCAGGAAAAAATTATCTTAATTATGTCAGATAACACTTAAGCAAAACATGGTCAGGTCAAAGTTTCTGAATAATTTTTGGTTCCAAATTTTTTTATCAATTTTACTGGGAGTCCACTGTATGAAGAATTTTTGGGTATGTCACAGTTTACTTTATTTTGCTATCCTCACTTACATAAATGAACTATAGTGTCCTGCAACCACTAGTAAAAATAGAACAAAAATATAAAAAACGTCTGAATAATTTTTGGTTTGACTGTATATATAAACATGGTCCTTATCACATTATCATTATCGTAGTCATACTAGTTAGATTAATGAAATTTTACTGGTATTGGTATAAGAAAATGCAGCAATGCTTTCATCATTATTCTCAAGCCCTGCATGACATGCACTCTAGTTTCAGAAAAAGGACGTGTGAAACAGAAGTGAGGCTCCATTCTGACACCTTCTCTGGAAGCTGCCGAGTGCAAAAATCCTAAACAAACACACGTGTGTGAGTGACATTGTTCCACCTCATCACTCTCACCCTCTCAATCTTCCCAGCATGCAGCGGGGCCTGACACCACTGGAACCCTGTGCTCAGAGCAGGATGGCTCATATTAAGACCGCAGAAGGGTCATTCCACGCTCTGCAGAGCGATACAGTGACTTACTGCGAGTAGGTAGCAGCTGTTTACACCGACTGCAAAAGAAGATGTAGATCGAGGTGTTAAGTTGATATCACAAGCATTTTGATGGAATGTTTGGTTTCACATATCAAGTTAGCATAGCAGTTCACGTAAAAATAAAATAATGTCATCATGTACTTACTCACACGTTAATCCAAAGCCACTTGATTTTCTCTTTTTTGCTGCTCTTCCATAAACAACAGAAGTATATAGTGAAATGGGGATGTCAAGCTCCAAAAAGGACATAAAATGCACCATAAAAGTATTTTTTGACCTTTATTTGAAGTCTTCTTTTTCCTTATCAGGGGATTTGACTTCAGTCTATTTTTCACAAAGCTATCTAATGACTTGAAATATAGCAGACAAATTTTATAAACTACTGTTATTAAACTTTTTGTCTTGTTGCTCACTATATGCTTTTATTAAAAAAATATTTTTTCTATTTTGTTTTTAATTTTAAAGTTTTAGACATTTTTTTATTAGTTTTTGTTTTGTTTTGTTTGTTTTTTTTACATATTTTTATTCATTTTTATTTAAGTTTTAGTTTTACCAAATGAAAATGGAAAATGTTGCCTGGGCAACTAGCTGAAATAAACATTTTTAATATATATATATATATTATTTTATTTCAGTTAACATTTATTTTATTTCATGTAACATTTTAAATGGGTTACTTTAAATAGTGTTAGTTAACTCTGATACAGAAAACAGAGGCTTGAACATTTTTCAAAATATTTCCTTTTGCATTCCTAGAAATCAGAAACATATACTAGTTTGGCTCAACATGAAACTAAGTAAATGTTGACAGAATTTTAATTTTGGTATGAACCATGCCTTTAAGCTCTCTACTGAAAAAAATAAATTATATTGGGATGCAGATCAACATTGAGATGAACAGATGGAGAACACATGAAAGCGTAACATATATACTGGATATATATAAAGCGAGATGGAAACTTTAAGTAGATAGAAGCGTGGGTATGCAGCAATTTCGTATCCCAAAATCCCAAAGGCAAGCTGGCGATGGACAAAAAAAATATTTCTACCAAAGCAAACAATACCAAATGCCGTTTCATACACTCTCACCATGAAGACTTTTAATTTTCCACCATAAAATGTGAAACCTTTTGGATCTCTTCATGAGGTGCAGACAGACAGCATTGAAGTCTAAATCAAGATCTGACTGATGCATACCCACAATTACCCTGCTGTTTGAAATAGGGGCAAACTTCAACATTTGGTATCATTTAGAGCCCAGGCGATGTCACTGATGCACAACCGATCCACAGTCACAAATCCAACAAGATCTCAAAGGATATTACTGCGCAGCGATGCTTGAATCCAACTCTGTGCGTTAACCTATAATTATAAGACTCAAGCAAACGCTTGTTTTGATAAAACGGTCTGAGTGAACTACAGGTTGCCTTGACTTTACTGCCCTGAAATCCTCTGATGTTGGTGATCCGAGCTGAGTCATGGAGGAATCGCATGCCTCTTGCGTGGTGCGTTGGCAGTGTCCATGGAGTGGGCTCTGCTTTAGATTACCTTTGGGTTTTGAGGTATGAAAATGCAATAGCCACTTCAGCGTAAGTTAAATCAGGTGGGAAGTGAGTAATGAGGCCAGCGTCTACTGCTGCTTTGACACCCTTCAAGAAAGGTAGAAGCATTCAGGAAAAGAATCACTTTATTTTTTTTTTCCACGTAATTGCTGGTTTTAGGAAATATAATGTGATTCTTCCAGGACTGTAATGATATCATTCTTGCTTCCAACCAAACACAGTTTCCACAGTTTCTGTCAAAATAAAACATACTCCAGTTATTGTAAACACTGTAAAATCATTTTAAAAATTAGATTTTTTTATATTTCCTGAAGAACATGTGAGGGATAAACTCGCCTATGTGATGCTCGAGCATCTGCCAGGGCTTTGTAATGCGGCTGCAGAGGTGTTTGTTCTGAGTGGTTGTCAGCACGTTGCTGTGCGGTTGCTTACTGGTCCAAGGCAAAAGAGCCCACCCAACTCTCAATGGTGGTATTTACATGTACACTTCATGCATTTTACAGATCAGACACCTATCTAGACCTAGACCAAGTGTAAATGCATTTGCAATAAAATGCAATACAAGAAGCAACTCTGCTAAATTTAAATGTGTATGGTTTTTCAGGCCACATATGTAAACTTTACAATCCCTATTGCTGTTTATATCAGATAAGGCAAAATATTGTAAACTGTTATAACTTGGCTAGTTTATTTAATGTGATGCTATGCAAACAATGTTGATTTGTGTTTTATAAAGGGGGTACTGTTGCTTTCTCTTTTATCTTGCAAACTCTTTTTGGGTCAAGGGTTCAGTTGTTGTGGCTTTGAGCTACTACGACACCTTCCACTGAATATAGCATAGCCTGATCTTCATTCCTATATTTATGGATATGACATAAACACACACAACTGAATGACAGAAGTATGCCGTTTCCCAGGAAATTAATCCCAACAGCTCTAAATTATAAATAATTAATATACACCGATCAGGCATAACATTATGACCACTGACAGGAGATGTGAATAACACTGATTCCCTTTCGAAAGGGAACTCGCACTGCATCTAGCGCTATGGGGAATGCCTCAGCGGAAACTGGTGTCTGAAACGCTATCAAATCACGGCAATCGTATTGGCCGGCGACAGCCTGTGACGTCACTACTAGTGTGACCCGAACGCACATAAGGGGCGCCTAGAGAACAAGTCGACCTCTTTTCGTCTTCAGGGACTGTTTTGTCTAAACGTTGTTCAAACGCTGTTCTAGGTAAGAATGGCTTTTTTAAGCAGACGTTCCAAACGGTGTGTACATCCGTGTCTTAGATATTTGATGCTTGATGACACTCATGACTTGTGCGTCCTTTGTTAGAAAATGCATGTTCAGTAATTGAGAGTTCTTTACGTTTTTGTGAGAGCTTTTCCCACTGAGGAAGCTCCACTCTCGGTTGTCTCTCTTCCTGTGCTCGATCCACACAGAAGAAGCTCGACTGAAGTGTTTGTATGTGTTTATTTCATATGCTTCAGCGGCTGACGAGAGTGTTGTTCTGTTTGAGGATACTTTGTCTTTTGCATCCTCAATATCGGCAGTCTGTGCTCTTTTACGTTCGAGTGATGTGTGGATTGATTCAAGTTTTTGACACCTAATCACACACATTACTTGTGCGTTGTTTGTTTGGGTGAGGAGTGCGCGCATTAAATTTTTGAGGAAACTGTTTGCTCGCGCTGTGTGTGTTTCCCATGGCAACCCCAGTTGCGTGTTGTTTATCTGCACCTGCGTATATGTGCCTTCCTTTCCCTTTTGATCTCCGTTTGAGATCGTCAGTGCGTGGAAGAATCTGTTTTTGTCCTGCATCTGTTTACATTAGCATGTATTTTATGCAGATTTTGAAAGCTCTGGTCCTGCTCGTATATGGCAGGACATACGCGGCACCCTAAGGCTGGGTCGATGTTGAGTTTGTTCCATCATTTGGAACACTTCTGTTTTTCCGCATCGGGCTTGGTAGTGAGTGCATCCTTTCAGTCTGCATGAGTATGGCATTTTTTTACATTAAGTCCTCCGCTCTTTGTAGTCATAGGTTGAGTTTTGTAGGTCGCCTCACTTTTGTGAGAACGGTTATAATTTTGGCGACCTCAGCTTATAGAAAGGATTAAGAGGGGCATTTATTCATCTCAGGTGCTTTTACATCAGGCCTGAGGCTGGACCGATGGTGTGTTTTTTCCATCATTTGGATCACTTCGGTGTTCGGCACAGAGCTTGTTAGTTAGCACATCCTTTCTGACTGCAGAGTATGGCAGGCCACTTTTACATTTAGGCCTCTGCTCTTTAAGGTCTCAGGTTGAGCTTTAGGTTACCTCTCCTTTCGTGAGAGCCATTAAAAATTCAGTGACCTCAGCTCCGTCTAGAAAGGAATAAAGGGGTTGATTATTCGTTATTATGTGTTAGATTACGATATGTATATATATATATATATACTTATGTATTGGGGCGTTCAACTGCAGCCCTGGAACTCCCATGAATAGGGAAGGTTATCGTGATTCCCTTACTATGTGCCACCTCTCTTGTAAGGTTTTTATATAGTGGGTAACATTTAGAACGAAATATCACCTATAGTGAATGGCATGGCCTCCTCTCGTTCGGAGAGTCGGTTTTCTAGGCTGCCGCTCATCTGAGCTCCAGATAGTCGATATGTCAGGTGCTCAGGCCTTCGGGGCGGCCCTGATAATCCTTCTGGTTGAGTGAGTTGGCTTCCTCTCGTTGAAGAGAGTCGTTTTGCTGAAGCCATCGCTCTGCTGAGCTCCAGGTAATATCACGATTTGATGTGTATGGCCTTTGTTAGGCCCCCTTAATACCTTCCCTAGGTCGAGTGAAGTGGTTTCCTCTCGCTGAGAGAGTAAAAGGCGATATGCTGAAGCCTCCGCTCCCCCGAGCTCTAGATAGATCATGACTGTGGGTGTCGGCCCTCTCTGGGCCGCCTTGACATTACCCTGTGGTGAGTGAGCTGGCTTCCTCTTGTTTGAGGATCTCTATTCGAAGCTACCACTCCATTGAGCTCCAGGTGGTGAGTTCACTTGTGTGTTGTGAGCTGGCCTCCTTTCTTTAGAGTTGTTAGGCTGAAGTCTCCACTCCATTGAGCTCCAGGAAGGTCATGAGTGCATGTGTGTCTGCCCCTTTTTTTGGGCCGCCCCTATATCTGTCTTAGGTTAGTACTTTAGGAGTGTCTTTTAGACAGAGGCGGTTATGCTGTAGCTTTTCCGCCTCCTTGCATGCCGTGGCTTGGAGTAGGCTACACCTAGGTGAACCTCTCCAGCTTAGGACTGGCAGCTAGTGATCCTAGTATGCTTCCTCTCATTGTGAGAGTCGTCCCCGGCCAGGGCCCGCCTTCTGAATTAGGCTATTAATGCGAGTAGCAGGCTTTACGGCCTCCTTAATTTGCCTAGGTCAAGCTAGGGCTCCTCTTGATCGTAGAGTAAAAGCGCTTCCCTAGTGGTGTTAGGCACAGACAGATAGCCAGGTGTTGTAGGCTTTCGTAGAAAGCCTCCCCAGTGGTTATCTTTGAGCGTTGTTAGACTTCCTCTCATTTAGAGAGTGGAAAGCACTATGCTGAAGTCTCCGCTCTCTAGAGCTTTGGTAGTAGCTTTATCTGGTCAAGCTTAGAGCAATCTCTCAGCCATAAGCTCCTTGATTATTATCAAGTTGCGGGGTCGAGTGTTGCAGGCCCCTCCTGTGGAATTTCTTCCTGTTGAGGCCTCCATTCCTCCAGAGCTGAGCTCAGACGGTCGTTCTCATCTTGGAGCAAGAGATTTTGCTCAGGCTTTCACCCTTGAGCCCTTTTTCAGGTCTAGCTCACTTCGCTCCCAGAGCTCTGTGCCCCATATGTGCCCATCACCAGTGACGCTCAGGTTGAGCGTATCGAGTACTCCCTCCTTTCAGGGTGAGTTGAGCACGCTCCATTGGAGCTCGAGCATTAGCCCCAGGCCTGTGGCCGTGTTAAGCTAGAGTGGTAGGCCCTATCAGAGGCCTCCTCATAAGCCCGGTCGCATAGATTTGTACTCCCCTTGTTTTAACGGTAGAAAGCATTATGCTGAGTACACGGCTCGTTATGGCAATGCAAACGAGTATTCCAAGCCTGCAATATCTCTAGTGGCTGTTTCTGCTGGAGTTTGATTTGCTACCAAGTAGTTGGCCCTCCTTGGGTCTCCTTGAGAGCGATCCTCCGGGTTGAGCTAGGTTCCTGAGTGTCCTAGTTCCCTA
The DNA here is from genome assembly GCF_019924925.1 of Ctenopharyngodon idella. Taxonomy (NCBI): domain Eukaryota; kingdom Metazoa; phylum Chordata; class Actinopteri; order Cypriniformes; family Xenocyprididae; genus Ctenopharyngodon; species Ctenopharyngodon idella. Next base: position 1,104,969 of record NC_067236.1, read on the forward strand.
GAGTTGAGCAGACAGTTATCAGGTAGCCCAGGCTCCAGTGGAGCCTCCCTGATACCAGCCCTGGAATTCTAGAACTGCTAGCAAGTAGTTGGCCCTCGAGCAGGTCACCTTGAAGGTGATCCTCTGGGTCGAGTAGGTCCTTAGCACTTCCAGCTAAGTTTGTATCCTAACTCTCTAGAGTTATATCAGAGTGTAGGCTCTTCAGGAGCCTCCCTGGTACTTGCATTGAGCTTGGTCAATACTCGTCTCGGTTGAGTCTAGTTTGTACTCCCCTCGCATTGAGGGTCATTCCTTAGAGTACAGCGCTCCCTAGTTCTGGTCGGAAGGTCGAAAGTCTTTTGTGAGACCTCCCTGGTAGATCAGTATTTTAGGCTGTAGGTACTCCCCTCTCTTGTGTGGGTCGTCATATAGAGGACCTCGCTCCCTGAGTTGGTCTTAAAGGTTTAAGAGATCCTTTTAGTAAGAACTCCCTTGGTAGATCAGCTCCTGTTGGAGCTGGAGGTATGCCTCTCATTAGGGACCCTATGTAGAGTACTCAGCCTCCAGAGTGCCTTGTTTTAGAAGTGCTCTGTAGATCCTAGGTGGAGCGGAGTAACTCCCCTCGATTGCAAGGGTTTTAAGTGCTATGCTGAGTCCTGCTCCCCAGGATGCCCATCTCTAAGATCAGGTCTGAGTTGGTTACTGCTAGTGTGCAGTCCCTCTTTCTCCTCTGGAGGCAAGTGCTTTAGAGACTCTGTTTAGGTAACAGACAGATTGCTGGCCAGACTAGGTTACTAAAGTAGGACCAGGTCGGCTTCCCTGGTAGCATTAGGGGTAGGCTATGCTCCCCTGAGAAGTGACTGGCTGGGGCTCCCTTTGGCTCCCTGGCAACATTCCCTTAAAGGGACCCCTTCTGTTTGAAGTTGTTGGTTCCAAACTTTTGAGCGGCCTTGGTAGGCCTCTGGATATTTCTGGGGGCGTCTTTGAGGTTTATAGCTTGGGTGTTGGCCATAGGGAATGCTGTCACTGACAGCCTATTAGACCCGTAGGAGGAGTGATTTTGGCATGCACTCCCCTCAGCATGGCGGTGTTGGTATTTCATTCCCCATAGCGCTAGACGCAGTGCAAGTTCCCTTTCAAAAGGGAACGTCTCAGGTTACGCATGTAACCATGGTTCCCTGAGAACAGGGAACGAGACACAGTGTCTCCCTGCTATGCCTCGGGGCCACCTGCTGAACAGTCCCTTCAGACAATAAGTGGTAGACTTGTTCTCTAGGCGCTCCTTATGTGGCTGGCCAGGCTGGGAGATCTGGCCCATGGCTGGCCCATGTGGTCCGATCAAACAGACAAGCTACTGTAGCTCAAATTGCTCAAGAAGTTAATGCTGGTTCTGATAGAACGGTGTCAGAATACACAGTGCATCGCAGTTTGTTGCGTATGGGGCTGCATAGCTGCAGACCAGTCAGGGTGCCCATGCTGACCCCTGTCCACCGCCTGATCGATTACCATAGTGATTTAGGGCAAAACCAGTTTGGAAGATTAATTTATGATGTATGTATTCACTTATTATTTAAAGGGTCATGAACTGCATTTAAAAAAATGTATAATGCTCTCTAAGGTCCAGTTATAATGCTATCAAGATTTTTACATCAGAAAACATCCTAATTTAGAAGTAATAGGCTTCTATACTGGTTTTGACCCTCTCTTTTAAACACTCTGTTTTGAGGCGTGCCGCATTCAAGACCTGGAAGTAAATGGCCACTGCTATGATTGGGTAACAGTTTTGCATATTAAAATAATTTTCCCAACTTCCCCACCATTACACGTGTGGAATTGTTTTGAAAAATATCTTGTTACATAATTGAAACATTAATGCGTGGCCTATAACATACGCTTTATAAGTCTTGGTGGTGGCAAATAAAGTTTAAGTACTTGGAGTTACCACAGTTATAGATGACGGATAACTTACGGTGTTTTGTGAATTGTGAATGAATGTACAATCGTTTGTCGCACTGTCATTCTTACAGGCTATTCATCATTCATCCTTTTCGATAAAGTGAAAAATGTACGCATTGTCTTTTGCAGTGTTGTGTTTTAAATAAAATGAAACGTCTTGTCATGTCTTACTGATGACAAAAAAGAAGACCTCGCTCACTGAAGCTTTTATTTAGGATTACAGCGAATGGCCAAAACACTTCTAAAACCACCAAGACAGTCATCTTGACAGACCAAAAGATTTAGACAGGTTTTATCTGGGGTTTTTTTATTTTTATTATTATTATTATTCTTTTCTTCAGCAGGGTAAAGAAATGTTCCAGGTTCAATACAAAATAAACTCTACAGAACATGTAACATATATAGCCATGCCACTGAAGATAAATTTCTACTAAAGGCCCGTTCACACCAAGGACGAGAACTATAACGATAACGATAGGCTAGTTCTAGAAATCGTTCAAAATATAAAAGAATAACAAATCCACACGATATCACTGGGATCACTTTCAGAATGATTTTTTTCCCAGCTGTTGAACAATAAAACACAACAGCCAATCAGAATTCATTCATATTTAAGGGCTTGTGCATTCAAATGGCAGACAACATTGCGGAGAAGTTAATCTTTTGATCTTTGATTAAGTCAAACTTCCTTTTCAAGGATACTTTAAACAGGCATGTGATTGGCTAATGACAAAAAAGAAGGAAAACCGGACACTACTATTGAATAATTCCACATTTTGACTGTGACCCTACAGTATAGATACTCATCAAACGATCTGTAACAGACAAAGCAATAGTGACAAAAACATTGTTACTCACACTTATTGCTGTCAGATCTAATATAGTCGTCACTGCATCAACTTTTATTTTTAGTCTCTCTGAAAAGCCTGCATTGAACTGCATTGAAATCCAGAACTTCGTTAAAAATAAAGTTAATCCAAGCTTTCTTAATGTTAGGATCACAAGGAAGGCAATGCAAAGACTGTTTTTCCGCATTTACATGACATGCACTAATCGGTGGGTGGGGCTAAAGAGGCAATGATGTAGAAGTAGGTGTTGATTTTCTTCTGCAGAGATGGATTTTTTGTCACACTATGACGTCATAATGTGATAATGTCAATCAAAATGAATGAAGTGACAAAGTAAAAATAAGCCCATATTCTAGTCACTCCTTTAATGCAAGTCTAGTGTAAACAGCAAGTCATAAAAATTAACAAAAATAAATTTGGAAAAAAACAGGTTGACACATATGTTGTTTACCTCACAGAAAAAACTGTTTCGGAGGGAAAAGAAAAGCATGTTGGAGATGGATTTCCATCTGAAGACAGATGATTGTGTTTTTGGTGCATTGATGTGTGGGGTGTGAGTGAGTCAACTCGGCCTTCATGCACTACTTCGTGACTGCAGGACATTTCTTCCAGAAAGGTGCAAAACTTACTGAAGCAATCAAGGAAGAAGCAGAGCGCATGTTTGACCGGCCCTTTGCCCCACTGCCCAAATAAAGACTGCAGACATAAATGCAGATGGTTTAAATTTGCAGTGAAAGAAATGTGTTGGACGGCTCTAAGATGGTGAAAGGGCTTTCTCAACAGGACGTAGGGTAATTAAAACCCATGAGGCCGAGCGACCCTGAGCTACTAGAGGAAAACTTCTCCTGTTTCGGCCTGTGTTCCAATCTGATCTCCATGCTTGTTTAATACTGAAGCAATATTATACTGCTGCCAGCTAAACCTGACATACAGACATCACATGTGCTGGAAATCAGATGGAACGACAGCTTTTTTCACACGTATTTGACAGTTTGATAGAGGGTGACCATTTGGTTTTCATGAAATATTATCTTAAGCTTCTCATATTGTATCCAGTTGTTGGAACTCAGCAGATGTTCGGTTGTAACCATGCCAAGTTATTTATGTCATATAAATATGCTACCAACTACAGCATCATTCAAGGTATATATTTAATATTAATTAATATTAATCTTTATCCTGCTGGGGAACAGAAAAAAAAAATCCAACAGCAACAACAAAAACCTTAAATCAGCTTAGGATATTTTTTAATGTGGTTTACTTTTAACCTGGCAAGCCTGGTGCTTAACTGGTTTAGCTAGTTATATGATCTCCCAGCCTGACAAGTGGCCAAAACACCTCTAAAACCATCAGGACAGTCTTGACAGACCAACAGGTTTTAAGCAGGTTTTTATCTTTTTTCAGCAGGGTAAAGAAAAGTTCCAGGTTCAATACAAAATAAACTCTACAGAACATGTAACATCCATGCCACTGAAGATAATTTGCGACTAACTCAGATAAAACAAACAAAAATCACGGTTTCTTCCAATGGGTCTATGGGGCAAAACAAGCACCAGAAAATTGGTTTTGAAAGTAGAGTAGTATTAACCTGTATTTCCTGTCATGACCACCACATCAAGTCGATAAACACGGTATCTCACAAAACACGAAAGGATACAAAGACAGGAGCTTAATTTAAAGGTGCAATAGGTGATTCTCTACAGAAACATTTTTAGTACACTGGTTGAAAGTCTCCTCGTATCCTGATAGCAATCACCATGTTAAATGGTCTAAATGTATTTTTATAAATATATATCATCTGTGGAAGGCATAGGACCATAAAATGTTCATCTAATCATTATATTCTGTACGAATGAAATAATACGATGCCCTACCTGCCTGTCAAGGTATGTTTCTCCCTGCGTTCCATTCGGAGGGGCTCATCCCTATGCCCTAATCCCTTTAAAGGGTTTACCCTCTGGAGTGAGAGCTTCAAAGGGATGAAGGGTGTAGGGGTCAAAAAAACTCTTTTTTTGGAATGCACTTCTGCGTCATCTTAACAAGACAATCAAGGAAACACCTTTGTCGCACATTTTATACGCTGGTTGACCCCCCAAAAACATGCTCTGAACGATGAGTAGATTGTGCAAGCTGTGCCTTTTGTTTAACGTTGGTTTATTTATTTATTTTTTGTTTATCACACCATATTGTATATTGTGTCTGTGAATTTTAAACATTTGAATGAACTGATAAAGGGAGCTGTAAAGTATTTTTGTTGTACAATGTTGTTTTGACCATAATAATGTACTAAATCTAACTCGTATAAATATTAGTATATAAAAATACTATACATACATTTATAGGTAAAATCAAACTCCGAGCCTCCTGTACCCATTCTATGATGCCAAACATCTTCCCTGTGCAAAGGATCATGGGGGCCTTCATCCTTCATGAAATCCTTCATTCCGAAGGGCCCTTTGAAGTGGCCAGTTTTGAGCACTTCGGTTTGGAACGACCCTTCAATATGGCGGTCATTATTGTTTTCACTCCTAAGTGCCCTTCGGAGGGCGATATATCCCGTTTGGAATGCATCTTTTCTTTTTACATACCCTCGTGCACCCTTTTTGCACAGACATCATACGTCATCAGCGCGACTGCGTTTCATGCTATGCAGAGTTTATACAAAGAATATACACTAACAAGAAGCCACACTCAATAGAACGTTCCATTGAAACACCGGCGCCCAGCAGCGGCCCTGCGTTTCCGCCATTTTGGGGTGAAAGCGAGTCGGCAGTCCACTAGTTTCTATGGCAAGATCAGCTGCCTTGTTAAAAAAAAGTACATTAAAGCTGAAATCCAACCTGAATGATGACAACACAGAATAAAATACTATCACTACTGATCATCAAATCCTTTTACAGTTTATTTTACACACTTTGTGTTTAAGTCTTCCACTTTTTTCACAAAACCTTTGCTCTCTAGAAACCCAGTCAGTTTGGGTTAAAATTCTCTAAAAGGCTTATAAACACTGAATTATTACCAACGTATGAAATTAAATTAAGGACATGCATCAGAAAAATTGGGAATGTTGGACAATAAATATATGAATATAACAGCTTGATTTTTGCAGTGTTGTCTAATGTCCGTTAAAGTAAAAGTGTACAAAAGTGGGAATATGCGATAACGGACACAGCAATGCATCATAGATCATTATGTTTGTAGCGTGATCCATTAAAACGTACAATATAGCCTATTTCAATTCAGACCTAGATATTATTACTATTATTCAGGTCTAAAATATATTGTTCGCTGCAAATATGGTGATCTTAAATTTATTAATTATTAATTTACTATTAATAAATGTGTAAAGTTGCATACAATGGAAATACTCAATAAAGAAGGCTAACTACGTTACCTCAGATGGTTGAATGGTTGGATTCCACAACTGGTAAAATAAAACATATATAAGACAATACAACATTTACTGTAGGAGCTATACAATTTACTGGTGACTTAATTTATATATAAAAAAAAAACTGTTCTATTGCGCTTCTGATTTGGCAGTGAAATTCGCCGATTTTGGGTGCGTAAGATGTGAAGGACTCTATGGTCCAGTTAGTATTTTCAGCCCATAATGACGACCGCGCTACCGGAGCGCTATCTAGTGGCTGTTACACAAAAAGTATCAAACCCTGCGTTCCATTCGGAAGGGCTCATCCCTATGCTTTAATCCCTTAAAAGGGTTTACCCTCCGGAGTGAGAGCTTCGAAGGGATGAAGGGTGTAGGGGTAAAAAAAAAAAACTCTTTTTTTGGAACGCACTTCTGCGTCATCTTAACGAGACAATCGAGGAGGAGTAGATTGTGCAAGCTGCGCCCTTTGTTTAACGTTAGTTTATTTATTTATTTATTTTTGGTTTATCACCATATTGTATATTGTGTCTATGTATTTTAAACATTTAAATAGACTGATAAAGGGAGTTGTAAAGTATTTTTGTTGAAGTACAATGTCGTTTTGACCATAATAATGTGCCAAATCTAACTCGTATAAATATTACAGTAGTATAGAAAAATACTAAACATACATTTATAGGTAAAATCGAACTCCCGAGTCTCCTGTACCCATTCTGTGACGTCAAAAAAAACAACCCCTTTGCAAAGGATCACGGGGGCCCGAAGTGTCCATCAGTTGTACCCTTCGAAATCCTTCATTCAGAAGGGCCCTTTGAAGTGGCCAGTTTTGAGCACTTCTGTTTGGAACGACCCTTCAATATGGCGGCCATGATTATTTTCACTCCGAAGTGCCCTTCGGAGGGCGATATATCCCGTTTGGAACGCACCGACAGTGTCGCCTCTTGGGTTCTAAGCTCTTTGGTTTATACCACCAAGCGTGCCACACGAGTCCTGAAAAGTGAAGCCAAAGTGTCTTGATCGCCCCCAGGTGGCTGGATGCAGTATAGGTCATAAACCCCACCCTCTCCATGTAATGTAATGAACGTGAGAGAAACTGAACAGTCAAATTACACGTCAAATATTTTTCTTCCAAAGATAGTTTCTGTCATTTTAGGCAGTTTTTATCACGCTGATGTTAGTTAAAGTGTTCGTTCTTTAAATAAGTTTGTTTTAAGCTAGTTATTTTATGCTATAAAAACGCGGGTTTGACGTCATGATTGACAGCTGAGATTACTGCTTCTCTGAGCAAAGTCGTCCCTTTAATTTCTACATTTCCAGAACTGTTTATTTCACACTGATATAATGTGTTTTTCTGCAATATTAACCGATTCTGCGGGAGTGCGGGCGGGACCTTGATATTGCGGCTTCACTTCGCGCTCACTACTGTGCAGACTTGGACTCTAAATTCACTATGCGCGCATTCGAGACTCAAGATGTCAGAACCATATTGACACACCCTGGCGGCTTCAGTTACTACAATGGAAGAGAGTGAAGGTGCGTCATCCATCTTTTTTTTACAGTCTGGAGCACTGCAAACAAACAGCAGCCACCTTTTACAGTTCCTACCGAATCAAAACAACTAGCTTATGCTGCATTCACGCCATACCTACCGTAATTAAAGGATTAGTTCACTTTCAAATTAAAATTTCCTGATAATTTACTCACCCCCATGTCATCCAAGATGTCCATGTCCTTCTTTCTTCAGTCGAAAAGAAATTAAGGTTTTTGATGAAAACATTCCAGGATTATTCTCCTTATAGTGGACTTCAACAGACCCCAAATGATTGAAGGTCAAAATTACAGTTTCAATGAAGCTTCAAAGGGCTTTAAACGATAACAGATAAGGAATAAGGGTCTTATCTAGAGAAACGATCGGCCATTTTCAAAAAAAAATAAAAAAAATAAAAATGTATATGCTTTATAAACTCAAATACTCACCTTGCAAGTGCTCACCTTCTGTATTCTTCAAAAAGCTTACGCTGTATGTCCTGCACCTTCCCTATTCAACTTACGGAACTAACGCAGCGCCAGTTCAGTTTTTTCCGTAATTTGAATAGGGAAGGTGAGCATTTGTGTTTATAAACCAATTACAGTTTCAGTGCAGCTTCAAAGGTGCAGCTTTATACATTTTTTTTTTTTTTTTTTTTTTGGAAAATGACCGATCGTTTCGCTAGATAAGACCCTTATTCCTCGTCTGCGATACCAGACGAGGAACAAGGGTCTTATCTAGTGAAACGATCGGCCATTTTCTAAAAAAAAAAAAAAAAAATGTATAAAGCTGCACCTTTGAAGCTGCACTGAAACTGTAATTTTGACCTTCAACCGTTAGGGGTCCGTTGAAGTCCACTATGTTTTCATCAAAAACCTTAATTTCTTTTCGACTGAAGAAAGAAGGACATGGACATCTTGGATGACATGGGTGAGTAAATTATCAGGAAATTTTAATTTGAAAGTGAATTAATCCTTTAAGAGAGGGCAACCCATGACGTACTAAAAATGGAGCTGTTCAGTCAGACTCTGAATTATGTGTTTCCATGTCAACAGTATCAACACCAAAATTAATCTGCAGCAGTCAAGTACAAGTTGTTTACGTTTGTTATTATTGTAATGTTACGTGCGTTCAGTGTTTTTTGAGTGCTCTGAAGGGAGGGTGGGATGTTATGATTTGAAAGCTAGCTCGCTATTTCTAGACTCTCCGAAAATATCCTATTGCACCTTTAACACGACTAAAAAAGCTGTTCCGCAGCTTCAAGGACGATTTCAGTCAACTTTACAGATCACATGATACATTTTTGTATTGTAAATAGCTTTTTTTCTCCTTTTAATTCCATATTAGCTTTGAGGGACGAGTGTCTGTGGCACATTTAGGCCACGCCCACACCGGGGGGTACAGTACAGCAAACAAGCTAAAAAAAAAAGTTTTTATAAGCTACCGAGCCGTAAATGCCAGCTCTTTAAGGAGAAAAAAGTGGATACAGGCAATAAGACGTGAAGCATCAGTAGGAAGAATGGGTATTGTTGGTAAATTTTAGTTTCTTCTCCTCTCAGGTTCACATAGGGTGGTGAAATAATCCTTTGACATGGTTAAAAATAATGTTTTTTTGTTTGTTTGTTTGTTTTTTTAGCATATCCTGTCACCGATGGTGATGGGCGTGGTTTTCAGATTATGACGCGGTCGCTGTCTCTATGATGACAAGCCTTGAGGTTTTTTTCTACTTGAAATATTTGTCTTGCAGTATGACACGTGACCATACACAAAAAAAGCATCACAAGCTTTATAAAAAAATATATATTTAATAAGAGACCATAATTATTGAGTTGATATATGAAAATTCCAGACAGGGCAGAGATACCTGAGACCTAAACGTGTGCCTATTTTGTGTGATGGCTTTGATTTGATTATAGAAAAAGATTAATCTTAAATACTATGTATACATTTTGTGTCAGTATTTGTATATCAGCTGCAGAATTAGGCCAATTTAAATAGCTCAGCTTCATTAATTTTACCACTAGGTGGGGCTGTGTGCTTAAATAGAATTATTTTCAAGCCAATCGAAAGAAATTTAATTCTTTCATTTTTACTTTTTTTTTTCTCCTTCAGAAATTCACAAACATTAACCATAATAAATACTAAAGTTAAATATCATACTTTCAGATAAAGCACACATTTATATTAGGCTACTGTTTCACAAACTAGCAAAAATAATCTATGCAACACAAAAACGTAAAGGGCTTTGCAGCAAGAATTTGACTTTAAACAAAGAGAATCACCATCCAACTCTGACAAGTTGTAGAGAAACAGTGGCACAGTGTTTTTTCTAGTCCGTCAAAGATAGTGACACTAATAGAGCAGTTTATGTCACTTACAGACAGTAAACATAATGGCAATAGTAATGGAAGTATACACACAAGCATGACGAGAGCAGGCAACAGTTAAGAATATTGCAGGACTGAGCCAATATGGCAAATTCTGCTCAAGAACTGCTGAAGAAAAATCATTTTCTCTTTCACCAGTTTTGCATATGATTATTAGAGTCACACTGCTTGGTTGGTGTTCATTTGCCCAGTCGCTTGGCCACGTCCTGATAGGCCAGTTCAATCTCTCTGTCTGCCGCACAGGTGTTGGTGAATTCATCACGTGCATAGGCATTCTGCAGGTACCTCCAAACTCCACTAAACTCTGATGGAATGTCAAAGTTACGGTATTTCTTGGAAACCACCTGAATGTGGGAAGAAAAATAATGATGAAAAGAAACTGTTTTATTCCAAACAAATCATCCTAAAAGTATTTTAATAAATGTCCTGTTGGGGCAAGTTATTACATGTGCTTAAGCTATATGTTGTAATTTTACGGAAATCGTCAATTACTTTATATCTTTGCATGTTGCTTTTACATTTTTGCTTCATGAATTGTTTTAATTTATCCATTAAATAGCATTTTATATATATAGATATCTGTGCTGCTGCTGCTGCTGCAAAAAAAAAAAAAAAAAAAAAAAAAAAGTTTTTCTACTCGTATTTCCCTGTACAAATATCTAAAAATTCTTAAATTAAGATACATTTACTTGTGGCATTGTTTTCTGAAACAGTATCAAAATTGGGTGAGTTTATGCTTAAAACAAGAAAAAAATGGAGTAAGAAAAATAGACTTGTTTTCCCTTTGATTTCTTACTTCACTGGCAGATATTTGTTCTTGTTTTAATATAAACTCACTTAATTTTGATCATTTTTTCAAAAAACATGACTTTATGTCATATGTCATTTTGCTTCTATTTTGATTTAAGAATCTTTATACATCTTACTGAAAAACATGTCAAAAATACAGAATTAGAAAAAAATTGCAGTGTAGAAGATGACTGCTTTTACTTTAGAGAGTATTTCATATTTCAGAAAAATGTATTCTTCTCAAATCAGTGGCAATAAATGACAATTGTGACAATTGTGACAATTTACCCCATACAATATACGTAGTGTGACAACTCGCCCCGGTGCATCTTTTATTCCCGGCAATAATGTTCAAAAGACTTTTAACTTTTTAAAAAATAATATTCAGTGCAATAAAAAGTCTCTCCTAGAATGTTTCAGGAATCCCCATTATTTTATCTTGCACTAAGTGATCAATTAAGTCAAGTCAAGTCAATTACACCAGATCTCCCAGCAGTACATCACCTTCACTACGTGCAGTTTAGGAAGGAGGTTGCAGTCTGCAAGCGTTAATTCATTGCCGTCCAAGTACTTGCGGTTGGAGCACTTCTCCTCCCCCGTACCATTGGCATCAATCTCGTCCGGGAGAGAGGAGTTAAGGAAGTTGTCCAGTTTCTTCAGAGCTTTCAGTAGCCCCTTCTCCAGACCTACACAGTCAACAGTTTGATATGTGCTTATGCTGAATGTTTTTATCTGAAGAAATATGGCGACTTTAAGTCAAGACAATCCCTGTAAAGGACTAGTGGAATGTGAATGAGCTTTGGATAACATGTGGCTCCATATTTTTCCGTTGACAGCAGAGCATGCATAAAGAGCTGTAGATATTCCTTCAACCTGTCTAATAAGTTATAGAGCAGACGTTAAACTCACTTGCATTGGCTTCTGGCTTTGTGTTCTTGACGTAGGCTGAGAACTTTGCAAAGATGTCATTTCCTGCTGTATTTGACTCCTTGTTCTTTGCAGCCAGTTTTGGATACCTTTGGAAGTGAAAGAAAAATATATAATGCTGTTCACATTACATAAACAGTCAATTCATCTATCAGCATCCTGTCAACCTACTTGGGAGGTGCTAGCATCTCTTCCAAGAATTCCTCGATTTTGTTGATGTCTGTCCGCACCTCTCCATTGAAGGTAAGGAATGGTGGGGGAGTTCCAGGAGCGAGATTATGGAGATCAGCTGGTTTCCTTGAAGAATAATAAAAAACTTTACATTTTACTGATTTTGATCATTACACAATGTAGAAGAGAAAGTAATTTTTGCAGACCAATTAAAAAGCACAATTTTCTTCGCTATGTTCATGTATTTCCTATTGAAAAAGAATATTTGGTTGGGACAAACATCTGTCTAAAGCAAAGGTTTTCAACCAGGGGCCGAGGGCCCAGTAGGGGGCCTCAGCAAACTTCCATAGGGGCCTTAAGATGACATGATTTAAAATAAGATAAAATAAGCATTAAAATAACTAAATTCAAGACTTTTATTATTTAATTGCCAGAATTTCCACAATACTGGAAGACCTGGATAGGGTAAATGCAGGTAAAGTGGGCTGTTTAAGCTTGTTTGTAGTTTGCTCAATGGGTTTGCACATGCAGATCATAACAACGGTGTTTAATTGAAGAGACACTATTTTTTTTTTTAATGATAAAATAGTTTTGGCTGATGCAATATGAAATTGGTGGGTGTGGCCACACCTCAAAGGATGAGTACCTCGAGGTAAAAAACCCTTTGACATAAGATTTTAATTTCTAACTTATAAGGTTGCTCACTAAATGTAAACAAATATTATTGTGACAGTTCCTGTTTTATTTTTTGCTACAGTTAACAGGGAATAAAATGCAAAGAATAACTTTTTTTTATTTGTTTTCTTGTAAGGTGTTTAAATATTGCTCGCCCACTTTGGCTGAATGTGATAAAGTGGGCCAGTGTGATTCAGATAAAGTTGGTGACCTTCAGCCTTCAGTAATTATATTAAAATTCATTAGATAAATTGACATTCACTGGTTATTATATAGTTGACATGTATAATTTACTTTTTTTTAGAAACAGAAATGAGTCAGGAAATTCAAGTCAGAAATGGAAGAAAGGAAAGAAAGAGCAGGCAAGGCAATAAATTCAACCTGTGGAGTGAGGAAAGGATGGAGCAAAATGCAGATGCGGAGTATTAAACTTTAAAATATAGACACAATTAAAGCTTATTTACAGTGTTTAGAGAAAATAGATGGGGGACTAACACACATAAAGCTAACACACAAACTAAAAGGCACTAAATATTGACCTCATGGGGTTTTTAACAGTAACCCTAATGCCAAAAATAGATTTTAAATAGGGCTGGTATTGAAACAGATGTCCCAATTTGATTCGATTCTAAATTGCAAGATATCTATTCGATTCGATTTTCAGTTCATTTCAATGAATAATTTTCACTGGCCCTGACACACAAAAATAAAAAACTTTAATAAATGCATAGTCTGTATAAATTAAATATAGATTAATCCTTTCTAAAGTTACAAAAGTTGTTCAGTCAAGAGCAGTGAGTGAATTTTTTTCTGTCTTAAGTTGTTCGATTAACATAAAAAACACAGACAGCAGCAGAAATATTAAGCTGCTGTCACTTTAAGACTAAAGGCCCGTTCACACCAAGAACGATAACTATAACGATAACTATATTTGCTATATTACACCAACGAACGATAACGGACTGATTATTGTAAGCTCACGCACTTCGGTTTCAAAGTGTGAACAACATGTTTTTGCTGTTCTTGTTGCATTTACACGGCTTTAACCAGCAGATGTCCTCAGCATGCTATGTTTCGAGTGAATAACTAGTGTAATCAATCTAATCTAACAGTGAATTTAGCTGACAAAGTCAATATAATGGAATAAAAACAATGTCTAGTCTTTTTCACTGCAACTTCAAAGGAAGCAAGAAAATGTTGTCAAAACTAGCACTGGATACATGAGGTAATTTTATGTTACACTGTTTGCTAACCTGGCATAATGATCTCTTTCCTACTACTAAATTCAGAAAAAACAAAGATTCTAATTTTTGGACCAAAAACTTCTTCACGTAATAACCTAGAATACTGTCTAACACTTGATGGCTGCTCTGTTAAGTCTTCGTCGTCAGTTAGGAACCTGGGTGTGCTCTTTGATACCAATCTTTCATTTGAAGGCCATGTTACTAGCATCTGTAAAACCGCATTCTTCCATCTTAAAAATATATCTAAACTACGACATATGCTCTCAATGAAAAATGCAGAACAGTTAGTTCATGCGTTCATGACCTCAAGGCTAGATTACTGTAACGCTCTACTGGGTGGTTGTTCTGCTCGCCTGATAAATAAACTACAGCTCGTACAAAATGCAGCAGCTAGAGTTCTTACTAGAACCAGGAAGTATGACCATATTAGCCTAGTTCTGTCAACACTGCATTGGCTTCCTGTTAAACATCGTATAGATTTTAAAATCTTGCTAATTACTTACAAAGCACTAAATGGTTTAGCTCCCCAGTACCTGAGCGAGCTCCTAATTCATTATAGTCCTTCACGTCTATTGCGATCTCAGAATTCAGGCCAGCTGATAATACCTAGAATATCAAACTGCAGGTGGTAGATCCTTCTCCTATTTGGCACCTAAACTCTGGAACAATCTTCCTAGCATTGTTCGGGAAGCAGACACACTAAAAAATCTAGACTAAAACTTAAATCTAGACTAAAAACGCATCTCTTTAACCTGGCATACACATAACACATTACCAATTTATATTTTCAAATCCGTTAAAGGATTATTAGGCTGCATAAATTAGGTCAGCCGGAGCCGGGAACACTTCCTATAACACCTGATGTACTCGTTACATCAGAAGAAGAATGACATCTACGCTAATATTAGTCTTTCTGTTTATCCCGAGGTTCACCGTAGTCAACCGGATCCGGGCCGTATCCAGGTGAGACCAAGGACCTGCACCTTGACAGGACCACAACGCAGCCCTGACGTATCAGCAGAGATTGAGTCAACTAGATCATCCACTGTGAGGGCCTCATCGACACGACAGCCACAACACAGTTCCTCAACAACCGTCCATACCGGCGTGATCCTCAATACGATCCTCAATTGGATGGAACTGGAATAAATACTTTTAATGTTGCGATCCTATTGGACTTATGATAGCAACCTGAATTGTAACAAAGCACTGTTGGCCAGAGGAGAACTGGCCCCCCGACTAAGGTTTTTTTCTCCACTTTAACACCAATTTGCCACTTGTCTGCCACCTGTTGTCACCTGATGGAGTTTGGGTTCCTTGCCGCTGTCGCCTCTGGTTTGCTTAGTTGGGGACACTTGACATTTGACTTGACATTTGATATTCAACAGTGCTTTGATCTGCCTGCATTGACACTATTCTTTAAGAGCTGCTGTGCAGCCAAATAATGTACCAGTTATCAATGTAAAGCTGCTTTGACACAATCTACATTGTAAAAAGCGCTATATAAATAAAGGTGACTTGACTTGACTCATCATTAATACTTCTCACCATTTATTCCGAGGGTATGACCAATTGTTTTCCATATATCCATTTTCTATAAAGTATCCTTGAAAAGGAAGGTTGACTTTTCAAAAAGTGGTGGCTTTTCTGGACCTCAGCAATTAACTTCTCCGCAGTGTCGTCTGTTATTTTAAAATGCGCGAGCCCTTAAATTAGAATGGATTCTGATTGGCTGTCAGTGTTTTATCGTTCAACGACTGAAAAAAATAGTTCTGAAAGTGATCCCAACGATATCATTTCTCTATATCATGTGTTGTCTTTCTCAGCTGTTTATGTTCACTTAAGACATAACCGACTGTGTTTACGATACTCACCGAGACAGGCATTTTGATATACTTTTGTGTGAATTTGTCCATTCAAGCGCAAGAAGACGAGAAGGAGAACTCAGTATGGTATTCAAGTGCTGTATGAGAAGCGGTTTTCTGGGCACGCACTTCAGATGTGTGCTTACACAAAGCGTCTCAAACAGAGTACGAGTACCAAATTGAGTTCTCTTTTGCGTCTTAATGGGCTTGAATGTTTAAATCAGCAAGCCCTTAAAAACACAGTGCAAATGATAAACTTTCATGACCATGCAACACTGGCCTGATCGGGACAGTGACAGTTCCTTCAACTGTCCGGAACATCAGCTGAAAGGCGCACCTGCATCTGCCATGTTAAGCATTGAATGAATGACAGGATTCCCATTGTAACATTCCGCAAGGTAAATAAGAAGATGACGTCTAGTGGGGAAGACTAGTAATAAGATTCAAGTTAATCGGATATTATGTTCAATGTTTGCGGGGAAACAAAATACGAAAAAAAAAAGAACGATTCATGGCTTTTGAGAATCAATATTGAATCGACCACATCTTAAAAAACAATTCATTGAATAATCAATTTTTGTTTTTTTGCCCATAGCCCTAATTTTAAAATACAATTGAAATTTCATTACCTTTTCAGATCGACAGTGGTGACGTTGAACACGACTCCCTTTAGCCACAGGATCATAAAAAGCCTCTGAGAGAAAGGACAGTTTCCAATACTTTCACCATCACTGCCAGCCTGAGGAACACAAACAGAGAGATCATTACACCAGACTCAATACATCACATATACAGTAAGATATATGAATATGATAATCATGACACACATCAAAGTACAATAGTTCTACAAGTTTGAACATGTTTTTTTGCCAATCAGCAATATAAAGATTCTTGCAATGAATTATGCCCTAAAAAATAAAAAAAATTGTATATATATTTTTTATATATATTGTTTGTTGTTGCAAATCAGCAATATATAGTATATTGCATTATTTTTAACAACAAGGTAATCCATTTTTTTTATTATTATTATTATTATTTTTTTTATATATATATATATAATTATTCAACTCACAAACCCAGACATGCATGTCAGAGTCATTAGGGCAAATGTGAGATTCTTAAACCCCTGAAAGTCATTCACCATTCAGTGCATGATTTGTAATCTTCAAAACAATAGTACACAATACAAAGAACGAATGGGATTCGGTGCCAAATTTCCATATCTGAAATTAGAAGATCAAGCTACCCAATAGCGTCCTTAAACTGGGCCAGTAACCTGAGCCGGACATCAGATCCGTGCTTGAGCTGAATTATGCATAGAAATTCCATTACCTGCCCCATTAGCCCACAGCAAAGGGGTTTTGGGTCATACTGTACCTGTCAACAGAACTTAGTTAGACATCATCCTCGCCACCTAAATTAATGTGTTTATCACTTGCTAGGATAAAATGCAAAGAGGTTAGTTTTCAAACACCCATCTGAGTTAAACGGTCAACGCTTGACTGGCTCAGATCGAATGTCCACCTTATTGCTGATGTTACACCTGTGGTTATACTCACACACGGAGACATTTACTGAATGTGACATGGAAGTTTTTCAATCTGACATTACTCAATCCACCCAACTTTATACCTTCCCATAGGATAAAAGCTATTCAGAGCAAGGACCAAATATAATTTTACTATTAAAATTAGTTATTTAGATTAAACTGCTCTTAGAATATATTTTATGACTCTCTGTGTATTGGATTTCTAAGTGCTCCTTGTCCATGCAAAACTCACCGACAAGGACGCTACAGTATAAACTCTTAAAAATAAAAGTTCTTTATTGGCATCTGTACCTTTAACATCCATAGAGCCTTTCCATTACACAAAAGGTACTTTATAGTGAAAAAAGTTCTTTTGATTATTAAAATGTTCCTCATACTTTGAAAAAACTGTTGTTCACTGAAAATTTCTTTGAGTGACCCAAAATGGCTCTTCTATGGCATTGGCTGTAAAAACTTTTTGGAACCTTTATGAGTGTCAGTAGTAGTTAAAGCTGGTTGCCAGGGCATTTCTATGCTGTTGCTATGGTGTTTACAGTGCTTTTTTGCATGTTGCTGTGTGGTTGCAAGAATGTTCTAGGTGGTTGCAGGTGGTTACCTACAGGCTTGATTTAAAAGAGCACCTCTAAATCTCTGTGATCAGTAACATTCTTGTGCTTGTTTTATTGTCTCCCAGGTACATAATCGTAAGTCTGATCACTTAGTAAAGTTACAGCACGTCTCTCTACAAGAAGACACATGATTTGAGGAATCATTAATGTCTGTAATGCAGTATATGTTAAAGTTTAATACTAAGAGTTAGGGGTTTCAAACACTAAGCAAATAAGCAACTTGGCAAACATCACTAATAAGGACATATATCAATAATCAGCAATTCTCAATCAAGCAGTAAACACATGCCAGCCAACAAAGTTTTTCTGTCACTATTAGCTCTATTTATAACTTTGACTCATGGAATAAGATGCCACATGAAAGAAATACAGTATCTGACCTTATGCGATTATGACGGTTCTTTGATTTACAAAGCTGTTAATGCTTTTAATAATGTCTTTATCAACATTTTCATTCTTTTCACCCTTTCAGCAATTTCAGCTGTTAACATGTCCTCTAAACGTCACCACATCTGCAAAACTTAATGCAAAACAAACCACAGTATGCAGCAGAAGTTCCCTTCAGAGGAATTAGAGCATGAGGCGCTGATAGAAAGGAAGAAATAATTCAAGAAGGACCCGGAGTTTCTGCTTTGAAATGTTACCTGCCCCTTTTGAGCCCTGTCCTGGGCCAGACGCCCATCTTAACCTCAACCGTTGCCAACAAACTTGAGCTACAATTGTCATAATGCTTAAAACAGGTTTTCAA
This sequence comes from Ctenopharyngodon idella, assembly GCF_019924925.1. Classification (NCBI taxonomy): domain Eukaryota; kingdom Metazoa; phylum Chordata; class Actinopteri; order Cypriniformes; family Xenocyprididae; genus Ctenopharyngodon; species Ctenopharyngodon idella. Next base: position 1,123,637 of record NC_067236.1, read on the forward strand.
AAGTAGTGCTGCCATTGATTCTTGACCCCTGACTATTGATTAAGTACACAAAACACAGTAAAATAGCTCATTAAAGCTAATCTTCATGCTTACCTTCACAAAAAGCTCAATATCAGGATCTTTGTCCTCTTCATTTGAGGTCATATCGCTTAAGCTCACTCAGATTCAGAGGCTGACAGAGAATTATGAAAATGTAACCTCCTTTTCCCTGGATGCGAGTTTGCTTTCAGGAAAGAGTCTTATATGTGTCCAGCAGGGTGTTGTGATGGTCTCGGCACTGTAACAAGTTGGTGGATGTGATGACGTTGTTTTGATTTGGCCCCTGCGGTCAGCTGTCAGTGAGAGCCGCTAGAACTGTCACAGGAGGGACAAAAATAGCCTCCACGCGGCGCAGGAGCAAAAGGGAGGAGTTCAGTGTCACCTACACCGTCATCTGTTCTCTAACTCACTCTAGCTCGGGTCCTTTATAGAAATATGATGAATCATATTTCACACCTTCGTTACAAATCCTGAGTCACAAAACACTGACCTCTCGCAGCGCTGGTGTGAAAATCCAAACGGGGTTGAGAAATGACTCAAGGGTCATTCTGTCAAATCAACCAAATTTCAAAAACTTTAAAAATGTTTGGTTTTGTTAAGATTTTTTTCTGATGAAAGACAAATATAAATAGTGATTAAAGCCAATATATTAAATGTCATGGATGATGATTATTTACTTAGTAATAAACTATTTTGTAGCGGAGGAGGTCAAAATGACTATTTTCACCTGAGATTTGGAACAAAATTATAGGTGAAAGAAAATGACTTTAGAAAGATGGAAGCATCATTATGTTATGTTAACACAGAGATTGGTCAGTCTATTAGTAAAATCTGTTGACCTTAGCAATCCTTGTTGCATTATATGCCAACTGTGACAGCTCAAAAATGGGAAAAAGCTCTTTTATTGCATTTTATTGTTAATTTTTTAGGGACCTCTGTTTAGGGTTGCCAGGTCTGTGTAACAAAACTAGCACAAAAGCCAATCAAAAATAGCCCAAAAGTAGCCCAATGACCATATCCCAAATATCAAAACTCAAAATATGCCACTCCCATACCTAAAATACATATTTTACACTGTTATACAAATTGAAAACCACTATATTGTAGTGATCATAAACAGAGCTTAAAGGCTCCTACCCAGCAGCCCTCCTTCAAAAAACTTAACATAGCAAAGTTTTATCATTGGTAGAATATAAAATATTTCAATACACACATCTCAGTGAAATATCATTTATGCAATGTGTCAAACCTTTAACCCTTAAAAACCTTTAAAAAATCAACCCACGGCAACAGTTTAAAAGTAGCCCGATTCCATGGGAAAACCACAGACTTGGCAATCCTGCCTCTCAGTGAGTTGACACGGAATGACCCTCTAGTATTCCAGTACTTTTAAGTCTTGTAAATGTTTTCTTCTCACTAAAATCACTTTTCTTCATAACTTTTTTTTCTCAAAGTCTTTGAATCATCTGGTATTTAGGTGACAAACACAATGCAATGGCATTCTGACATTCTTACAGTAAGTATCCTAATAGGCAATGTTTTAAGAGGTCACTGTCTCTCAGACCCCAGTAACGCTGATAATCAGCTGGCAGTTCTTAATGGATGCTGTTCAGTGTGGGTGGGTAATGGGTAAAACATTCCAGTAAGTTCTCTCTAAATATAGAGCTGTAACCTCCCTGAACACTCATTTACACATGATTACTGACCGACTGTACAGTAACAGTCACACACTAAACTGTTGCTCTGTATTGAACACCAACTAACCAAATAAGTATTTGTGGTACGTAAGTATTTGTGTTAGACTACACACATTATAAAATTCTAATTAGACTATATATACACACTGGTCCAAAAGTTTGGGGTGGGTTATTTATTTTTTATTTTTTTAAATAAGTTAATACTTTTATTCAGCAAGGATACATTAAATTGATCATAATCAACAGTAAAGACAATGTTACAAAATATTTCATTTTCAAATAAATTTCTCTTCTTTTGAAGGTAAGGGTAAGAAAACTAAACTTTTTTTTACTTTTTTTATTAAACAGTGGTTTACTTAACAAGTTGTGTCTCTGTCTATAAATTCATTCAATTGTATTTACAATTTTCTTAAGGATATAAAAATGTTGTTAATGCTGTAAACTAGGCTATTTAAGGAGCCCTTACTTGAACATTTCTATAATATTAAAGGTTACAGAATTAATTACTCATTAATTCTGTACATAAAAACCTTGAAATATCAACTGATTGTCCTCACAACAGTGTCATGATATACAGTACAGTAACCTGTAGTTGTACAATAACATGAAGTGAGACCTCTAGTGGCTGCTTGACATCTACAAAGAACTGCTTATACAACAGGCACACTACAAAAAAGAAACTCTTTAAATATCTGAAATAGATATTTTATTTCATTTTGATGACAAATGTCATGTCATTTTTGAGTGAGAAAATGTTCCATTTAGTTATTGCTTTGCATAGATTCATGAGGATTCAGAAAGCTCATACAAACATACAACCACAAACATTTGATAGCCAAAAACTGCACAAGCAAGGATAATGATTTCAGTAACCTTTCTTTTCAGTAACTAAAGACAGATGTTAAATAATTTTGACCATTGCTAGAGACAAAAGCCACATGAAATATGATTATGAAATGACAAGCCATTTATAAAAATTCAAAAAGAAAAACTCTGATTTCTGCAGCTTTTCAATGTCATTTTAAGACAACAGTATTAAAAGTCAAAAACACAAATTAAAAAGCAATATTTTGCTATTTTCCACTAAATGAACAACACTGTTTAAAAAGAACAACTAATTAAATAGGAAAAATAAAATCCCTTTTAAATAAACCAAATCATTTTGAAGCATGACAAAATTTCAAATTCTTAAATTCTTAAAGTAGCAGCGGATTCCCTTCTTCCAAATCTGACCACACAGATTATAGTGCAACAAGCAAATATAACAAGCTTTACAGTGTATTTACACATACAATAATCTCAGAGAAAGATTCAACAACATCCAAAATCATTCTACTTTACAAGAAACATTCAATCTTCAGGTAAAAAGCCCTCTTAAACCCTACAGAAATATTCCTCAGTAGGGATTCATGAAGAAATGATCATTCCTTTATTAGACAGAGCAACACTGAGATCTAAATGGGTCTCTCTTTTGTAAAGAAAAAAAGATAAGCAACCTATAAAAAAAAGAAATAAATATTCAAATTTAGCTGGTTGTGGATTCCCTGGCATGTAAAAACAGATGTAACGTGACTTAATAAATAAAGTTTCACTACAAACAAAATCAGTCCAGGAGTTTTCAAGTAACCTCAGCATCCTGTTTACAAACCTTAACCAGAAAAACAAACAAACAAAACATCAGAAAAGCTAGTTATAGGATTAATTTACCCAAAAATGAAAATTATCCCATAATTTACTCACCCTCAAGCCATCCTAGATGTATATGACTTTCTTCTTTCAGTCAAACACAACCGGAGTTTTATTAAATAGTATCCTCCTGGCTCTTCCAAGCTTTATAATGGGAGTGAATGGTGCCCGGGATTTTGAAGCCACAAAAAGCACATCCATCCATCATAAGAGGTCACTTATCTGTCAAAACTAGACTCGTGTACAGCCGTTACTGGAAGCCAGTGATTATAGTTTATAAAGTTTTAAATATGGATATTTTTTTTTAAAAATGCATCGCTTCAAAACCTTTATTAACCCCCTGGAGTCCTATGGATTACTTTTATGATGAATGGATGCATTTTTTTGGGCTTCAAAATCTAGGGTACTTTTCACTCCCATTATAAAGCATGGAAAAGCCAGGATATTATTTAATAAAAATACGATTGTGTTTGGCTGAAACAAGAAAGTCATATGCACCTAGGATGGCTTGAGTGTGAGTAAATTATGGGATAATTTTCATTTTTTTGGGTGAACTAACACTTTAATAATTATTATTGCTTATGTTCTAAGTTAAGTGCAGACCAGTTCAAGAGTATAAAGCATGGCACACCTCAGTAACCTGACTAGTAACATATAATATGCATAGTTATAAAGCAAGATTTACATGCTTATGATAATGCTAAAAAACAAGCATTATTGGAAGTTGCACAACTGAATCATTCTGAAGCATGCTTGTGCTTGTGAGGTTAGGAAAAATCTAACACATTCAAAATATTTTTAGTTTTCTTTTGGTAAATATTGGTGTTGTCCAGAGATCTCATAGCCTGGTTAAAAACGAAGCACTAAACATTTTAAAACTAAAGCATTTCTAGCTCAACAGCTGATGTTGAAGACATGTTTTGTCATGTTGTTTCATACTAATGATGACTAATCCTTATTGTGCCTACAGTGTATTTTACTGGTTCTACAACAGTTAAATTTCTCTCTTACAGTTTCAATATGATTGTCATCTCTGCACCATTTCAGCATTTAAAGGAACAGTTCACCTGAAAATGAAAATGCAGTCATCATTTACTCACCCTCATGTTTTTCCAAACCTGTCTGACTTTTTCCCTGTTTGGGTGAACTATTCCTTTAACATTTTGCATGTGCTTGAATCAAGTCAAATTCCCTCCGTCTAATAACATGCGCTTAGCACTTCATTCAAGTAAAGGTTCATCATCAGCGTCGTCATCTAACTCCAAGCGGGCGAATGGACGAGGAGACGAGGCATCTCTGTTCTTCATCAGTTTGAATAGGCAGGTGAAGGTGGTCAGGATTATTAAAACACCAATGACAATGCCCACCGCTAACGCTAGCTCTCCGCACTGCTCGTTAACTAGCGCACAGCGCACGTGAGCGAAGCTGCCGTTGTTGGCCTCTGGAGCAATCCCAATGAGGTGGCACATGAGTGGGTAGAGATCCACACTGTTAAAGCTCGACATCCTGTAGCCTTTACGGAACGCAGGCCCATGGGCGGCCAGGAAGGGATGCATGCTGGGAAGCGTATTGTCATAGCCATGATCGCCCACTGCAAAAGACAAGAAATAGATGAAAAATGCTTAAAGTGTCGATAATGCTTTTGCAGATATTACCTTTCATCTAGTGTGTAATACAGCAGTTTGTGAATGTAAAAGGTATGCAAAGTTTCAAAGATCAAAGTGCACAATAAATGTCTCTCAAAAGAAAGAACCGATTCTGAACTGCCTGAAATGAGTTGTCAGTAATTACAATCTTACTTCTTGCTTGAAACTACCTAGGTTTGTAACACATTTCTATAATGCCAGCCTATGCTCTTTAATGGCTGCCCATAAACAGCGTCTACTCTGACCCGCCCTCAAACACTGTAGCTGTAGCTGAGACTGGAAGAGTTTGGTTTGTGTTGTTGACATGCTGATAAGACGCTGTGTTCTGTGCTGTGAAAGCAAATCCACTTTGATGAGGCTCGAATTTATCTAGTTAAACCAACACCATCGTTACTGTTCCTATCACTGCATCTCAAATGCTGAGAAATGCTGAAATTCAGATATGGTAATGGGTGTTTGTTTCCCACATGTGCTGTAAGCAGTAGACCAATCACAACAGACTGTGCTGTCTGACCAATCAGAGCAGAGTAGGCTCTCGGAAAGGAGGGGTTTAGAGAGACACTTTCAGACACTGCAAGAAAAGAGGTAATGCTGAAATGTATATAATGAGAAAATAAGGCCTGGTCCACACTAATAAGTTTTCATTTGAAAACACATCTTTTTCCGTCCACACTGAGACAGCGTTTTTGTCAAGGCTTTTTGTCAAGCTTTTTGAAAACGCTCTCCAGAGTGGATAAATTTGAAAACGGCATTTTTGCATTGTAGTTTGGATAGTGAAAATGGAGGTACTGGAAAACGATGACGCATGTTAGGCATGTGACACATATTGTACCCATAGATATCTATAGTCATACCGACATTGTTTTGTCTGCTATTTACATTAACAGTATTCCTCAAGATAAATGCTCCTTTGTAGAATCTTCGTATTACAATTCCTGCAAAGATGACAGAGAATATGACAGTTGCATTTTAAACCCGACTTGGACGCAACAGTGAGTGATGCGATATTATGCTAATAAAATGATTGTGCCAGAAGAATAACGAGAACTTTATTATATCTGCTCTCTCGGCATCATCTTGTGAGCTTTTAGCATGTTTTACGCATGTGGAGTACGGTGATTTAAAGGGGTCATGAATTGAGAAATCAACTTTTCCTTGAGCTTTTGATTTAAGAGGTCATCGTACAATAAGAATATCCTGTAAGATTCAGAACTGAAAACTTCCTTGTTAGTCAAATAAAAGCTTTTATTGACACCAGGCCCATTGAACAACTGATCCTGGAATGTGATCAATTGTGCAGCCCTACTGTCATAGATAGGTTAAACGCCACCTACTGTAACGTCGCCTTTCGCTCAAGCCCCCCCGGGCCCCCAACCCCCCAATTTATTTATTTCTATTCTATTTGCACTGTTAGTGACGATGAAAGCATTTGTTAATGTGCAGAAATTGAGTTGCAATGACAAGATCACTGCTTTCATGCACTCAACTACATGTCTGTGATTGGCTGTTTATCACTGCAGCCTTTTAATGCCACAATCTAAATATAATGCCATAGATCTAAATGTAAATGCAGCACTTTTCACGATTAGTTAACCTTGAGAACTTAATAGAAAGCAGACACGCCCCTTAAAACAGAGCATTCAAAAAAGAGGGCTAAAATCAGGGTAGCAAAAATGCCTTTTATTTCTAAATTATGACAATTTTGGATGTAAAAACCATACTAACATTATAAGTGCACCCCAGGAAACATTATAAAACAATAAAACAATGCAGTTCATGACCCCTTTAAGCGTTTTCAGACATTTCAGTGTGGATGAGCAACTTTTGGAAAATGCTAGTGTGGATGAGGAGCGTTTTTAAATGAAAACTTTTTTGACCTTGAATGCATGTAAACCTATTGTAGAAGACCTCCAAAACAAAATTAGGAACCTTTAAAATAGCATAATAGGGGCACTTTAAAAGTGTCAACACAAACGCAAATTGCAACATTAACAATGCAATAGTGATGCTTGCCTTCGCAAATAACATTATTATTACATATAACATTATTTTTTAAAGGTTTAAATAGCAAATATTTTTAACATGGACATATGAATCAAAATAAGATTTCTAGGCAAATGTAACCTTAATAATTACTCAATGCTTTTAAGGAACACTTACGTCGTGGGAGTCTGCCATCTTTGACAATCGTCCAGCCTTCATCTGCCACCAAAATGATCGGCTGAATCCTTTCATTGTTTTTATAGTGCAGCCTGTCGGGAACATCTTCCTTCAGGTACACCTTCATGTGTCTGTGACAACTGGACAGGTTTTTGTATACGGTGAAATTATCTGTGAATAAAAGAAAAAATTAATATGAGGAAAAATGCAAATCCATGTGGAATCTGTGGACTTTTTCACATTTTCTTGGCTGATTTTGGAAGGAAAAATTCTAGAAGGAAGGAAGAATAAATATTATTTTATCCACCCTGATCTCTGAAAAACAAGCTGAAAACTGAATAGCAATAGTAATCCAATTAGCATAAAAGACTAGACAGGTATGATGTTCTATGGAATTGTTTTGATAAAAGGAAATGAGATACACTTGTAGTTTCAACATGATTTGTTCTTCAGACATTCCTCTTTAAAAGAAAGAAAGTATCAGCTGCATACAAAGTGACCCACACTGGTTTTTAACCACTGAAAACCACTTTACTCATGGAGCCACATTGAGATCCGCATATCTCTGGTTTTGAACCATATAGGGCCTTAGATACATCCATGCCATTTAATATTTTGGCTTTCATCACAGTTCATTGTGTCAGGCAAACTTTTTAAATTAAAAAATGATTTAAAGGTGCAATGTGTAAAATTTGGGAGGATCTATTGACAGAAATGTAATGGTGTATAAAGACCTTACATAATGAACCGTTATGTTTTTATTACCTTAGAATGAGCTATTTCTATCTCATACACCGCGGGTCCCCCCTCCATGTCAAGTTGCCATTATGCGCTGGCATGTTTCTACAGCAGCCCTAAACTAACATATGCTCTACAGAGTGCGTTTAGTCGCTATGTTGTTCTTCTTCTAAATCATTTGTGTTTTTAGAGGCAGCCTGCATCATCACTTGACTGTCTACTCTCTGCTGTCTCAGACGATGACATCTTTGTCTTGTGTCAGCCAGACGACCACCGTAGCTTCTCCGAAAGGGAGGGATGCGAGGGGTGTGCGCAGTCAGTTGCAGTTCGCAATCTCAGCACTAGATGCCTCTAAACATTTACACATTGCACCTTTAAATTGAGGATCAATGACAAACTGTACCTTGCAGTGGAATTATGGCAGCCACAGGAGTCAGATCCACTACTGTATAGCTGTTCGGAGTGATGCAGTTATCCAGTTTAATAAGACGCTCTTGAGAACACTGGGCCATACCATGATCGCTAGTGATGATAATGTTTATTTTCCCCCATAATCCCGTTTTGTTGAGATGCTCCATCAAAAAACCTATGTGATTATCCACCTCCCTCAAAACCTTGGCCATCTCTGTGATGTTCTCCGGGCCGTATTTGTGGCCACTCCAGTCGGGTTCTTCCCAGTACAGAGTGGCAAACTTAACAGATCTGTCCGTCGTCATCCACTGTGTGAGGTTTCCCAGCCTTTCTTGGAAGGGCACCTTTGAGTCATACTCATATTTGTATTTTAATGTGTGGTTTTGAATATTCACATCTGATCCTGGCCACATAGCAGATGCTGCCCTGTAGCCATTGTTCTCCACGGACACCCAGATCGGAGTGGCTTCGTCCCACCAGAAAGGGTCACTGTCATTTTTTATAGAGAAATGCTTTTTCGACACTGGGTCGTACATAATACTGGCAAGCATCCCATGACTCTCCGCGTACAGCCCTGTGACGAGACTGTAATGATTGGGAAAGGTTTTCGTCGTAAACACATTGGTTAGTTCATGTACAAGGACACCATCAGAGAAGAACTTCTCGAGATTGGGAAATGAGTATTTGTTTAGGTAGTCTGCCCGAAAGCCATCAAAAGACACCAGGAGTAGTGCCGGTGTGTCGTTGGCAGACTTTAGTGCCGGCACAGACAGGATTAATCCACTACAGATGATGAGAGCGTACAGATAACCGCTGATCTGCATCCTGTGGCAGGGAATGTGGAAGTCACTTTCTTCACTGTGAATAGACAAAAGCAAGTTATAACAGACAGACTAACTTTTGTTAAAGTGAAAGTCCTGTAACGTAATTTTTAACCACAAGCCCTCCCTATAACAATTTGCTACTTAACTCATGATGTTACAAACCATTACCAACCCACCCTGAACTTCACTGATTGCACACATATGGTCTTCAACAGCAGTTTTCAAATTCTTTTAAATGTGAAATATTTTAACTTTTGTAATTCATGTCATGCCATAGGACTATTTAAATGAACAATGACACACAGAGTATTCTCAAGTTAATATACTCAGTTGATTCAAAACATATGGTGATGACAGTGTTGAAATAATGTAACATGTTAGGGAGAAACTTATTAACAAATAATCAATAAAATCTATAATAATCAATAATAAAAATAATTGAACAATGTTTAATTGCACGTAGCCTACATAAATACATTCACTATAGTTGCGTCCCAAATGACAAACTATACACTGTGCACTATACACTATGTACTTATGCACTATGTACTCATCCACGTAGTGTATGAATTTTATAAGTTTATTTTGTCGTTCAACAACGGAACGTAATTAAAGCTGCGACAGCGGAGTGCATGAAGTGTCTAAAATTCCACACTTCGCTTTTTCCGTTAATTTAGTGCATCATCCGGGTATAGTGCACTTTTTCTTTTTGGAATTTTCTGTGTGAACGCACTACTTGCACTATTTATACTTAAAACGTCATAGAATAGTGCATATTTATGCGAATTGGGACGCACCTTATATTTGTTGCCTTAAAACTGCACAATGCTTGGAGGTCAACATTGGACAGGTTGTGGAATAACAATTTTGTAAATAATTTATTGAAATGAATTTTTCAAAAATATTATTTTTATTAATTAATAATTTGGGATTTTTCATCTGATTTATTGATTAAAGAAATGTAATCGATTAACAAAATAATCATATTAAAACCATTTCTTTTTCTTTTTATACATCTAAAGTTAATTGACTAGCTTACTGTTGTGTCAAAGTCTAAGTGTTGTCAAACCATCACACAATCTATATTAAAGCCTTAATTGGATCTTTATTTCTGGACATGTGATTTCACTTTTCACAATTTCAAGCAGTCAAAAGTGCTTTTATTTGAAGAATCATATTTCAAGAATCAGAAATCAGAAATCAAGATACTTTTTCCATACTTTAACTTAAAAAGATATGACATTTAAAATTATAAGTATAATAAATCAATATATAATAATTTTTCAAGTTTCAAGTTTGTCATATGCACAAGATGTCAGTGACAGTTTGTACAATGAAATTGTTGTTGGGATGCTCTCAGGCATTCTACAGCAGTAAATACAAATGATAGGTGTGCAAATGCTCAGGTAAACCATGGAATTGTGTATGAGAATATATGAATAGTAGAACTTCTATGTAATTTATGTGTTCTATGTAACAAGGAAGTGATACAGGAAGCGCCGGAGGACAAAACGTGGTTCTAAAATTAATACTAATGTTGAGCAGGTGCACAACATACAGAGTCCTGGATCACACTTACTGGAGCTGATCAATAATCAATATAGGCCTGATTAAAACTCATTTATAATATAATGCAATTCTTTTATCGGTACTTTCGATGCAAAATAGTATAAATAGATTACAAAAAAGAAGAAAATAACAAGGAAAAAATTGACAGTCTTGCACTGAATACCGCTTATCACATTACTGATTTTGGCCACATTACGTTTTTTGGCCAAACTTAGCCATCAAGGAACTCAAAAAAGCCGAAGGGAAGAAACATTAACATACCTTACGACTTGGGACGTTGGAAAGCGTATAATTTAACTCCAGTCACATTAAACTCTTCGATGATGTCGATGTGTTTTGTAAAGTCAGATATGTTCTGGACTTGATGCAGTTTCTTCTTGCGCTTCCTCAAACAAAATACCCGCATGACGTCATAGCATGACGGACAGATTCAGCAGCCAATGAAAGCGAGGTACGTCCCACTGCAGGTGCTTTTCACTCTCGGTCTCATCTTTTTTTTTTTTGTACATACGACACTGTTTTAATACATCCAGTGTATTCGTCTTAAATTAGAATAATTCATAATCGTTTTTCTCCTCCAAAGCAAAATTTTAGTATCATATCATTTAGCTGTTGGATAAACATGTGAACACAATAAAACCACACTAAAAACTTAAAAGTTTGTATAAGGAAAATTCGACTTTCAAAACAAATCTAGCACTTTAGTGGCCCCGGTTTCCGTTACTACGGAACAGAAAAGTGAGCAGATTTCTGAACAGCTTTTTTGTTACTTTAGATATCACACAAAAACTTGTAATAACGCATCCTGCTGACAGAAATCCAGCAGGTGTGTTAAACAGCTTTAAAGTGATGTTCGCGTTTACATTGTGTTTCAGGACGCAAAAACACAGGAATATCCGTATTCCTAGTCTGTGTCTGGAGGCCCTGCGTTTGACGCAGACAGTAAAGTCTACGAAACGTTCCTGTGCCTGTGTGACGCGACGCGTACACTGCAAGCGATGGAATCCCGACGTCGACCAATCAGAGCGCTCGTATTATAATAAGCAAAGCGCGACGCGTCTATCTGAAGTGACATCAGTACCCAGTCAACCAATTAAAGACCTCGTTTACGCGACGCGGCACGTTCGCGTTTATTTGCAGCAGATGGGGTTTGACTCACTCACTAAATGCGGTTTGGTGAAGGTAGGTTGTTATTCAAACATTTTTATTCCTCATGTCTCCATAATAACATAAAGAGGGACCACTAGGTGGTCTTCTCGAGCGCTGTCACTGCAGCTCTAATTTTTTACAGTATTTCTTCTGTGTTATGGTAGAAACGTCGTCACGGCTGCATTCGAGCTTCTCACACTGTAAGTAAATATGGGTTTAAGTTTTTAGAGAGATCTGTGTATGAATTAAGGATTATGATTTATTATTTTTCCTAAACTAGATCAGGTGCTGGTTAGATATTCTTTCCACCTGGTTTGGATCAAAGTACCATAGACAGAGAGGGAGACTCTGTCAATCTGTCATTTGCACTCTGTATGATGAATGTTTTTTGATGAAAAATATTGTTTTTAATAACAATTTATTACTAAAATTATATTATTAATAAAGTGTTAATATTTAAACATAAATAATTATATTTACATGCTGTAGCATAATTATATTTATTATATAAATATACTATTTTAAATATTTTTTATAATTATTTAAAATAATTTTTCATTTATAATGCCACTGTCATAATCTGTATTGACATATTTTAAGGAAAAGTATTATTTTAATAATATTTTAATAAAATATTGTTATTGAAATAATTACTAAATATTATAAAATAGTATTATTAATACGTTTAAAAGTTATTTTTATATTTTAAATATTTTAATTATTATATATAAAATAATTAATAATTATATTTATTGTATAAATATAAGTATATGTATTATATACATTTAAAATTTTAAATATTTTAATTATTATTTAAATAAATATTTTTTTTTTCATTTGGTATGAATTGTGAACTAGACATGTTCTTTTTGGGAGATTCCCTCATCTGAGTGGTTTTGGCAACATGACAGTGATACTCAGCATGTTCTCATTATAATCATGCCAAAATTCAGATCTTCTTTTTAATGGACAGTATCTTGTTGCTCAGTGTAATGGTGACTTTTCCATGAATCAGGACATTGCAAAAACACTGAGCAGCAGGAATCTTTTTGTGGCCATTCCATCCATTACATTTTCCAAAGTAGACTCTCTGTTTAGTTAGCCAACGTTTTCATCAGTTGGTCCTCCAAGCATTATGAATTTCTAATATAGTGACTTGCATTTCTCCATATATCTCACACAGTTTTGTGAAAAGTCTTTCACTATTAAAGGACCATGACAGAACTTACATAATTTGATGCAAGGCTTAACAGCCATATTAGGAGTTTGTTTGGTGAAGTTTGGTGTGCTCTGGTTGATGAGAACTAGAATCGCATAGAGACGGCAGGACTCAAGGGGTTCCCAGTTTAGCAGGCAGCTGCTGTGTCCTAGTTCCACTGCTCAACCTCAACTAAAGTAAGATGGAGTCCAGCAGACTGTGACTGATATCACTTGTAAACAATCTGCTTCTATATATGACATAGTACATGTACAGTATAAGATCTTTTATGGTGCAGGAAATATGATCATTAAAACTACAGTCCCTAAATCTATGACAAACTGTTTGGATTGTAAAAAAACAAAAACAAAAAACAAATAAACAAACAGTATTTTCTTTTAAAATGTTATCCAACAATGCAAAAATTATTTTCGTACTCAACATTTTTGTCTTGTTTTCTTAAATCAAGATACATTTACTGGAGAAGAAAATGACTTGAGATATTAAGTCTTGTTACCTGAAAAATGTATCAAATGAAGTGAGTTTATACTTTAAACAAGAATAAATATCTGCCAGTAGGGTAAGAAAAATAAACTTAATTCAAAGGAAAAACAAGATTATTTTTCGGGCAGATATTAAGCAAAAACTCACCTAATTTTGATACTTTTTTTTTTTTTTCTTCAGAAAACAAGACTTAATATCATATCATTTTGCTTCTCAAGTTAATGTGTCTTGATTTAAGAATAAGTGCAACTAAGATATTTGTACTGGAAAACGAGACAAAAAATACTTTTAATTTTGCAGTGAATAATCTTTAAAAAAAATCATTTTTTACAGTGCATATGGGAATCTCCTGATTATAATGAAGTGACTGCACAATATAATTGTTCAAATCATCTGTGCAAAAAGCATAGACAAATTGTCATCATCACAGAATTATTTTGTGCAGTTTACAATGGATCGGTTCATCTATTTATACAAAAAGCTGCTGTTTATTCATGCATTATGTTGCGTCATATGATGGCAACTCTGGTTTCTTCTGTTCAGTGCATCTAAAACACATTGCATGTTTGTTTCCAGAGGTGTAAACAGTATCTGAAAACCATACTTGAGTAAAAGTACAGATACCTTACAGCGAAAATTACTGCATTACCAGCCTGGTCTTGTTAATACGTAGGTATTAATACGTAACTTTCAAAGACACAAAACGTACATTTTTGTACGTTTAGAAAGGTGCTAAAATGTACAATACTGACGTAATTATGGCACTAAAACGTAAAAATACTTACGTTTTTACAGCGAAAAAACGTAAAATATTTACGAATCTTATCATGTCTTAATATATGTATAATTTCCTTTATCGTTTTGTAGATAAATGTAAGATCCCGAACCTAAACCTACCCATTTTACACAGAATGTTAAAAGAATAAAACATAATGGGCAGAAATGTGTAGGAAAATTACAATTTTAGTAAAAATATAACATTAAAACGATATTTTGAGCCACTAATCCTACACCTACCCCTAAACCTACCCATAACCATTTCTTTAAACTACCTACTAATATAAATAAAAGAATGACAGACAAACAAGCGTAATCACAATAATTTTGCGAAAATGTCAAAAGTGGTACCAAAAGTAGTTCAAATGATGATGAGTTCCAGTCACAGTCCTCTTTGGCTGTAATAGTTTTTTATAGGGTACAGAGCAGAATTTAACTTATTAATCCATGAAAATATAATGAATCCGGCTTCTCTCCGTGAAGGCGCGACACTCATTTCAAATGTCAATCCACTGAAACACGGCATGTCGTAATCTGTGACGAAGGTGAGAACCAATGAGCGTTTGATATCAGCCATAAACCTTGTCGTAACACTTCTCGATGGTGGCGCTACTTTCAAATTTGAATCATAACGAGCGCGAGCTTTGACTGTGATGGTCGCTGTTGCTGAGAATCAAAATGAAGATCAATGGATAAAGGGCTGAATTTGGATCTGTTCCTTACAAACATATGGATTCTAAAGATTGGGAGTACAGCGAACAAATAAAATGGATGTGATTTGTGAATTTATGTTGTGTTTTGGTGTATCTTATGGTTGTATTGTCAGTGACTGCATAGGAGAAAACGCCTTCTGTGTCGCACAGCAAACAAACTAAATATACAAAATGGTTAAACAATTACAGAAAATGTATTCATAAGGTTTTAAATTGTAGTCTTGTTTAACATTATGCAATCCTCTGAAACGAGCAGCACAAGTCACGAACAGAAATGTTATTTCATATTAAGTAGATGAGTAAACTGCTTTCAATAAATTCGACTAAAAACAACATTAAATCATTAAAGCCACGATTTTAATATTAATAGGCCTACATGGGAATTCATATACATTCACACTTTACGTTACATGATTTACGTTTTTATTGCTGTTAATACGTAAGTATTTTTACGTTTTAGTCCTTTAAATACGTCAATGTTGTACGTTTTTGTGTGTATGAAAACGTAAGTAAATGTACGTGTGGTAGAACCACAATTTACGTAAAAATACACACGTATTCTCATGAGATCACGTTGGCATTACAGGTCACCAATTCTAATACTTGTGTAAAAGTCTCAAGTGTTTTACTCGTACTGAGTGTAGGTGATTTGTGAGTAGAGCAATCACATGGTTATTTTGAAGATAAAAATCAAAACAAAAACTGAACACCTCAAAACTGCAATAAATCAACATCGACAGAACAGCCTCTTTAACATCTACAGACACTCAAGTCTCAGTTAAGCTGAAGTGCTCAAAAAGGGCTTAAGTAAACCAATATCCTTCAAAAAGGTCTCTTATAATGGATAATTAAAATAACTGAGTAAAATTGAATAGTTAAAGCCTACTTGCACTGGACACTGGTTTCGGCCTCATCACCGGCTGCAGTCATGTCCTCTTATATATGAAACACCTTCACATAAAGTACTCTTACAAGTTTGGGTGAGTAATGCTGGGAACACACTAAAAGATTTTCAAAATGTGAAGCCTTGTTTACACTGCACGCGTCTGCGGGGCGTTACGGCTCCAGCAAGGTTTTGTTCCGTCCTCTACACGGTGTCAACTCACACCAGAAGCATTTCAGAAGCGAAGCGGCTTGATTCGCGAGACCAGTAGCGGCTTGGACGCGGCATCTGTAAAAAATAGACTTGGTGCCTATCTTTAGCGAAGCGGCGCGGCGAGCCGCTTCTGAAACGTGCCGCAGCGCGGCTGGTGTAAACACAAGCATTGACTAAAGTGGCCGCGGATCAGCTCCAGTAGCCGCGTCGCAGCCGTGAAGCCTTGTTTACACTGCACGCGTGTGCGGCGCGTTACGGCTCCGGCGAGGTTTTGTTCCGTCTTCTACGCGGTGTCAACTCACACCAGAAGCATTTCAGAAGCGAAGCGGCTGGATTCGCGAGACCACGAGATTTGCCTGTCTGACGTTTTTTTCCTTGATTTTTCGTGGGTTTTTTATGGCTAAATGGTTATATTTTGTCCGGTTTAATTGTGTTTATTGCTATTATTTTGCTGTAGCATACAGATGAAGTTAATACACTTAAATGTCCAGTTATGGAAAACAAGAACAAAAAAAAATTCAAGTTTTCCAACTTCGAATTTCTTGTCATCAGTTTCAGGCGAGGCGCTATCTTTAGCGAAGGGACGCGGCGAGCCGCTTCTGGGACGCTTCTAATACGCGCCGCAGCGCGGCTGGTGTAAACACGAGCATTGACCAGATTGGCCGCGTATCAGCTCCGGTAGCCGCGTCGCAGCCGTAACGCGCCACACACGCGTTCAGTGTAAACAAGGCTTAAATAAGGGGTGAGAGACCACAAACATGAGGACAAAAAATTATCTTGTGGTGTGTACCCAGCATAAGGGGAAAATGCACAAGAGATAGTACCTTGAATGCCATGTAGATGGCGATATCACTTCTTTTGTGCCAGAAATAAACTGCTGCAGAAAAAGTTGTGCCATGCAAAATTTATCACAAATGTATTGGAGTGAAAAGTACATATACATATATGGAGTAAAAGTTGCTAATATCTTTGATACTTAAAGGGTTGGTTCACCCAAAAATGAAAATTCTGTCATTAATCATTCACCCTCATGTCGTAAGATCACACCCGTACAACCTTCGTTCATCTTTGGAACACAAATTAAGATATTTGATGAAATCTGATGAAAGGTACTAAAGACATCATTAAAACAGTCGATGTGACTACAGTGGTTCAACCTTAATGTTATGAAGCGACAAGAATACTTTTTGTGTGCAAAAACGAAACGAAAATAATGACTTTATTCAACAATATCTTCTCCTCTGTGTCATTCTCATATGTTGTTTATGTCCAGCGCTTCTGTGTTCTATGTCAGAATGCCGCCTCATTATTGGCCGGCTCCTGTGTCAGCATCACACGCATGCGTCGTGCTGCTCACGTGATCAGCTTTGACCAATACTGAGCCAGCATTCGGACGTAAACACGGAAGCCTTCACTATGCTTACTGCGGTAACTGCATAAGGATAATGACAGGGAAGAGAAGAGATTGTTGAATAAAGTCGTTATTTTTGTTTTGTTTTGGCACACAAAAAGTATTCTCGTCGCTTCATAAAATTAAGGTTGAACCACTGCAGTCACATCGACTGTTTTTGTCTTTAGTACCTTTCTGGACCTTAAAAATGTTGATTATATTGCTGTCTATGGACGAGTCATATACCTCTCAGATTTCATCAAAAATATCTTCATTTGTGTTCCAAAGATGAACGAAGGTCTTACTGTTGTGGAACAACATGAGGGTGAGTAATTAATGACAGAAATTTCATTTTTGGGTGAACTAACTACAGTAACTATTACATTTACTCAAATACTTTACACCACTGTTTGTTTCTAGGATATACTGTATTTGGCTAATTTTCTTGGTGTCTGTTTGATTTCTCTGATCCACAAGAATTAGTGCTTGTCATTTCTCAAGAATCAACGATGAATCACAACAAAGTTACAAGGAAGTAGATATTATGAAAGAAGACTAACTAGTAAAACAAGTGTTTGTGCAGTTGTTGATATAAACTGTCCTGATTACAGAACTGCACAGGTATGTTTCTTTTACAAGACGATTTGTAGATTCTAAGATAGTTTATCACATTTAAGCACAAATTAGATTTCAGTATTCACTTTTTGCATGGTATGATTCTATTTGTGTTTCTGTTATATTTCAGATCGTAATCATAATTTCAACAGTCTCAGGACTACATCTCTGCAAACTTCATCTGCAAGTCTTGTTTGGAGAGCTTCTAGAAAGCTGCTAGAGAACATCAACAACACCATTTTTTTTAACATATCGTCTTCAATAATAAATCTTAACTAGTGTGTGTGAAATGAAAGTTCTCTAAAACGAAAGATATTTGCATTTTTGAACATCCATGAAATCTGTGCAGATTTTGGCTTGAAATCTGAAGAGCCGGGACAATTGCTGGAGCCATGCAGGTCTCTTGAACAGTTTCCAACAGTGATCTGCCAACTTATCCCACTTTTCCAGTGAATGATTTTTAGTTTCCCTGGACGTGTGGAGTAAATGTCCCTAAAGCCAATGGCAATGTCACATGCAGCTAAGCCCTTAAAAAGTTCAGAAAGCCTTTCTGCATCACAGGATGACCACCTTTCCAGTTTGAAGGCTTTGACTGAGAAGCTGAAACTGGAGACCAGCAAGCCGTCTTACCTGGACTGGAGAGCCCAGCTGGAGGCGATGCTGGCCCAGAGCCACAGAGTCTCAGATGCGTTAGCCGCACCGGGTGACACGGAGAAGCAAAAAACATCAGGTCCTCTTAAGTGGACGAAGCCGTCACTGGGCGCTGGTGTGATCCATGAAGGGAGGCAACCATCAGTGAACAGACTGGGATTTGGAAGTATAGACAGAGCGTTGGAGTGGCTCAGGAAAGAGCTGGTGAGTATTAATGCGTATTAAACAATATATAAACATATAAAATAAATAACATAAAAGTGTGTATATATACAGCACATTACCGGCCGAAACTTAATTGATTTTTTTTTTTTTGAAAGAAGTCTCTTCTGCTCACCAAGGCTGCATTTATTTGATAAAAAATACAGTGAAAACAGTAATATTATGAAATATTGATAACACTTAATAATAAGGTTTCATTAGTTAACTTTAGTTAAACTTAGTTAACATGAACAAATGCATTTATTAATCTTAAATAATGTTAATTTCAACATTTACTAATACATTATTAAAATCAAATGTTGTATTTGTTAACATTAGTTAATTCACCATGAACAAACAAGGAACAACTGTATTTTTATTAACTAACATTTACAAAGATTAACAAATACTGTAAAAAAATGTATTGCATGGTTAGTTCATGTTAGTTAATACATTAACTAATGTTAACAAATGAGACCTATTATTACAATTGAAAAGAACTGTTTTCTATTGTAATATATTTTAAAATATAATTTTTCCTGATGGCAAAGCTGAATTTTCAGCATCATTATTTCAGTCTTCAGTGTCACATGATCCTTCAGAAATCATTCTAATATGCTGCTCAAGAAACATTTCTAATTATTATCAATGTTGAAAATAGTTAAAAGGTGATAATTGTTTTTCAGGATTCTTTGATAAATAGAAAGTTCAAAAGAACAGCATTTATTTGAAATAGAAATATTCTGTAAACATTATAAATGCCTTTACTGTCACTTTTGAACAAGTTAATGTGTCCTTGCTTGCCCAAAACCTTTTAATGGTTGTGTTTGTGTATCACAGTTTACACAAAAATATTAAAGGGTTAGTTTACCCAAAAATGTCATTAGTTTTGTCATTAATTGCTCACCATTGTGTCGTTCCACACCCGCAAGACCTTCGTTCATCTTCAGAACACAAATTAAGATATTTTTGATGAAATCTGTGAGGTATCTGACTCCTCCATAGACAGCAATGCCAAAACCAATTTCACGGTCCAGAGAAGTAGTAAAGACATTGTTAACTTTAATGTTATGAAGCAATGAGAATACTTTTTGTGCGCAAATACAAAACAAAAATAACGACTTTATTCAACAATTCCTTCTCTTCCCTGCCAGTCTCTTATGAAGTTGACGTAGTTATTATTATTGGCCAGCTCCTGCGTCAGCATCACACACATGCGTCGGCCAATAATAAGCCTGCGTTCGGACATAAGCATGAAAGCTCTGCAATGTGTTCACTACATTAACTGTGTAGGAGACTGACATGGAAGAGAAGAGATTGTTGAATAAAGTTGTTATATTTGTTTCATTTTTGCACACAAAAAGTATTCTCGTCGCTTCATAACATTAAGGTTGAACCACTGTAGTCACGCTGACTAATTTAACAATGTCTTTAATACCTTTCTGGGCCTTGACCTATGGAGGAGTCAGACAGCTCTTGGATTTCATCAAAAATATCTTAATTTGTGTTCCGAAGATGAATGAAGGTCTTATGGATGTGAAACGACATGAGAGTGAGTAATTAATAAGAGAATTTTCATTTTTGGGTGAACTAACTCTTTAAAATCAAAATTTAAAGGATTAGTTCACTTTCATATAAAAATTTCCTGATGATTTACTCACCCCGATGTCATCCAAGATAATTAATTACTTTTTTTAGAGTAACTTACCTAACACTGGTTGCCACCAACTGGTGTAACAATGTAAAGGGCCAGGAAAAGTTTTAACGTAGTGTTCCTCTGATATTATTCTTTTTGTTGCAGGCAGAGATGCGTTTACAGGACCAGCAGCTCGCACGTCAGCTAATGCACCTGCGCAGTGACATTAACAAACAGAGAATCGTGCAGACGTGTAACCAACATCGCAAGATGCTGAACGATGCCACATTTGAGCTGGAGGAGCGAGACGATATGTCAGATTTATGTGACGTCCCCATGTCTCCTGGATTAGGCCTCTCCTCGACACTCAAGGTCATCGGGGTCACCAAGATGAACATCAACTCTCGGCGGTTTTCCCTGTGCTAACAGCAGGACACAGAGGACCGTGTTTTTATCTTAAAGGGGTCATGACATGGATTTTTTTTATTATTTTAATATGTTCCTTTTGGTTCACCTATAATGTTATTTATGTTAAATATGCAGAAAAATTATTATTTTCAGCCTTCATCTTCAGCCTCTGTCTGAAAGGCTCCTTTACAGGCCCGTGCACACCAAGAACGATAACTAGAAAGATAACGATAAATATATACTTCTAAAAATCATTCTAAATATAAAAGAATAGCTATAACGATAACGTTATAGAGAAACAATATCGTTGGGATCACTTTCAGAATAATTTTTTTCCAGGCTGTTGAATGATAAAACACTGACACCCAGTCAGAATCCATTATAATTTAAAGGCTCGCGCATGTAAAATAGCAGATGACACTGAGAGAAGTTAATAGCTGAGGTCCAGAAAAAGCCACCACTGTTTGATAAGTCAAACCCTCTTTTCAAGGATACTTTAATGAAAATGGATATATGGGAAACAATCAGTCATACACACGGAATAAATGGTGAGAAGTATTAACGATGAGATCATTATGCCAGTTTAGCAAACAGTGTAACATAAAATTACCTCAGGTGTCCAGCACTAGTTTTGTCAACATTGTCTTGCTTCCTTTAAAGTTGCTGTGGAAAAGATAAGGCTTTGTTTTTATTCCACTATATTGACTTTGTCAGTGAAATTCACTGTTAGATTAGATCAATTACATTATCTATTCACTCGAAACATAGCATGCTGAGGACATCTGCTGGTTAAAGCCATGTAAATGCAACAAGAACAGCAAAAACATGTTGTTCACACTTTGAAACTGCAGCATGTGAGCTTAGAATGAACAGTTATCGTTCGTTGGTGTGAACACAAATACAGTTATTGATATAGTTATCTTTATAGGTATCGTTCTTGGTGTAAACGGGCCTTTAGGCTTGTCAGCAAACTCCCACTGTTATAATTGGCTAACGTCATTGCATAGGAAACAGTATCAACACCCACTCGCTACTGCATGATCTCAGTGAGTGTTATATATATATAATTCTCTGATAACATATAATTCTCTGATGCATTCTGGGACACCATTAAAAATAAACCATTTAATTGCTCCTGATGCTGGTATCCTTCTGAAGTCTGTACAGAAAAGAGCAAATGAGCTGTTTAAACTGGACTCGTCAAAGCAAACGTTCCTTTACGCTTCAGTTTACTCTTCCATTTGTCCTCTTGTCGGCGGACTCAAGCACGTGGAATACGTCAGAAAGTAAACGGCCGTCTGTATACTGTATCCAGTGTAGACAGCGTCAGTGATTATGTTGGTTTCTGTTTGCTTTTGATGCGATGCGGTGCTCACATCCGGTGTATGTCACGAATGAACGCCAGTGGGCGGGGCCTATGGTGAGATGATGCACCCGAGATGACTAACATGCATTAGTGGTTCGGGACCGCCATTAAAAAAAGAGACACCTAATCATGACTAAATGCCAGTGGGAGGGCCCTATGGTGATGATGCAAAACTATTTGTTGCTGTCTTGCTCTGGAGGTCACATGCAAACATATTTGCCCGTGTGACGTCACAGATCCCACAATATCCAAAAAAGCCATTTTTTGCAGCTTGATTAAATAAATGCTTTGTTTATAATGAGGATGCAGCTATGAAACTTGCAGGATGTTTTAATGGTAAAAAGACCTCTTATATATCAAGAGATCAAAGCAAATTTGGTTTCTCATGTCATGACCCTACAATTGAATGATTGTGAGTGTTTTTATAGATTATAGAGCATTATTAGGATAATGGTATTTTCAAAATGTCTCTGACCTTGTGCTTTCATTGCCTTAAGCAAACATGAAAAGACGTTGATTTCAAGTCGACTTTAATCTTAACAATCATGTGTACAGTCAGTGTAATTTGTGTTTGATATTATGACATACGCCTATCATTTTGGGGGAAAACTGATTTTAAAGCTATACAAAACAGAAAATCATATCAAAATTTAGTGAGTTGATGCTTAAAACAAGAAATATATATATAAAAAACAATTAAAGGGAAAACAAGATTATTTTTCTTGTTAAAATATTTTTTTTATTTTAAGCATAAACTCTTAAATTTTAATACATTTTTCAGAAAACAAGACTTAATATAATATCATGTCAGTTTGCTTCTCAAATAAAGGTATCTTGATTTAAGAATGTTTTGTAAGAAAATCCTTTTGCCATGTATTACACATCAAGTTCTCTCACAGATATACTGTATCTTATTGTGCAACAGTAAACTATTTTTTTGTTGTTTGTAATGCCACGTTTCCACAGTCCACTATTGTTGTGAAATAGGTGTGTATCCATCATTATTCTGTAAACCTCTCCCTCTTTTTGCTTTTTAACCTGTTTGTTCAGTCACCAGAGGGTAAGGCCTATAGTAAAAAAGTTTTAACACCAGTTCTAACACTAACAGAACTGCTTGTCATCGTAACAAAGCCGTTCACAATGCAAGTGCCGTGGAACTTAAGATTTGGGATAGTCATTCTTGGAGATTCAGCTGTAGGGAAATCATCTCTTCTGCATCGCTTCACTGAAGGAACATTTGATGAATCCCGTCAGTCTCCACTAGGAATTGATTTCAAGGTGCATAACATGAACTTTGACCCTGATGTTGTGATCAAACTCCTTCTGTGGGACACTGCAGGCCAGGAAAGATTTAGGTGAGTGTTTGTCAACTAAACACACCCAAAATTATACAGGAAAAGTTTACACTGATGGTTCTCTGTGCTCTTTGTTCTTATTCAAGGTCGATTTCTGCTCACTAATTTAGTTTCCTTTCTTTTTAAGACATGTATAAAGTTTATGTGAACTGAAAACCTGAAGGTAGATTAGAAATTAAAGCAGAACTGTGCTCTTTGGGTAAGTGTTGGGGGTAATATTACAAGTACTTAATAAAGATTACTTTTTTCAAGTAACTAGTAATGCAATGCTTTACTTTTAAATTTACAACACAATATCTGTGTTACTTTTTCCCCATTTATTGACACCTCTCTTGTCCCCATGTTGACAGAAATCAGATAGTTAACCCTCTGGAGCTGTTCGTTCATTTTTGACCAAAAAAAACTTGGTACGAAACTTGGTAAAGGTTTTGGCACTTGCTATGTGAACACACACACACACACACACACACACAAAATCATGGACATATTTGAAAAGGTCCTAAAAATAGTCACAATTGTATTGTTGCATTGGAAATGAATCAGAGACAAATTTCTGATTCAGAAAAGTGGAAAAGTTTGGTACTGCACACAAACAAAATCCTACTGAAAGCTCATTTTTTAAGATACCAACCTCAAATTTGGAGCACATCCTGTTTTACATTTATGGCTTTGATTTTCACACTGTTTTAGAGTAGAACATGTTTTAGATAATATATATATATATATATATATATATATATATATTTATTTTATTTAAAATATCTATATAAAAGTCTGTGCTCAAGATTTACTATAGTTTAAGTTGGAATTTTCATTTTTAGGTCTACAGTATGTTCAAAAAGTGGGTAACAGGTAATAAATAGATCATAACTATTCCATAAATATAATTTCTTACCATAAAATCCCCTAAAAATACAAAACATTACAGGGGGGTTCTAATGCTATTTCATGCATTCTGACTTATTTACACTGTTAAAGAGTTGGATTCTCATGCTAAACATGGCCAAAGATTCAAAACACGAGTTGGACGTATGACGGAGTATTTCTGTGCCAAATACAGTACTTCCGGTTTCGGAGAGTTTTTTTCAAGTATGGCCCTTTATCACGTAATAAAGGGAGGAATTCCTTGTATAGGCACTTCTCCCTGATAAGCGGGCACACGCACATCACCCAGAGCAAGAGCAAGAGCAAGGGCACTCACATTAATGCGCTTCGTTCGGGTTATGGAAGCCGAGAGATTTTTCAACAATGGCTGTGTCCCCATTCAAGAGCTGCACCCTTCGAAGGCCGCATTTGAAGGCTGCATATATCATCGAGGCAGTCTCATTTAAGAAAAATAACCGTTAGATTGCAAAGTAAGAAAAAAATTACTGTATTTTACACTTCACAATGAATTTCAGTCTGTTTAGTCTCCATTAAGAAATGGATGGCAGACAATTTTCTGCAACTTAATACAGGTAAAACTGAGGTGTTGATTATTGCCCCAGACAACATTACCCCTAAGATTAAACAGGTCATTGGTGGTCTATCATCCTCTGATTGTGGTGACATAAGAAATTTGGGTGTCATTTTTAACAGATCTATGTTTTTTAACAATCATGTAAAGTCTGTAGTTCGTTCCTGTTTTTTCATCTCAGGAACATTGCCAAGATTAGATTTATGGTTTCGAAAAAAGAAATGGAGATTGCTTGTATTGCTTGTTCATGCTTTTATTTCTTCACGATAGGACTATTGTAATGTTTTGTACATGTTTGAACAAATCTTCTATGGATCGATTACAAATTGTACAGAATGCAGCTGCCAGGCTTTTGACTAGGTCCAGCAGGAGGTCACATATTACTCCTGTGCTTAAAGCTCTTCATTGGCTTCCTATTAATTTTAGAGTGAATTTCAAAAATTTTAATTATTACTTACAGGGCCTTGCATGGTCAAGTACCCTCGTATATTCAGGATCTTTTGCATGCACACACGCCTGTTCGGTCTCTGAGGTCTTCAGGCCAAGTCCTTTTAACTATTCCCAGAACACGTCTTAAGACAAGAGGTGATCGTGCTTTCTGTGTAGTAGCTCCAAGACTCTGGAATTCTCTTCCTTTAAAGTTGAGAACTATGGGTTCTGTGGAGTCTTTTAAAAAACATCTAAAGACGCATCTTTTTGGACACGCTTTTAATTAATAATACAATTTGCCTGTTTGTATTGATGGTATTTGTAGAGTATATTTATGTTTATTTATTTTATTTTTATTGCAAAGCACTTTGTGACCCCTCCTTGTCTGTGATAGGTGCTATATGCATAAACTTTACTTACTTACGTCAATTTTATTACGGTTACTTTTCTTAAATAAGACATCCTTGATGATGTATGCAGCCTTCAAATGCGACCTCTGGAGGACGCAACCTCCGAAATGAGACACGGCTCCTGTCACCAAAGGAGTGTGTTTTAGGTTGTGAGGGAAAGATTACATTTTCCAGCTTTCCAAAGAACCAAGCATTAAGGGAACAGTTTGTTTTTCCGGGGCAACAATGGAGTTGTGCATTTATGTTTGTTTGTTACTGGAATTTCGGTGATGAATGCTTTGTAAACAAGTCCCAGTTCAGCACTGGATTTGCAGATCGCAGGCGAGTGAGTAAAACTGCATCAAATGTCTGTGCTTTGTTGGCAATCGGCACGCAGGTGCATATAATGTAAACAACACAAACGTTTTTGTTCCCTTTTTATTTATAATGATGTCGCAGCTTGCAGACGATCACAAAAGCTGCGCACGCTTGTGACTCTTTAGCTCTGCTCACGGCACGCCTCCAGGAGCTTGGCTTTTTTCAGAAAGACTCGGTACAGCGTATCTATCTTTTATAAATATGATAAAACTAAAGACTTTTTGGAGATATGAAGGATGCAATACTACTCTATAGGTACTCAAGATTAACATGAGATTGGCAGAAACTGTGTGTGTTACCTACCTTTTAAATAAAAAACATAATCGAACTAAAATATAGGCTTATTCATTTCACTTTTTTTTTTTTTAAACAAACAAGCAAACCCAGCCCAGGTGAGAAAAAGCAACACAAAAGGAACGTAAGTTATTTATTAGTTATTTATTACTTTGCATAAAAAATAACTAAGTAATGCAATTAGTTATTAGGGAGTCAATATTGTAACGCATCACTTTTAAAACAATTAGTATTTCTCATAAATGTCAGGTTGGGCAAGTTGTCACATAAGTTTTAAATGTTGTCTATATATGTGTGTGTGTGTGTGTGTGTGTGTGTGTGTGTGTGTGAAGGTGTGCTCAAGTGTGAAATCTAGCCCCGGTCTTCCATACATTTTAAGAGTTGCTCAGCTAAAACAACTTCAACATGCATGACATTTTTGCTGCAGGTCCATCTGTAAGTCTTACATGAGGAATTCTGTGGGCTGCATTCTGATGTTTGATGTCTCACAGCGACAGACGTTTGATCGTGTTTGCAGCTGGCATCAGGAAGTCCTGGACTATGTGAAACCAAACCCCATGTTCTTCTTGCTTGTGGGTCATAAGTGTGACCTGGCTGTGGGACGACAGGTCCGGAAGAGTGAAGGAGAAGCGCTGGCTAAAAAACTCAACATGGTGGCTTATCTTGAGGTGTCTACAAAGGAGAACATTAACGTCAGCGAAGCGTTTGAGACCTTGACCAGAGGAATATATAACCTCTTCAAGGAAGGCAAAATACCCACCCGAGATGACTGGCAGGGGTTAACGGTTGGGGCCGCCATTAAAAAAGAGACACCTGAGAGTAAAAAGTCTGCCTGCTGCAACTGTGGATGAATTTAGTGTGTGTTTAAGGGTGTAGGCTACTCACACTAAGCACGGTTGCATTGAACCGAGCCCGAGCGCGATTGTCCCCTCTCCCCCGCTGACCTGCACTCATATAGGCCTTTTTCACAAGAATCGGAAATCACGTGACGCGGGGAAAAAGTTAGTTCCGCTATGGGTCTACGGCTATTAGATTGATATGCTCTTTTCTCAAATATCGCTTCTTACCTTTTCTGTTTTGTCTGTTTTCCAAGTTGCTGTTGTATAATCTACAAAGAAATTATTTTCTACTTGTTTGTAGCTTATATGGCCACTCAGACCGTTGCTCGAATTTACCGGCAGGTGGATTTATTTTACCAGCTGTCATACAGTATAGGCTATGCAGCTACTCATTCAGCAATTCCCCTGATCGTATCATGTACGACGAACATTACTTATATCATTTATTCATTAAAAAAAATTAACTCTCAATATATACTTCAATGGGGGATATAAAGTCGTGAGATACATAATATTGTCGTGAGTTTAATACATTTTAAAAATATACAGCATGTATTAATCTCATATGGCATTACATCCCACATTCAAGCATATGTTATAACTAATCCTGATCGATTAAAATGATTAAACTAAGACATATTAATTTCCAACACCACACTGTACACAACTATCAGTCTTTGCATTAATGTTGCAACAGCACAATAATACTGTGCATAATACACACTTTAAGATGATGACGACAGAAAAATATGAGAGATATGACTGAAGTGTTTATATATATCCAGAAATATCCAGGGTGCGAGCGGTCCATGAATCAAAGGATCAGGCTTGCGTGATAAGGGAGCTGCCAGCTGATCATTTCCCCAGCACGTCGCAAAAAACACTCTATACATCCCAAATGTGCATACTATCCACCCTAATAGTACTGAATATTACTAATGTCACATAGACTACTATTTAGGATGGATAGTATGCACGTTGAGACGCAGGCACTGTCTTTACAGCACATGGAGCGCGATAATGCACAGCTGCGCCAAACAGACACGAAGAATATAACCAGTTTAACCGCCATCACTTCGAATTATTTATTAAATTTAGCTCTTAATGAGAGCTCTGTAGTCTCACCAATAATTCACCAAGACCGTTCAAACATTTTCATGACATTTAATTCGTAAAACGCCTTTGCTTCCCGAGCTGGTTCTGATCGAGGCTCGGCTATCTATCACTGTAGCCAGAAAAACTTTTACCCGGCGTGGATCATTCCGGAAACTAAAAACGAGGAAGTGTGCAATAGGCCTATTGCACTTAACGTTCCGTGCCGGAGCACGCTTACGTCATATACGATGCAACTTTTTGAATGGAAGAAAACAGGAAGAAATGCACTTTCGCGCTAATATATTTATCATTTATGCCGCGCAACGATTTTCACTTGCACGTATCAGAGGATTATTACAAAGGCAGCTGATAATGAAGGAATTTGCAGCTTTACTCGCAAACTACAATTCCTGTTCATCAATCAGGTGAGAAGCAGACCCGTTATAAACCCAAATACACTCGAATTAATTACATGAATTGATAAGTGTACTATCAAAGTAGTAATAAAGATGTTTGCCGTCGTAATGATGACAGTAGTGCACACAAAAGTACTAGCTGTTCCGTGCTCCGGCGCGATTAACGCTCACACTGCATGCAAACCGTGCTCTGGCCCACCTCTTCCAAGCGGGCCAGGGACGGCTAAACGAACCGGAGCGATCACACTTGTCAAACGAACCGGGCTTTGGGGGTCAAACGCGCTCGGGCACGGTTCAGAGCGCCTAGTGTGAGTACACCCTAAGACTCAATTGGACAATAAAATACTGAAAGTATTTTATTGAAAAAGATGTTTATTGCAGTATTTAACATACATACTAAAATAGCATTGAACTGCATAAAGGGCTCATATCATGATATATCACATCACACCTTAGTATTTTTGTCTTGTTTTCCAGTACAAATATCTAAACATGCTGAAATCAAGTACATTTCATGCTGAAAAGATACATCTACTTGAGAAACAAAATGACATATTAAGTATTGCTTTCTGAAAAATGTATCAGAAATGTATAATATTTAATATTTTCTGACCCTTTTGTCAGATAAATTTTCTTGTTTTAAGCATGAACTCACTTCATTTGATACATGATACAAGTCTTAAAGGAACGACAGCATCATTTTGTGAAAAGCAAAATGAAAACTGTTCTTGGTGCAAAAAGAAAAGGCATATCAGTGAAAAATAAAGTAAAATTCTAAAATATGATATGAGCCCTCTAAATTTCTGTGAACAACTGCAATATGTCACAAGGTTCTTTCTCTGTGCATGTGTTTGTGGTTCAGTTTGTGATATAGAAAAAGGAAATGGCAATTATGAACCTGTTCAGAGGAACTAAAACTGACTTCATTTTTATAGTATTTTGTTAAAGGGATAGTTCACCCAAAAATGAAAATTTGATGTTTATCTGCTTACCCCCAGGGCATCCAAGATGTAGGTGACTTTGTTTCTACAGTAGAACACAAATGATGATTTTTAACTCCAACCGTTGCAGTCTGTCAGTCATATAATGCATGTCAATGGGTACACAATCTATAAGAGTAAAAAAAAACATGCACAGACAAATCCAAATTAAACCCTGCGGCACGTGATGACACATTGATGTCCTAAGACACGAAACAATCGGTTTGTGCGAGAAACTGAACAGTATTTGTATAATTTTTTACCTCTAATACACCACTATGTCCAATTGCCTTGAGCACACACACGGCATCCGGTGTTTAAAGGATTTTAGTCCACTTTCAAATAAAAATTTTCCTGAAAATTTACTCACCCCCATGTCATCCAAGATGTTCATGTCTACATTTGTATATGACCGATATTTTCACTAGATAAGACCCTTATTCCTCGTCTGGTATCGTTTAAAGCCCTTTGAAGCTGCACTGAAACTGTAATTTTGACCTTCAACCATTTGGAGAGACCACTGAAGTAAGGAGAATAATCCTGGAATGTTTTCATCAAAAACCTTAATTTCTTTTCGACCCAAGAAAGAAAGACATGAACATCTTGAACGACATGGGGGTGAGTAAATTATCAGGAAAATTTTATTTGAAAGTGGACTAATCCTTTAAACTACGCCAGAGCGCGTACGCACCTCAGGCACCGGATGCCGTGCATGCACTCAAGGCAGTTGGACATAGTGGTGTATTAGAGGTAAACAAATAATATAAATACTGTTCGGTTTCTCACACAAATCGATCGTTTCATGTCTTAGGACATCAATGTGTCGTCACGAGCCGCAGGGTTTAATTTGGATTTGTCTGTGCATGTTTTTTTTTTGACTCTTTTAGATTGTGTACCCATTGACATGCATCATAGGACTGACAGACTGTAACGGTTGGAGTTAAAAACATTTGTGTTCTACTGAAGAAACAAAGTCACCTACATCTTGGATGCCCTAGGGGTTAGCAGATAAACATAAAATTTTCATTTTTGGGTGAACTATCCCTTTAAGAAAAAGAAAAAAACAGCATCAGGTGCAGATCATTAATGTGTTTTCAGCTTTCATTTGCACAGGTGAAAACATGCTAATAAAAACCTGCACATTTATAAAATTACAATATTAATGCTTTGTTTAATGATGATGGCTTTTCACAAATCATGTTTCCATAGAAAATGGTCTCAAATAATATAGCACCACCTAGAGGTCATGATAAGCAACTTCAAATTGTAATAGTTTCATTTTATACAGAACGATTGATTTTATGCACAAGAGAATACAGACAGACATATATTTTAGAATGTAAGCTGAGATCCAATTTTTTCTTACAGTAAAAGCATCTGACCAGTTTCACATTATAAGCAATAACAAAGACGAATTTGTTAAATAACTTTTTTGTAGTTTATAGCACTTTTGAGCACTTTTTATATATTGTGGTTTTTAACTTGCATTAAAGGTGCAATATAGGTGATTCTCTACTGAAACATTTTTGTTATCCTGGTTGAAAGTCATCTTATATTCTGATAGCAATTACTATGTTAAATGGTCTAAATGTATTTTTATAAATATATATCATCTGTGGAAGGCTTAAGACCAAAAAATGTTCATCCAATCTTTATATTTGGTCCGAATAAAATAAAAATACGATGTCCTACCTGCCTGTCAAGGTATGTTTTTCTTTTTACATACCCTCGTGCACCCTGTTCGCGCAGACATCATACGTCATCAGCGCGACCGCGTTTCATGCTATGCAGAGTTTATACAGACAGACGTCAGTCACGAGCACTGCAAACAAACAGCAGCCACCTTTTACAGTTCCTACCAAATCAAAACAACGAGCTTATGCTGCATTCACGCCATACCTACCGTAATTAAGAGATGGCAACCCGTGACGTAATCGGACCTGTTCACGTCCTCGTTTCCATGTCACCAGTGTCAAGCTGAAATGAATCTGAAGCAGTCAGGTACAAGCTCTCTTAAGTTGTTTACCTTCATTATTATTGTAATGTTATGCTTTGAGACATGCCGAGAGCAGCTGTCTGTGTGTGTGTGTGTGTGTGTGTGTGTCTTCTTGTGTTTGAGGAGGCGTGGCTTTGGACGGCGATTTGCAGGGAGGGTGGGGTCTTATGCTTCCAATGCTAGAAGGGTAACATTAGCATTTCCCAGATCACCTACTGCACCTTTAATTTTGAACAAAAAAGTTAGATAGTGTAGCCTACCTTTAAGCTCTATTGCTAATGTCTATTTTAGGCTAGATTCTGTGTTCAAGTAATAAACTTTAATTCCTCAGAAAGCATATAAAGCAAGTAGGAAAATGAATAGTTGACAGTTTTCATTTCAGTCACATTTTATTGTATTAAAATGACAAAGATACAAAATTTAAGCATTTGTCCATGTGTATATTTGTATCTTGTTCATCTGTGGAATCTGTACAATACATATAAGCTTTGTATCATCTTCATAACAAAACTTTAGATGTTGCATAACATTTTAAACAACAGAACAGTGATAGAGATTTGAACTCGTAATGGCATGTCGCCTATCTAAAAAAAAAAAAAAAAAAAAAAAAAAAAAAAGCAATGCTTGAAAATCTGGCACATTCCCTAAATCCATAAACACTGTGTAAAAAATAAATATCTGTACATCTCACTGCGGGACACATTTGCCCTCAGAGACAACTGTACTCTATTTTATGTGAGTTACAAAATAAAACACTTAACTATGCTGCTATTTACCCTGATCTGCCTTGTACACACCATGAACACGATGTGTATCGGCCAGCTGATGTTAGTCCATTAAAATACAGTTTGAGGTTTAGACTGAGATGTAGCAATATTGCAAAACAAAATGAAAACTATTATCTTTCTATTTCAGAATCATAAGACCTGCGTCAAATCGAAAACAATAAAATTATGTTGATTTTTTGCTGGTGATTATTGAAGAGCAGCCTCATGAAACCAGATACTTTGACCATATGAGACAACGAGGAGTCGAGAAAACCATTCACAATCTGACATGATAAACAAAACAATAAATCCTCTGAATTACGAAGACACCAGACAAAATAAGACCAACATGTCATTAAAAAAAAAATAAAAAAAATAGATGGATAACAAAACGGATTAAATGTAAATATACCCGAATCTTCAGAATACCCTTTATGCTGTTAAATCATCAACTACGGCAAACCCATGCAAAATTACACAGACAATTATTTTTAAATATCCTTTTATGGGCTTCTCTCTCTTTTTTTGAAATATAAAATCGTAAAAGCTACTGAAACAGACGGTTTTTCATATCAAAGACACAGCCAAATGAAACAGTCAGATATCTAAAGCATAATATACCTTTTCAGATTTTGTACGTTTAGACAATACGTCACACAAAATTAAAAAATAAATTTATACCTAGATTTCTTGAATCCATTTTAACATTCGAATAAACGCAATACAATACAATCCATAGATCCAATCAAAAATAAACTATAATCAGTTAGACAAGTAAAAAACAGCCTTTTCTCTAAAAACATAAACTACAAAACTTTTCAAACACATACTTTAGAATATAAACCCTGACCAGACAACTAATTTCTAAACTACCTTTCAAGTAAGAGAATATCCTTACAAACACATTTATAGGTAAATACAATCACCCCTTACTGAGAAATCAAATGTGGTCAAATGTCTTTTGTATGTAGGTACTTATGCTTGGGATCGCCCTGCACAGCTTTGTTAATACATGGTTAAAAAAAAAATATTAAAATGTCTTATATTTGGTCTCATAAAATTGATAAACTGTATGTCCTTGGTAAGTATTTATAATTTAACTACATCACATTTTCAAGGAATGTTCCATGTTCAAAACAAGTTGAAGTCCTACTGATAGCATCAGAAAATAATGATTTGAATTCACAGCAAACAAATATAATTTGTACAGTAATGCACTTAGAATGGAAGTCAATGAGATGAGACATTTCACTGGAATAAACAACTTACACACTCTTTGAAAACCACAAGACTACCTGTGTTAACAAGACTATGTCTGAAAAAACTGTTTACTAACCTTGTCTGTACAAAATTATTTTATGAAAAAATAATAAGATATTATGATGATTAAGACATTACAGCTAAAATAAAACACATTATTGGTGAGAGTGTTGGGGAAAGTTACTTTTAAAGTAATGTGTTACAATATTACATTACTCCCTAAAAAGTAACAAACTGCATTACTTGGTTACTTTTTATGGAAAGTAATATGTTGTTACTTTTGCGTTAACTTGTCTCACCTGGATTTGCTTGTTTGTTATTTAATTAAAAAAAAAAAAAAAAGTTTTGGTAAAGGTAAAGGCCCTTTCACATCAAAAGTGAAATGAATAAGCTTTGGGCTGAAGGAAATGCAAATTCACACCAGTACAGTAGAGGGCGCAGCTCAAACAAACCCTTCAGCTGTGCTGCCATTATGGATACAATATTTAACATATTTAATTATTGCAGGTTTGCATAATATTCTGAGTTTGCATTTCACGGTTTTTATTCATATTGAGGAATACTGAATCTGTTTTTGTGCGATAAGTAAATTCATGCTCACATTTACACCGTGTCTACACCGGACGGACACGAGCGGCGTCACGTGAGCATGAATTTACTTATCGCACAAAAACAGATTCAGTATTCCTCAATATGAATAAAAAGACAATAGAACCATCAAAAGACAATAGAACCCGTTATAATCAGTGATACTGTCTACACTGGATGCGGCACGACAAATTCCTGACAGTAAACGGATTCCCCATTCTATTTCTGACATAGTCCAAGTGCTTTGCAACGGTCGACTTGTCGCGTTCAGTGTAGACAGCTTTTAGCTGTTGCGGCGCAATGCGACACGATAAAAGTCTCGTCTGGTGTAGACACGGTGTTAGAACTACAATAACCATCATGTTTAC
This sequence comes from Ctenopharyngodon idella, assembly GCF_019924925.1. Classification (NCBI taxonomy): domain Eukaryota; kingdom Metazoa; phylum Chordata; class Actinopteri; order Cypriniformes; family Xenocyprididae; genus Ctenopharyngodon; species Ctenopharyngodon idella. The sequence continues at coordinate 1,158,721 of NC_067236.1, forward strand.
ACAACACCTTTGCACCTTACACCGTGTCTACACCAGACGCGACTTTTATCGCGCCGCAACAGCTAAAAGCTGTCTACACTGAACGTGACAAGCCGAGCGTTGCAAAGCACTTGGACTACGTCAGAAATTGAACGGGGAATCCGTTTACTGTATGGAATTTGTCGCTCTGCACTGCGCTGCATCCAGTGTAGACAATATCACTGATTATAATGGGTTCTATTGTCTTTTGACGGGTCGCGTCGCTTGCGTCCGGTGTAGACACGGTGTTACTCCCGATTTCTCTCAGCATTCTCTCAACAGAGCAGGTGTCTAGTCAGTAAATTGGAAAACAAAGTAACTCAGATATTTTGTTATAAATTTAAAAGTAATTTGTTACTGGAAAAATGTAATCTGATTACATAACTCGCATTACTTGTAATGTGCTTTTAAAGAATGTCTTGCCCCATTGACTTCCATTGTAAATGCATTGTTGTTCTGATGAGTTTCATTCAGTCTTTAATTGACAACATACCACACTTCCTGTCCATAAAGCTTAACTTGTTTTGAATGCACAATTTCTCTTACCATATTTCTCTCTTAACATATTTGACTCTATTTCTTGATGAAAGCTTTTAAAATGCTTTTGTTTTTTGATACAAAATAAAAATGCAACAAGAAACAAACACAAATTTATCAAGTTGCATTCCCTGCATGTTTCAACAGCCAGTTTGGAGTTGATGTGCTTCACTTTCAATACAGACTGATTCATAAACACACAAAACATTCAATTTCACATTCTACAAGGATGCATATAGCAAAATCTAGGATTCATTAATACATACAACAGAAATGTCTTTTACACACCACAAACTTTGACCACAGACAATTCAGACTCCTGCTTGGAACGACTACACTGTGCGAATTACACGTGTTGCATGAAATAAAAGTTATATATATTACATTGTGATGTATGTTGAGATTTTACTAAGTGAAAACGTGAAAGAAATAATCCACGTCTCACCAAAGAACCTGAATAACTGTTTGAGGCCATAAGAGAGCTAAAACACTTTATATTCATTATCCAAACATAACCTGTAGTTCTGCTCAATGTTATTTAGATATTACAAACACAATTTATTATTTATGCAAATCCCAATATAATTCAAAAGCTACCATGAAATGTTCATGCACTACAGTATATCACACTTCTGTCTGTCGAGGGCAATCAACAATTTAAAAAAAATAAACATTCATTGTGACGAATTTCAACACCGTCCAGCAATTGCAATAGGAATTTATGTGGGAATGAACTCAATATGCAGTTCACCTGCTGTATTTTCAAATCTATAATAGGAACCTGCCATTATTGTGCTGATCTTTTGTCCCATCAAGTCATTCTTAATAACTTTTGAAGCAAAGTGAATCTGTTTTATGACAAACATAATATTCAGTTTCAAAACTGACATGGAATTAGATGTACAGCACATAAAAGTTTATCATGAACAAAATATTCAGAACGTACAAATTAGCTGTTATAAGAAATGTTCAGTATTGGTAAAATATTGCACTGTGCTTTTCAGCATATATATACACCGATCAGGCATAACATTATGACCACCTTCCTAATATTGTATTGGTCCCCCTTTTGCTGCCAAAACAGCCCTGACCCATCGAGGCATGTTCTCCACTACACCCCTGAAGGTGTGCTGTGGTATCTGGCACCAAGATGTTAGCAGCAGATCCTTTAAGTCCTGTAAGTTGTGAGGTGGGGCCTCCACGGATCGGACTTGTTTGTTCAGCACATCCCACAGATGCTCGATTGGATTGAGATCTGGGGAATTCGGAGGCCAAGTCAACGCCTCAAAAACGTTGTTGTGCTCCTCAAACCATTCCTGAAGTATTTTTGCTTTGTGGCAGGTCGCATTATCCTGCTGAAAGAGACCACAGCCACCAGAGAATACCGTTTCCATGAAAGGGTGTACATGGTCTGCGGCTACGCAGCCCCATACGCAACAAACTGCGATGCACTGTGTATTCTAACACCTTTCTATCAGAACCAGTATTAACTTCTTGAGAAATTTTGAGCTACAGTAGCTTGTCTGTTGGATCGGACCACACGGGCCAGCCTTCGATTGTACATCAATGAGCATTGGCCGCCCATGACCCTGTCGCCGGTTTACCACTGTTCCTTCCTTGGACCATTTTTGATAGATACTGACCACTGCAGACCGGGAACACCCCATAAGAGCTGCAGTTTTGGAGATGCTCTGACCCAGTTGTCTAGCCATCACAATTTGGCCCTTGTCAAACTCCCTCAAATCCATATGCTTGCCCATTTTTCCTGCTTCTAACACATCAACTTTGAGGACAAACTGTTCACTTGCTGCCTAATATATCCCACCCACTAACAGGTGTCGTGATGAAGAGATAATCAGTGTTATTTACATCACCTGTCAGTGGTCATAATGTTATGGCTGATCGATAATTATACTATATTGTATTACAAGTTTTTATACTTTATGTGAATAAAGCATACTGTGTGGGATAAACATAAAAGTGACATTCCTTCTCAAAGCAACTTCACTCTTTGTACTGTTTGGATACCAAAGAATACGCTCTTGTGTTTGACATGATTAGTAGAAAAACATTTCCACAGGTGAATTCATCACCACAACAAGGGTAATATTTATCATCTGAAACTTTGGTTTGCCACTGGGATCTACAGTCATCAGATGTGACAACTGAGGTCTTTATAACAATATATAGGAGGAGTTTCATATCTGGATCAATGTTCAAACCTATACTGAAGCTGAGTATATACACATTACAGCTTAGCTTGCTTTGTATTCTACATTGAATACTTTCACAAAAAGGAAAACAATATGTTAGTTTGCTAGTAAATATAAAGCTCAACTAATCTAATAAAAATGGATCAATATGAGATTTCCATTTGAGTTAAACTGTTGTTCCACCAGCTGTACTCATAAATCCTTAAAAAGAAACTATTCAAATACACTATAATTGTCCAACTTATTTTGTTAATGTCTAAAGAAAATGAAATAATCAGAAATCAGAAATACCCAAAACGCAAAAATATAAAACAAACTTAAATCACCCGCCAAGCAAGTTTTTTCATGCCTTGACTTAACAAGAACAAAAGGTTAGTAAATCAAGCTTAAAATGTTCAGATCCTTTTGAAATTGCATAGTCTGGAATTGAGGAACTGTATTTTGAATGCTGAATTTGTACTAATTTACTGTTGTTGAGCATTGAACCTGTTCTTCGCACAAAACTGCTTGAACATAAAGTAACTTATTTACATGTTGTATAGAATGTTAGTAAAACACATTTATGTGAATCACTTTCAAATTGAGAAAGAAAAGATCAAATTAATGTAACCATTTTAGTAAAAAAAAGTCTTACATGAGGTGAACAACAAATCCTCTAGTATTTCAATGCCAAGGAGAGTTTAAAATGAAAAAACAAACAATAAAAACATATTTCGACGCCTATTCTAACTGCTAATGTAGCATTACAGGGTTACCAGAAACATTCTATACAAAAGCAACACTGTAATGTCTATGTCATATTCATCAAGCAGTTCCCACCGAATCACAAAAACAAAACGATATAATTAAAAAAAAAAAAAAAACTTTTTTGTCTGTACATAACAAAAATGTATTTCTACTGTACATTATACACTGTTCTGTAATTTTTTTTTTTTTTTGGATGAACAGTCTGATACGTCGATCGGTACAAGGTAAGGCTTTACAAGAACAAATCTATACATTTAAAACATAATATACAAAACATGGTTCAGTTTTAGCACCTTGAAGATATTGTTCTCAAGAATGGTGAAGCAATACTGGACATCACATACAGAAATGAACTTTAGCCCTAAAGTTTGCCTCTCACAATGGACCAACAATTGTTTATTCTGTCATTTTTCACAAGGCCAATGTCTAGTATTGCTTCACCGCCATCTGTGAAGCGTCTATTCCAATGCAGTCACACCCCAGAACCAGAAGTGCTCGCGCTGGAATGTTTACATCATCATTCTGTCGTGTTGCTATGTTACATGTGTTTATGTACAGTTCCATTTACTGCATTGGCACATTTGAAAGAAAAAAAAATAGAAATATACTGGCATTGTTGTTTGCTGAACTGGTTGCCTTGGCGGTTAGATAAGGCACCACAGGGTAAAATAAATGGGTGAAAAATGAAATAATGGCAAATGAACATTTCTATCGAAATCACATCCTAATGATGACATCATTATGGATGCCATCTTTAAGATGTCTGTGAAAATCCCATAGGCTATAGTCCATGGTGGCATTAACCAAATGCTTCATTAGAATAATACAATGTATAATAATGAATGTTTCATTATAATATACATCTCTATTATTAACTGAACGCTGCAATACTGTTGCGGTTTTCTGTCCATATCAAGGAAGCCCTTGCATTTTCTGATGACAGCTGATGAAAATTTCAGTCTGTCAGAGGAAGGAGAAAAAAAGGCCTGAGTAAACAAAAAAATCGATTTTGACTTCATACGTATCATTGCAGGTACTGTTTAACAGGACAACAGTAATATTTGAGGTGTTTTCAGCGTGGTTTTATTTCAAAAGTCAGTCCTCAGCAGCGGAAGCTTGTTTCGAAACGTTGGACTCAACATTAACAAGCTGAATGCATTTGAATGTTTACTGCTTGGTTAGAAGGAGAACTAATCACAGTGTATTAGCGCCCAGAGGAGGCCAATAGGTGACTAATATTTACAGCACAGATGTGCGTGAGTGAAGATGCACCAGTGAACATACGGCACATCTGGCAGCCATCAAAAACATAAAAAAAATAAATAAATAAAAAAACACTAACCATGAAAAGATGCAGGTTTCTCCAGCAAACAACAGTGGTCCAGAATGCTGCGGATGAGCAAAATCAAAGCAAAACATGCAGAGAAAACACACACACAGTCATGAAATGAACGCTGGAGGAGGACTGTCCTAGAATACCTCAGAATGACCTATTACTATAGATTTATACTTGAAGGGAAATCTAAAACATAAATATCTGCACCAGAATACACCTGAGCCACACGTTAATGTGAGGGAAGGGCTAGCAGCAACCAGGGAGGAAGCCGAGTCTAGAGAGAAGCAGCGTAAAAGAGCTTCCAGCAATCCAATGACAACTTTAGGGAAAATCACGCCAATTAGTGATTATTCTCAAGCTCTTTTTCCAACCTGGCAAGAACCCTTTTCACCTGCTGGATGCACCTGTATGGCATCTGGTTGTTGGGATCAAAGCAGGCACAATGGAGTCAAGGACATAAGTGATCTCCTGTGCATGTATGTGGTGCACCAAGCCAGCGCTGCTTTAGGTTTGCTCTTATTTGGAAACTTAAAATTGCAATAAATTTGTGTGAAAAGCAAGTGCCATGACATTGGAGACAATTCACAGTTAAAGGTGCACCAAGCTTTGAGTTTAACTGGCCAATGCAGCCAATTTAAATGCTGCACTGACCCAAAAAATAAATAAAGCAAGGTTACTTTTGAATATAAATCATGCTTCCTTCTAAGATAATAGTTGCGTCTCAATTCAGAGGCTGCATCCTTCAAAGGCTGCTTGCATCATAGCAGCCTGAAAGAGGCCGTCCTACAAATCCCTCCTTTTTTCCTGCATGGGTCACGAAGGATAGAATGAGTGGATCCTTCACAGCCTAGCCTATCCCAAGATTCATTGCGCACTGGTAACGATTGGATTTTTTTTTTTGAGAGAGAGAGAGAAAATGCCGGATTACACTTTTATATGCAAGTATTGTTGGGTTTCAACTTACTCGAACATCTAATGATACAAATATTTTTTTAAATATACACTTTAAAGCTGTTCAAATGTTGACATATCTTATCAATATGTGATTTTATAGACAGTTTATACTCTTTAATATGTACATAATATACATAATATGGACCAAGGCGAACATATTGTTTTCAGACAGTTGAATATTTTGACCTATAATTGACAATGCTAGGTTTGACCTTCGCAGACATCGAAGGATGCAGCCTCTGAATTGAGACACAGCTAATGTCTTTTGGTCAAATTTAACAAATTCAAAGGGTAGCATTTGATGCACTGTAATGCATAAGCTCAGTGAAAAAAATCCATTCGAGATGGCAAATGTTGATTGTAATTATACTTAATTTATTCAATACCAAAATGCATTTGTTAAAATAGTTCAGCCTCATTAAAAATGTGCTATTTTGCTCAATATTTGTGAGCTTTTTATTTTTATACTTAAATTAGGCTATTGCAACATGTAACAATGTCAAGCCATAGTGAAATCGATTGACACCTCATGCATTTCGCAACAAGAGCACGGTTTCTTTGTATGTGCGTCATTTTAAACATTTTTCAGAAGTTTATTTATTTATTTATTTAGGGGTAAAATGTTTTTAAAGTAAAAAAAAAAAAAAAAAAAAAAAAACTTAGTGCACCTTTAAAACTTCCACATGGCAAAATAATACAAAAGAAATGAATAAATGTAGCACCAAAAAACTGTCTGCATGCTTAGTTGTTAAGAAATAAATGCTTCCCTATAAGCACCAATCAGCAAGGAGGATGAGCTTGACAGGCGGCCTGGTGCACCAATAGCAGAGAGAGACAGTAGTGTTACAGTAGAGGATGTGATTTGGCTTTGTTTCGTGCTGCGGGCAGCAGCAAGCCCTGTGTGTTGAGGCAATTATCATCCTCTTTTCAGACGATCGCAAAATCCTCCTATGGTGAGACTCTGCCACGGTTACTTGTGTAAATACACTCAGGTATATTCAGGCAAAGATAACTTCAAATGCCATTAGCTTAGCATCTTTTTGCACCTTAGAATAAAATAAATGGTAAAAAACTGACAATTAAGTCATTACACATAGGAAAAATATGTGGGCCAGGGTTCCTCAGAGAACCACAGCCACATTTCTGCACCTCACAAGTTTATTACTTGGAATTTTAGATGACGACACTAGACAAACAGATGAGAGCAGCAACCGTATACACTATGCAGTCTAAATGCTCGAAAAGAGGTTGAAATAATGGAGAGGACCGTTCATACAACGCCACCTTGTCAAGGGTTTTCTGTGCTTATTTCTGCTGAGATAAGGAACACGGGCTACGTTCACACCGCAGCTGAATCTAGGCCAAGTCTGATTTGTTTTCTGCTCATGTGTGTGAACACAGTGCCGACCATTTGAACTCAAAATTTGTCATGATTGCACACTTTCATCCTTGGAGTGAAGATGGGGAAAAGCAAAAATGGTCAGTGGCACAATGCTAATTCTCCTAAATAATAATAAATATAAAATTTCTGCTTATAAAAAAATATATCATATAATTTAAAATTACATAAATAAAAAAAATAAATAATATTAAATGACAATAAATACATTAATTAGAATAAATATTAATAAATAAATAATATTATTAAACTTTTTTTTTAAATAATATTTACTGGTATTTAATATTATAAATATTATTTAAAAAAAAGTCTGAGCTGAAAATCAGAATGAGAGATTTTGGCTTGCGGTGTGAACATAGCTATAAAGCAAAAACATATAACCAATAACTAAGAACAAATAATTTAAAATCATCAATTCAATGTGCTATTCACTGTACAAAACGGTTCCTTCAAAACCACAAGTTATGTGCTTTATTATTATTCTAAATTCCCACTAAACTATACAGGTCTAACATGATTCTCAGTGCAAGGTTCATTTTAATCATATTGTGCAAAGGGTTAAATGGACTTAAACTGTGCTATACAGAGTCAATGAGGTATTTCTTTAATAACCAAAGAATAAAGACACTTTAACAAGCTAAATACAGATTTTAAGGCAAACAGACAATGAATGCCACTTGGATTTTGTCTGACAGGAAGTAGAATCTTGCCTGTAGAGGTCAGTCTAAAGAGGCGTGTGCAGCGATTAATTCACTAGAGGTCGCCAAATCGCTCTACTGTAGTTTGCTAGAAGGCGAAAATCTATAACTCTTACTGAAAATAAGTGACTTCCTGTTGCATTGTCCATGCAAATCACTGTCAATGTGAACGCCCCTTTATTCAAGTGGAAAGTTCTAGGTATAGCAGGTACTTTCTGTATATAAACGTCAACTTGAGCATATCGATCGATGAAAGTGTGAAAATAAGCTCTGAAATATCAGATCAGTTAGTACAGATTAATAAAAGTTGTTAAAAACCCAAGGCGGTGTTGATGTGGTCAACCGATCTCCATTTTTCCAATGTAATGGTTTCCGCTGGCTGTAAACACCATGACGCATTCATATCCCTTCATGGGGACACATTTCACACAGATATTGTAAAAAAGAGACAGTATATACATACAAAATATATACACATCTTCAGGAGGCTATTCACGTAAAAGAAAAGTGTAATGCTTGATGCTTACACTTGCTGTTCCTCTTTTACATACATTTATATAATTTATCTGGAAACCAAAATGGCATGCATTTTGAGAAATGTGGCAGATCTGAAACTAAATGGAGGAGAGAGCCAGCCATCACAGGGATGACTCATACTGCAGGAGCTCGTACAGCAGCGGTCCGTCCCTGTACCTGATTCCGACGGTCGCGGGCGTGATGAACTGCAGGATGTTTATCGTCCTTCTCAAGCGCCTGTCCACGAAGTGCGCATCCCAGGCCGGGTAGCGTTTCCTGGGCATGTCGATCTTGATCAGAGGTCCCTCCGGCCTGTAACGGCCCAAGGGAGTGGTGGGCTCGGGCGAGCGCACCTGAAACACGGGCAGGCAGGTGTCTCCTGTGGCATCATCCGGCAGGCCAAAGGCCCCCGTGGAAGCCCGAGTGGGAGTGCGTTGGGACGCTCGCGGACCAGGAGTGGGTGCCATGGGCTCGGCCTCCGGGGGTAATGGAAGTCCCCAAAGAAGCTCAGCACAACAGGAGCTAGCTAGCACCCTTATTTTAGGTCCCATCGGATGAAGGAACCCATAGTAGATGCCCATGAAAACCACCCCTGAGGCGAAGGTTAGGTAAACTCCGCAGAGCACCGGCACTGCATAGGAGTCAGTAGTGACTGGGTCTCGGTAGGCGTACCACAGGCAAGTAAGCACCGTATTTTCGGCAAGCACCACAAAGTAGTAGATCACCATGCGGTACCGGGTTCGGCCCTCCTTCACGTTGAACCAGCAGAAGATGTAGACAATGCCCACCACCATGTTGAAGAGCACCTCTTCCCATTTGGACATGCAAAAATCTGTGCCTCCGTGCACAATCCAGAACGCCATGGCACACCAGTGCACAACCACGAATATGCCGAAGTAGATGTGGAAGATGGAAGCGAAGAGAGCGAAGGAGAGCACCCGAGAGGATATTGTGAAAAGCCTCCAGAAGATATGGATCAGTGCGCCCCTGTAGCTCATGCTCTTTTTGTCATCTCTGGAATCACGCAAGAGCTTGTGATACGAAGCCATGACCCAAGCCAGTGAGAGCAGGGAGGCAACAGAGGAGACACCTGTAAGGTATTCATGACGGGAGACATTCTTCAGGACTTACAATATTACTCTTGCCACCATTTTACAAAGCAAACTGGTTAAGTCGGTCATGCCTCACAGTTCCCAGGTTCAAACACTCTACCACAGTGGTCTCAAACTCAATTCCTGGAGGGCCACAGCACTGCACAGTTTTGCTCCAACCCTAATTAAATACACCTGATCCAGCTAATCGTGGTCTTTAGGATTACTAGAAACGTCCAAGCTCAGCTTTTATGCAGGGTTTGGAATGACCCAAGATTAACTAGTTCAAGTGTGAAAAGCCCTAAACGGTGCTAAAATGGTTTGCTCTAGAGCAGGGGTCTCCAACCCTGCTCCTGGAGAACTACTGTCCTGCAGACTTCAGTTCCAACCCTGCTCAAGCACACCTGTCTGTAATTATCAAGCAGCTCTGAACACCTTGATTAGCTGATTCAGGTGTGTTTGAGTTGGGTTGGAGCTGAAATCTGCAGGACGGTAGCTCTCCAGGAGCAGGGTTGGAGACCACTGCTTTAGAACTACCAACAAATCGTGATCCTAAACTTTATCTCCATACTGAAATCTCAGCTGGCTCAGTTGACAATAGGGCTGTGCGATCAAGTCGAGTCGAGTTGCAGCAGAAGAGTGACCTCTGACCCAAAGTATGACGTAGGATGTAGGAGTAGCGTAAGTTGAGGTGAGAGTAGACGCCTCTCGCGGTTCAAACAAATAGGGCTGGGCAACAAACTCAAGCTCCTCTTCTCTTATATCAAAATCCTCAATTTTTCTTTAAAAATTCTCTTTTTAGACTTCTAATTCATGACTGGTGTTCTGTTCTTCCGCGTTTGTCAATACGTCATGCGTCAGGTCAGAGGTCACTCTTCTGCCGGAACTAGACTTGCGTGCGGCCATTGCCGGAAGCTAGTGATTATAGTTTGTAAAGTTTTAAATATGGATATTTTTCTTACAAAAACCCATTGCTTCGCTTCAGAAGACATTTATTAACCCCCTGGACGTTAAAGTATGGATTAGGGTTTGGCCGATAGACCATGCCATTGATACAAAAAAGCCAAATTAATTATAGGCTACTAGATGTTTTACATGAACTAAACCACTAATATTCAAATGGCGGAACGTGGTCCGCATCCGGACCCCAGCATGTTTCCATCCAGACCGCGAGACAGAACGGTAGCACCATTTTACTGTTTCTAGTTAAAGTGAACGTGTCAAAACAGTGGTGGGAATCACACCACAAGCACTCAGGATCATTTGTGGTAATGATATTTCAGCGCTATATCCTCTAATAGTTAAAGGAACACTCCACTTTTTTTGAAAATAGGCTCATTTTCCAACTCCCCTAGAGTTAAACAGTTGAGTTTTACCATTTTCGAATCCATTCAGTCGATCTCCGAACTTTGCTGCCGTATCATGGGTGCAGCAGGCGCAATGATATTGCGCAGCGTCTCTCACAAATGTCTTCATGGTTGCAAGGCACGCTCCCTGTGCAAGCAGGGGGTCACAGGCGCTGCGTACTATCATTGCACCTGCTGCACCCATGGTACAGCAGCAAAGTTCCTTGATTATTATGCCGGAATGAGAGTATAGTTCCTAGACATATCGGCCTAGAAAATCGCAACTTTTCATTTTCCGGTCGGTCTTAGTACACAATGTAACTACAGAAGAGTTTTAAATAGGAAAAATATCGAAACTCTTTGGTCATTTTTGAGCGAGATGCTAACGGTCTAATCAGATTCAATGAACTATGCTAAGCTATACTAAAAGTAGTACCGCCAGATCCGGAGATCGGCTGAATGGATTCGAAAACAGTAAAACTCAACTGTTTAACTCTAGGGGAGTTGGAAAATGAGCCTATTTTCAAAAAAAGTGGAGTGTTCCTTTAAAGCCAAATGCGCATCATTCAAGCCCTTTAAGCTCTGTGAGCTTTCTCCCTTTCTCCAGACGCGTGCCACATTACGGTGCGTGTCCACTGCCGTGGAGCAGAGCAAGCGTTTTTAATTAATTAATTTCACTAAAATTACTCATCTCATGAATTAAGACTTTGAACATATCACCCACCAATAACCGTGTTAAATAATCGTGATTTCAATATTGTTCAAAATAATTGTAATTATGATTTCTGCCATAATAGACCAGCCCTAGTTGACAACGATGAATCTTTTCTGAATTGTTAAATAAATTTGTATGGGACACCATGAGCCTGGAGACTATTGTACACTTGAGTTTTTGAAAACTTAGCTTAAAATGTCCTATAAATAGAGAATTCTCCTTTGACATGGAGTAGAGGCTTGGACCCGGAAACATCTTTACAATCGGATTCAGACCATACCTTACATGCAGACAGCATAAAGCACAGCCTCGAGTGACTTATTGCTTTAATAACATGCATTTTAAATCACAAACATCACAGAAACATGCAGAATGATGACTGGAAATGTTTTGGCGACATATTTCAGATGGACATCTTTCAGTGCTGCAGGGATGATGTATTTTTTTGTAGGCCAACCCGTAAGTTAGCATCACCTTGGTTCCCTTAACAAAAAGTTGTAGTGTTTTTAAATAGTGTTTTTCCATTGGCTTTTGGAAAATTGCAGAAAAATAAGCTCTGTGACTAACAAAAGTTTATGATTCTTACACATTTTGTTCATCAAAATAAATGAACAACTTTTGTGAATACTGAAGCCTAAACAAAATTAGCAGAAAAGCTAAAGTTAGGCTATAAACAAACTAAAACCTGGTCAACATGACTTCAACGTGACCATCACTATGCTTCTGACAACTCTTTATTTAAAATATCTACAAGTTGGAAAGTTTGAGTTAGAATATTTTGCAAGAGCGTGAGTATAAACACAATGAGGCTGTGAAAGCGACTAGTGAATTAGATGAGCTGTTTGCCATAATGCTGTTTATTTTTCCCAGACAACCTCTGTGGTCCCATTTAGCCACTTGTTAGCAACCGCCTTTTAAAGACATGTAAACGCTTGAAAAAAATCATGAATGGGGTTTTACTGATGCATTTTATGTAATGTTATGTAACGTGAAAATAGCTTGTGTTAAGACTTTATTTCAGGCATTTAACCAAAAGCTCTTTCAAAAAGACCTTTGACTTCAGGATGATGAAAACGGAAGTGCAAAAATGCCAACTCATTTCTGAGTTTCAGGATCAATCCTGCAGCACTCTACAGCTGTCTAGATGATGTAGAGGGATCTATTTAACAAATTTATTGTGCATTGTGAAAGTTTACAATTGCAGTTTAACTAACTCCACTAATGAATTGTTCACACTCACACTGCAGTGTCTCGGCCCGGTTCTTCTGGATCATTATGCAGAGTTGTAGCACCAGTTGGGGGGCACTCTCCAAAAACGTCTCCAGCAGACGTAGCATGTTGACGTCAGCATACTCGTACATCATCGCCCAGTAGAAGCGCCGCCTGTGTTCCTTCTGTCGCCGACTCTGGATGCCTAGGTACATCGTGCGGATATACCTGTTCAGAAGATCATAAACATTACTACAAAAACATATACTGAACCTGTGATTACTAGAAGCTATAAAACCCAGCACTATTAAATGCTCAATTAATTGGTATCTCATCTGAAATGGTCCCATGACTCATTTCTATGAGACGCATAGCCAATAAACATGTATCTCTGCACAAAATGTTCTTGTAAATGGATTTTTTTTATTTCAATGTCACAATCCTGTGTTACACAGAAACCACAGGAATACATAAACAATCTGATACCAATAAACAGCCTAATTTGCACACAATTTTAAACATTCCCAAACGTTCCACCATCACAATGCAGTAATTCCCACATGCATATCTTAACTATACAGGTGCTGGTCATATAATTAGAATATCGTGAAAAAGTTCATTTTTTTATTGTAAATTATTTTAAAAAATGAAACTTTCATATATTCTAGATTCCCTACATGTAAAGTAAAACATTTCAAAAGTTTTTTTTTTTTAATTTGTTGATTAGAGCGTACAGCTCATGAAAGTCCAAAATCCAGTATCTCAAAATATTAGAATATTTACATTTGAGTTTCATTAAATGACCATCCCTACAGTATAAATTCCGGGTATCTTTTGTTCTTTGAAACCACACTAATGGGGAAGACTGCTGACTTGGCAATGGTCCAGGAGACAATCATTGACACCCTCCACAAAGAGAGTAAGTCACAGAAGGTCATTACTGAATGGGGTGGCTGTTTACGGAGTGTATATCAAAGCATATTAAATGCAAAGTTGACTGGAAGGAAGAAATTGGGTAGGCAAAGGTGCACAAGCAACAGGGATGACCGCAAGCTTGAGAATACTGTCAAGTAAAGCCAATTCAAACACTTGGGAGAGCTTCACAATGAGTAGAATGAAGCCGGAGTCAGCGCATCAAGAGTCACCACACTCAGACATCTTCAGGAAAAGGACTACCAAGCCACTTCTGAACCAGAGACAATGTCAGAAGCATCTTACCTGGGCTAAGGAGAAAAAGAACTGGACAGTGAACAGTGGTCGAAAGTCCTCTTTTCAGATAAAAGTAAATTTTGCATTTCATGTTGAAATCATGGTCCCAGAGTCTGAAGGAAGACTGGAGAGGCACAGAATCCAAGCTGCTTGAAGTCTAGTGTGAAGTTTCTGAAGTCAATAATGATTTGGGGGGGCCATGACGTCTGCTGGTGTTGGTCCATTGTGTTTTATCAAGTGCAAAGTCAATGCAGCCATCTTCCAGGAGATTTTGGAGCACTTTATGCTTCCATCTGCTGACAAGCTTTATGGAGATGCTGATTTCCTTTTCCAGCAGGACTTTAGCACCTGCCCACAGTGCAAAAACCACTTCCAAGTGGTTTGCTGAGCATGATATTACTGTGCTTTATTGGCCAGCCAATATGCCTGACCTGAATCTATGGGATATTTTCAAGAGAAAGATGAGAAACAGTCAATCCAACAATATACAGATGATCTGAAGGCTCAATAGTGCCTCAGCAGTGCCACAGGCTGATCACTTCCATGCCACACTTCACTGATGCTGTAATTTGTGCTAGGAGCAAGTCATTTGCTGTAATATGTCCTGCCGATCAAGTATTGAGTGCACAAAAGAACATACTTTAAAGAACTTGAACTTTTCTGTTTTGCAAATCCATTTTTTGATTGATCTTAGGAAATATTCTAATATTTTGAAATCCTGGATTTTGGACTTTCATGAGCTGTACGCTCTAATCATCAAAATTAAAAAAAAAACTTTTGAAATGTTTTACTTTACATGTAGGGAATCTAGAATATATGAAAGTTTCATTTTTAAAAATAATTTATAATAAAAAAATGAACTTTTTGATGATATTCTAATTATATGACCAGCACCTGTATCATGTGGGTAAAATCATACATCCCGATGTGTATTATTAAAAAAAAAAAAAAAAAAAAAAAAATGAAAAAACCTGAACAATTATACTTGCAAGAATTACATTTGCAGAAAGCACATACTTTGTGCTCAAAATGAGCCAAAAATTCAAAAATAAAGCTAATTACAGAGAAAAGATTCATTTCCAAAAATTAATTTACTAAAAAGTTAAAATAACTTGAAAATGAACACATTAAATACAATTACAAAATGTTAATTAAAAAAACTAAAAATATTATATATATATATATATATATATATATATATATATATATATATATATATATATAATATTTTTAGTTTTTTAATATATATATAATGATATATATATATACTGTATATGTATGTGTGTTTAACATTTTGTAATTGTATTTAATGTGTTCATTTTCACAAACTGAATATGATGTATACAATAGTTTAGTTATTAAATACAGTAGTTATTAACGTTATTAAATACAGTTATCATATTTATCATATTTATTTATTTTGTTTATAATGTTATGTGTTATAATACTATTTTGATCTATTTGCAATGGTCCATTTGACTCATAAACATCATAATAAGTATTACTTATAATAACAGTATTTTGTTTTTTAATTCATAGATAATATCGGATAATATCAACAAGTGAGATTTCATTGATATTTTGACAACTGAACTGAAATGTCTCTAGTTTCTGTTTCAGAAATCAAGTCACCTTATTGTACATTAGCATTAATGTACATTAGCAGGTTAGCGTTTATTTTGGTTAAGGTGAAATAAATCTCCATTATATGTGGTGCTGCACCCAAGAACTATCAATTTAGCATCTATTTTTCCAGTTGTGCACTTGGAATGAGGAAAAGAAGCATCATCATTATCTGACTTCCCATCAATGCATTTTATCATGGACATAGTTACAAAGCATTAAAGGTCCCCACTGACCTCAAAACTATGGGGTGTGTATGCAAGTAAATATGTAAACAAGTAAATAAATAAATAAATGCATTGAACTAGAATTTTAACAATTTTGGAAAACACAAATAGATGTGCAATAAATTGTAGCCTATCATTTTCACAGGCTGCCTGAGGCACAGAAACTCTGGCAGCACATCAGGACGTGAGTGTGAATTATTTATGTCTATAAAATGAGCTCGAGCACATGGCAGCAGGAGTTTCCCATCAAGGGCAGACTTATTACATCAGTGTTTCTCAAACCTGTTTCTGGAGGACCCCCAAAATTGATCTCCCTTATTTGCACACTCGTGTCAGGACAAATGCAATAAAAATAGAAATGCAATAATCACATTGCGACAAAATATGGTTGACAAGAAAGTGTCACCACTCCAGTGTTATTTTAGTACCAGTGAGATACACTATTATAGTTTATTTTAATATTTTGAATTTTTTTTTTTTTTTTTTTTTTTTTTTTTTACAATAGGTCTATAAAACTTTTTATTAATTTTTATTTAAGTGTTTGTTTTAGTTATTTTAGTACATCAAGTTAAACTAAATGAATAGGAGAAATGTTGCTTTGTCTACTATAGATAAATGAATTTAATCTTTTAATTTGTTTTTGGTTAATTTCAGTCAACGTTGATTTAAGTAAAAAAAAAAAAAAAAAAAAATATATATATATATATATATATATATATATATATATATATAAAAATATAAATTTTTTACGATTTTATATTTATTTAACTATAAAATCCCTGCAGCGCTCACATACTCTGTAGAAAGCTCTGAACACAGACAAGCAGCGTGAGATATCACACTATATCACATATTTCACAGTTTACATATAAACACGGCATCCATTTATAGTCAGTGTAGGACGTTTCTGTGATATAATGATTAATGGCCAATACTGACTGTATGCAAACACATGAACAACCCTCTTTATGTTGATATATACCCAGAGGAAACTGCACTGCCTGAACCGGGATATTCTGTGCGATCCAGTAGGCTTCACATTGTCAGACAGAGTTAAATCTCAAATCTCTCTAATAGTAACACCGGAAGTTACTCAGTGAACGGCCTTTATTTACTTTATATTTCCAGCTGAATGAGTCACTGTACGCAGCTGTGCCACAGATATCGACCCGGATGGGATGGGAATGGGTGCAGGTTACAGTAATGTTTGGTTTCATGTCACCCAAGCGGTTTCTGTGTTAATCAATACCGCCTTAAAAGCATGGAGTGCATGTACCAAAATCCCACAGTATAAAGCTGATAAATTTAGCCACACAAATTCACAGGATGTACTGTGACATACAATTAAATGTTTTAGTAACACTGGGCTTCAGAAGACAAAGTAATTTTAACCACAATGGAAAGATATGTAAGCTATCTCTAAAATCACACATGTGCTCTGCAGTTTTCTATTCACCAAAGAATCCAGAAAAAAAGAACAGCATTTTTTTAAAATAGGCTTTCCTGTCATATTTGATCAATTTGGTGCAAAAGAGCCAATTTCTTTCTTTCTTTCAAAAAAAAAAAAAAAAACACCACTGACCCCAAACACAACACAGCTCAAGATGAAGTCATCATAAAAAGAAACACTAGAAAAAACACAGCAACATTTCTAGAATGGAGAGAATTTAGATGTTTCATATTCATGCAACCTTCACTGCATTGATCTACAATCTCTCAGATGCCATGATATGAGCAACACAACTGTGAATGAAAATAAACACATTGGCACAATCTTTTCCAGAATAGAATTAGAATTAAAATAGAATTACAGAGATTTGCTTTCTATTCTCTATGTAGATGTTTGAAATCTCAGATGAAATACGTGCACGCCTGTAAAATCCTATGAGGAGCTCTGGAGTTTTCCCACTAAATCCCTCCTGGGGAATACTATGAAAAAAGGGATTTCCAGTTTCATAACACCCAACAAACACACGGAGAGAGACAATAGGAAATGACTGGGAACATTACGCATGTGTGTGAATTTATTCTCATTTAGTCTCACTTTGCAGCACTTTTTGCACTCAGTTTTTGAATTAAAGTAAGTTGTTAGAAGCGGTGAAAACTGTGAAACAAATAGTTGCTCTAATAATACAGAAACAGATGGAAAGGAAAGAGGTAAATTAAGAGGAGTGTATAGACAGAGAGGTAGACTTACACTCATCTTGGCCCGTTCCAGAAGCCTCTTTCTGTCTCTCTTGCCCTCCGCTATGTGAGCGAGTAAAACTCCCTGTCCCAAACCAAACTGCTTCTGTCTAGATCATCAGTCCATCAGGGAAACTAAAGCAAAACAAACAGAACAAAATGGAGTCATGAAATGAGAATGGGGTGAGGGGAGAACACACAACAACCAAACTGCAACAGAATTATGGGATCGAGCAGACATCAAATGAAAATGGGTAAAATGACTCCAAAGATAAAAAGGCATAAATTAGAAACTTGTAAGACTGAAGGACAGATGTGCTGTTCAGAAAGAGAAATGAATTCTGAACCTGAACACTAGGTCTGAAATCTTTAGGCTGTTCTGTTTCTTTTGAACTATTGCATACCTGAAGGTAAATATATGCATACATGTGCATATATTCATCATAAACTAAATATGAATACTTTGATATGATGATACAATGGCTATAGAGCAGCTCCACAAGAGTAAATAAACATGAGCAGGGTCAGAAATTAACCCGGGCTCTGAAAGTGAAAAAATGCAACATAGGGTCATTGGGAAAAAAGAAATGCTCTACTTATACATTTTTGCAAAACTCCACAAAAAAATGTGCCTATACATACAATTCACTAAAATTTCCAGCTGAAATGAACACTAGTGGTAGTAAAACAACAATCACACAGATCGTAATAATGTAGGGTTGTTAAAAGTACAGACGTCCAAGTCGGTACTGAAATTTTAAAAATGTGACGATACCAGCATTTCCCCCTAGTATTTTAAACAGTGTGTTAAGCAGATTCTGACTAACACCGTGTCCTAACCAGACGCGACGCGATGCCGCGGCACGCGATAAAAGGTATCTTTTCGATGTTAATCTGAGTTTTTGTCCTAACCAGTCGCGACGGCGACACGCGAACGTTCTATTTCTCTGCGACGTCGCGGCTGGAACAGCAACACAAAGTATGGCAATGATAATATCAGGTACTGTTTATGTGCTTTATTTAATGTTAAAAGCATCTGATAAGTTTGAATATCATTCTGTGTTCCCAGCTTTTTAGCTGTAATGAAAACAACACTGGCTAATTCACCTCAGATCTTGAAAATAAATAAACGGGCACAAGAACGTTCAAACTGTCAACTCAATGCGAACAAACAAGTGTATTATATGACAAAGATTGGTTCAGTCACTCCGAATGTACTTTAAATAATGTTTAAATGGTGTGATATTTCTGAATTTTACTATGTACTTGCCCATTTCATTGTGTCTGCTGTGCTCTTGCCGAGAGAGCCCACCCATACTCTCTTCTGATTGGCTGTGGTTTTTGATTGATTTTATCGCTTCTCATTGTCACGTCGCTTCTAGTGTGGACAGTCAAATTTGCTCGTCGCTGGAATCTTATCGCATCGCGTCTGGGTAGGTCATGGTGTAAGTTAAACACACCTGATTGGCCATTGTTCACGTGCTCAAAAGATATGTCTGTGTTTGGCTACAATGATCAATGCTTCAAAAACATGTTGTAAATAGATATCTTTGAGGCTCTTCATGGAGCGCTTACACAGATACATACGAAGCGTTTGAAAGCAGGCGTCTATCAGTGGATATATTAGGGTTCCGCTGATAGACGCCTGCTTTTAAACGCTCCTGTGTGTATCTGTGTAAGTGATCGGTGAAGAGCGTCAAAGATGTCTATTTACAACATGTTTTTGAAGCGTTGATCATTGCAACCAATCACAGGCATATCTGTTGAGCATGTGAACACAATGGCCAATCAGAGGTGTTTAAGAATCCACTCAACAGCGCTCAAAATGCTAGGGTGAAATGCTGGTATCGTCAGATTTTTTTAAATTTCAGTACCGACTTGCTTGTATTACTTGTAGAAGCAAGCTAAAATGACATGGCTGCTTCAGCAAATGCGTTTTTATCTCACATTTGCTTTTGTTAAAGGGGTCATGAACTGCATTGTTTAATGTTTCTGGGGTGCACTTATAATGTTAGTATGTGTTGTACATCAAAAATGCTCATAATTTAGAAATAAAAGGCATTTTTCCTATCCTAATTTTAGCCCTGTTGTTTAAAACGTTCTGTTTTAAGTGTAAACACCCACTGCTTTGATTGGCTGACATCTTTACATTTGAAACAGCTTTCCATTTGAAAATGTTTTCCATCTTTCCATTTGAAAGTGTTACTCTCTCAAAAATTTTTAGCACATTTTTACTATTACAGTTCTCAAGGTTAACTAATTGTGAAAAGTGTTGTATTACATTTAGATCTATGGCATTATATTTAGATAGTGGCATGAAAGGTTGAGGTGATGAACATTGTAGCTGATCACAGACATGTTGCTGAGCACATGAAAGCAGTGATCTCGTCACTGCAACTCAATTTCTGCACACCAACAAATGCTTTAAATCACACCTAACAGTGCAAATGCATTGTAACTAAGAGATTTGTTGAATAAAACGGGAGTTTTTGTGCATGACCAGAACTCAGTAAATTGATAAACTATACTATAAATTTAATCACAGTTTAAATTACAGATTATTTTCATCCTACTAAAAGAAACAACATGAAGTTGACCATTTAGTCACTGGTTTGATTTACTGACACATAGACAAAGAAAATCTGACTTTTTCATAAATCATTTCTTCAGATCAGCAATTAGAATTAACACAGTTACTTAAATGTTGTTGCATTACTGTCGAGTCCATATCATAAAAGTCTGTTTGCAAAGCCTGCGTCGAAATGTGACTGATTTGCCAAAGAATCCACAGTGAACTCATGATAACAAATAAATAAAGCTCAACTGAGACATTCACATTGTTGAAAATAAATAACCATATTCCAGGAATTAGGATCCTTTGAAAGGTAATGTTATTTTTGTCCTGTGTCGCTATTCTCTCCTCCTCATCTCACTAACACACCAGTGGGCAGGGCTAACGTTGCAGTGATAAAGTAGGCATCGATTTCTTCTGTGGAGGCAGCGTTTCACCTATATAGGCACATTACAGGATCAGTCGTTCGATGGGCCTGGTGTCAATAAAAGCTTTTACTTGACTAATAAGGAAGTTTTTGGTTCTGAAACTTACAGGATATTCTTATAGTACGATGACCTCTTATATATCAAAAGCTCAAGGAAAACTTGATTTCTCAATTCATGACCCCTTTAACAGTATTGGTTAGATTTAGTGTAGATGGTTTGTTATTTTCAAATGCAACACTCAACAGACATTTCATTCCCAAACTTCCTTGATATATACAACATTGCCAGATTCACGTCTGTTTCAGAAAAAAATGAACGTGCTTTTAGCTCCACTGTCCACTCGATGGACATTTGACTTTGAAAGTGTCACAAAACGTGCAGAAGCAACATAATATCATTTTGCCGAAATTTCACCACAGGCACATTTTTTCTAATGAGCCTGGCTTGGAAAAATGCCCTAGAAATTCAAAACGTGAGGGCAAACAATATGCCGAACTCTATTCTAGTTATGCTATACGAATATCACATAAAATATGACAGTCAGTCATTAATCACAGAACAGCCTCCTTCAGGGTGATACGAGATATGAGACTGTACATTATCCCGCACACATTTATTAACAAAATAGGAAAATTATATCAAATGATAATGTGGCCACGTAAGAGCTCTGTTAAAGCAAATAATGTGAGCAGAAAATCAAGGCTGCTTGGTTGGTTGATGCAAAAATGCCACTGAAAGTGACGAATCTGCCCCAGAAATGTAATATGCACAGTTGCACACACAAAAAATGCCCCTGCAAATGGATTATTATCTAGGCCTACAGAGTTGTACAAATATTGCATAAAATATCAGCTGGAAAAACACTGAATACAAAAACATTCTGACAACTTCAAAACTGTAAATACATTCAAATTCATGGTGACAGATTTCAGTAGAGACCTGCATAATTCAACACAGGGACTGGCAAATTATTTCAAATGTATTCCAGCAGAGCATTTATTGTGTTGTGTTGTGATATGTCATACATTATTTGAAAACACTTTTGTGTTGGATATGTATTTAATTTGTCTTCTAGTATGTCACAGTCAAAATTTAAAAAAAGAGAAAAGTTGCAAGTAAAATTGCAATTATGTAAACAACGGAGAGTTTTCCACATACAGAGACAACTGCGTACTGTAAATGTCAGCGGATAAAACAACCTTCATGCTCCTTTATCCTAACTCTAGAAAATGCAAAAACTACAGGAATGCAACTTACAGTTTGGCTCTGCACATTAAAACCGGGATGCAAACAAGAAAATATTTCAACAAAGAAGTTGTTTTCAACCCAGAACATTTTTTAAAGTCACCATTAAATCAAAGTTGACAATTCTTTTTTTTTCTTTTTTTTTAAAAATGGAATATAGCACTATTGTTCATGTAATCTTTAATCAAAATATCTTCCCCTCCCTCTTGCAGTGACATCTCTTCTCTTCTCTGATGATGTGTTTACTGTTGTGAGGGCGGGGCAACCTGTCACTCACATGAAATCCACCAATAGCAAACAACCATCCAATCAATTTCCCATGGAAAAAATCAAGTCCCGGCCTAGATTTTTTTCTTTGTTCAAGAGTCCGTTTCATGTATGCGTCACAATATGGAAGGAAAGACTATCGCAACTTCTGTTTCATGCCGACTTATATTACAGTCTGGTTGAAGATGCTATAGTCAACTGTCTGGAGATTTGTAAAAGAATAAAATTTTCAAGGTTGCTCATCCATTTGACCCCTAGATGAAGAATTCAGGTGCTATTTCTTGCAAGTACATCATGACTAAGAGAAAGATCCTGCTGAGACACTGTAAACTCTCTCTCAGCCGTTACTGAAACTCCCGCAGGGAGGATAGATTCAGTACACAGGCTTTATGCTTGCTTTTACCCTGAAACTTTCACAGATTGTGCCTGCAATCAATAATTGAACACAACTTTAACACTGAGGCTTGTGCACAGCACCTCAGGTTTTCACAGCAAAATAGTCAGGGTTTACTCCATAAAAGCTTTAACAACTGAAAAATCTGTTGAACACTTAGCAATACAATCTGAGAAAACAGACTTTTAGACTGCTTTCTAGCTATTGAGACTTGTTTCTGAGCATCTATTAAAGGGACACAATCATAAAAATCTAAACAGATTAGGTAAATTGGATGCAAAGCAGTTTGTTGCATTATGAAAACAGACTATAACTTTCAGAGCACAATGAAAACATTCATTCAACTTTCTTTCAACAAATATTATGTATAACACATAAAAGTCTCAACATAAACAAAAACAGCCCGTTTAATTCCAACAGCTTGCACAAGAAATGCATTATATGAATTATTTAAAAAGAGCAAACAGCTTCACTATAACTTTCTCAATGTAAAGTACTTTCTGTCTAGCTAATGTCAATCCCTGAAAGTTATTCATTATGCAGCAAATCCCATTTTTAATTTTCTGGTATTTTTAGTTGCAGCTGCAGAATGAATTCAAACATCATAATCCTTATGAACAGTGTTAAGTGCAGAGGCTGAAAACTATAGTGGCAGTCTTCTCTGTTTTTCACTGAAAGCCCAATAAATCTAATTCCTCAATAAAAAGAAACAACAGTTTAGGATATTTCAGTAGTCAGAGTTATCTGAAAGGTTAAATGGATCCTGGAGGATTATATGGCTAAGTAGACGTAAGGCTACTCAGCACTCGGACTAAACACATTATTAGATAAGAAATAACTAAAACTAAAACTTGCACTATAAAAGAAACATTTTCATTACTTGTAATAAAATAAATGTTATAACGTAAAAAAAAAAAAAAAAAAAAAATACTTTGAAGGGTTAGTTCACCCAAAAATGAAAATTCTGTTATTAATTACTCACCCTCATGTTCTTCCAAACCTGTAAGACGTTCATTCATCTTCGGAACAAATCTTTTTAATGAAATCTGAGCAATATCTGTTCTGAATCAGACTTTTTGAACAACTCTCTTGACTGAATGATTCAATGACAAATACAGTCACTTGTCGCCATCTACTGGCGTAACAATGTAATGATACAATCATTGTTTGAAGCGCAAAGTTACTTTCAAAAGGTGATTTGCTTTATTTTGACCGCTACTGTAGACATCAGTGTTTATATCCAAACTGTACACTTTTAACCCAGTACTTCTGTGATTATTTTAATATTTGCAACACAGAAATAATGATACTATGTGGTTGAAAAGACTGTTTGTAAAGTGCAGCTCTATCAAACATGCTGCGTAACACACAAGAATGAACATCACTGGTTCTCACGTGCATCAAGCAAACATGCTTGAGCTTCCGTTTACCACAACTGATGTGTGAGTTGATGAATATTTATGTGTGAATAAAAGCCTAAATTCAATCTGTTCATTATATAAAATGATCATGTCTCTTCAGAAAATTTGGACTAAACTGCTCAATTCATATAAATTAGTTTTATGATCTCTATATGAACTTTTTGAAGCGTCAAAGTGTCAGTTGTGTAGCTGTCTATGGAGGGACAGAAAGCTCTCGGATTTCATTAAAAAGATCTTAATTTGTGTTCTGAAGATGAAAAAAAGTCTTACATGTTAGGAGCGACATGAGGGTGAGTAATTAATGACAGAATTGTCCTTTTTGGGTGAACTAACCCTTTAAACTTATTTTATTTATTTCAGCTGGTTGCCAAGACAACATTTCTAATTTTCCTTTAGTTTAACTAAAACTTCAACTAAAACTGAAATAAAAATTAATAAAAACTATACAGACATTTAAAAAATAATAATTAAAAAAAGGCAAAAAACAACAACAAAATGACTAAAAAGGTAACAAAGATTAAAATAAAAGCAAAAAAATTAACATCTAAATCAAACTATTAATAAACACTAATGATACTACAATACAAATGGTTACTGCATGTTAAAACAAATCTTCCTCATTGCATTTCACCTCTGCTCTAGCTTTCTAATAAACCTGCCATTGTACACTATGAATATTGCTTGGATCAGTGATGAGTTGCATATGTTCCTCTATTGTAAGTTACTTTGGATAAAAGCATCAGCTAAATGCATGAATGTACATGTAAACTGGAATAGGGGCAAGGAATTTTAACATCAAAAACATTACACAAATCAACTAAAAGTGCCATGACCAGTGCAATTTTCAACAAAGGGACTGATATTGGAGACTTTGTGTTACATTTCTCATGTCATTCTACAGAAAGAGCTCAAGCAGAATAAATGAACTGCACAAATGGTAAACACAAACAAGGTAAAGGTTGCAGGTGGAGGCTTGTGAGAGGGATACGTGTCCCAGGAGCCGCTCACACTGCGGTTAAGTGGAGGCTGTAAAAGCCCTGTAACAGGCCGGTGAAAGGCGTGAGCTCTGGGGCTCAGGGTTACTGAAAGTGCAATGAACAGATAGAGGAGAATTCAGGTCAGTGTGTCAAAACATCTACAGCCACACCAACTGCTGGTCTGGTCTGTGCTGCGCTTTAGAGATCATGCTTGCATAACAGGTCCATATGAACCCAGACCTCACTGTTTTCATAAGGATGTTGGCCAGAGGCTTTAATAACAGATGCTAGAATGCAAATTAGATTTTTGCATTTTCTTAATAGGTCAATTACAAGTTGCTGGTTTCTTACTGGCCCTATAGTGAAAAGTTCACACTCAAGGCTCTGTGGCATTCTGGTCTCATTTTTATTTTAAGCACCTCTCAATAACAATTCATGTCTATAGCACAAAAACACATTTCTTACTCAGTATTTTTGTCTTGTTTTCCAGTACATATATGTAAACATTCTTAAATGTAGATATATTAACTTGAGAAGCAAAACTACATGATAAATATTAAGTCTTGTTTTCTGAAAAAAGAAAAAAAAAAAAAATATCAAAAAAATATCTGCCAACATCAGAAAAATAAACTTAATTCAAAGGGAAAACGATTATTTTTCTTACTTTTTTTTTTTTGGCAGATTTTCTTCTTGTTTTAAGAAAAAAACAATTTTGTCATTTTTTTTTTAAAACAAGACAATCTTGTCATTTTGCTTCTCAAGTTAATGTATCTTGATTTAAAAATGTTTACATATTTGTAATATTTATTATTATTATTTATTTTTTTTTTTTTTTGCAATGCAGGATGAATTTCAATCAATAGTCCAATATTTATGGTTAAGGGTTTCTTCAAATACACTGTAAAAATGTTTTATTTACATCTTTAAGATTATTGGAGTATGTTTTATAAGGAAATATATTTTAGTCTTTCAACTTCAACATTTCAAGTTTAGTTACTTGCAGCAATTTCTTTCTAATTAAATAACTAGCAATTTCTGAGTGTTTTTTTTTTTCAAAGTAGATCCTACACCATTTTTTCTTCTTCTTTTTGCAGTGTATAAGCAATACCCATCATGCCTGTTACAAAACGGCAACAATTAAATTCTCTATGAAAACACCAAAATATATGAAGAAAAAAGTCAGTCATTTATCACAAAACAGACCCCTTCAGGGTTATATGAGATTTATTACCATGACTATACATTATTCCTCACACATTTATCAACAACAACAACAACAACACATTATGAAATATAAATTTATAATATGGCCAAAAAAAAAATATTTATTTGTGAAATTTACTAGCAGTGAAAATGGGTTCAAAGTAAATCCTACACCAATTTTTTTTTTTTTTTTTCTCCAGTGTATGCACAATACTATGAATATGCCTTACAAGCCACCACCGATTAAACAAACTCTACGGAAACATCAAAATTTATTCTACAAATTAAGTGTTACTTTGTCAATGGGGTCCAAAATCCTCTTGGTAATTCGCTTGATCCTACAAGCCCATATGTCACAGAATAACAACTGGACATAATCTGCATTTGTAAACTAAAAGCAAGGAAGGGCTGAAAGGATTTTCATGCTGTGAGAACTGTGAGTCAAGCTGGGGTCTTACACTCTTAACACTGCAATCAGCCCTCATCAGTGTTAGATCTCTGCCAAGGGAAGCATATGTGCATCCAGAGAGTGTGAGCGCCGCCGACGGGGAACACATTTTCTGCCTGAGCTTCTGGTCACCCCTGAGCCTGACAGATGATCTTAACCGGCGTGACAGTCAACTAATTGTCTTATTCAGGCCTGCAGACACTGACTACATTTCCTGTCACCCTGCTAAAGAAGTAAAGCATCAACAACAAGCTATTCTTACATGTCACTGGATACTCTCAGTAAACAGGTTCCAGTGCTGTATGGAACTAATCACAGGCATTTATAGATACTGAACATAACAGAGCATTTCTTATTTGGAAATGCTGTAATCTGACAATTGGATTGTCTAGAAAATCATACAGCCTAGAACCTTTCTCTAATCCATTACCTGCCTTAAAACTGAAATGAATCCAAATATCTATGAAATTGCTATTTAAAATAAATGTACCGTTTTATATGACTGGTTAAACCATTCTGTACCATTTCATCTAAAAACTAAAATACTGCAATAACTAAGTAAACAAAAAGCAAATTAGAATAATTGCACAAAATCTGTAAACATCATGTTTTGCATTTCAGTAGTAAAAAAATATATTCCTTAAACAAACGTAAGCCTAATTTTAGGATTATTATTATTAACATTGTAATACTTATTTCATGACAATTAAGCACATTTACACCCATCAAAATCCTCACAATAATTTAGTTCTCATTATTTTATTCCAGAAAAAAAATTAGAATTTATCACTAAAATTTTAAAGATTTTATACATTGTGACAGTATCATTTTACTGTATTTACTTTAATCCACACCCATTCATCTTCGGAACACAAATTAAAGTATTTTTGATGAAATCCAAGAGCTTTCTGACCTCGCTATAGACCGCAACATCATAACTACACAATCTCCTACGCTGTTGACATTGTAAACACAGTGCAGTGCTTCCGTGTTCTACGTCCGAACGCCGGCGTTCGGACGTAAACATGGAAGCGCTGCACTCTGTTTACTACGTCAACAGCGTAGGAGAATGACAGGAAAGAGAAAAGATTGTTGAATAAAGTAGTTATTTTTTTTTTTTTTTTTTTTTTTGCGCACAAAAAGTATTTTAGTTGCTTCATAACATTAAGGTTGAACCACTGTAGTCACATGGACTATTTTAATGATGTCTTAAATATGATGACATGTTTAAGTCATTCTGCATTTAGATAATAATAGCATTTGAGTGCAAATCTTTGTGATGTCCAGCCTTGTTTCATGCTTATCTGCTCATCACAATGTTTCTATTCGACTCAAGAGCAAACAGCCTCTCATGGACGAGACACATCGGGGTCCCCACATCAGGCTATGCAACCCCAGACCAGAACACACATGCTTCTCAATCAGCATAAAATATGACCTTGGAAGGACTAAAATATTTACAACATCCTGAAGACAAACCTGCTACAAGACTGAATGTACAAGCAACATCCTACAAGATCAAGCCCAAGCAGGATGCAGCAAAAACAACCCAACCACACCGAGGTTTGTTTTCCTCTTGCAGAGGTCATTCAAGTAAATTAATTACAAGCTCTATCGATTTCACACTCTCAAGCCCAAAGTGAGCCCGTCATTCTGCTGAAATGAACTGTTTGGCGTCGTTACACAGATGGTTAGAGGACACAGAACGAGCCTTAAAGCGAGAGAAAGAAAAACATTTGTGTTTCAACCGAGCACTGCCTCGGAGGTGATGGAAATATAAGGCATCTGCATGCGATATATGTGTTTGTTCAATGTGCATCATCTCTGGAGCGCGTGCACAGTGATGTGATGTCATGGATCAGCCAAAACAACCATAAACCATCCTGAGCATCTGATCAAAACAAGCAGGTTGTTGCCTGTATAAATCAGCACATTCTTCTGGTCCATAAACTGGATGTGTGCATCATCCAAAAAGCGTTTCAATGGACTTTCTATCACCATCACGTCAGCGTCTTACCTCCACACTTGTCCCATCTGAAGGATGTGCACACAGGCATGCCATATCCATATCGAAATCACACAGCACCTGTCCCTGCCGTAGATGCGCGAGCTCAGATCCGCCGTGGCTTTCCTGCTGAGCCCCTCCACGGCCCCGAGCCCACCGCCCGTGTAATCCTGGACGAACCACCTGAAGCTTAGAATCTGGACCAGCACCGACGGCACCAGCACGAAGAACAGCGTGAGCCCGAACCACAGATAGTCCCGTTTGGAGTAGTAGTCTATGGCCAGCCACAAGTCCGTCCCGACGTCCCAGAAGAAGACGAGCAGCGCGAGGACGATCCAGAGGCAGTCCAGCCACAGGCGCTCTTCCGGCTGCTGCTGATGCTGCGGCCGCCCGCGTTCTCCAGCATCCCTGTCGCCCAGCAGCGACTGCAGACACGCGCTCCTGCAGCCCCAGTAACACGACGACGTGTTGCAGCAGTGACAGATGTGTATGGCCGAGCTGTCCAGCGCATCCTCGTCGCCGACCGCTTCGTCCAGGTTGTGCAGCTGGGCGAAACCGGCAACGACCCCCACGCCATCGGATTTTGCTGCCATCTTGCTCTCTGAAACGCTTCATCCCCCCCTCCTTCCGTGCTCCGTGTCGTCACTTCCGCGATACCTGTGCTGGTGTGTGTGTGTGTGTGTGTGTGTGTGTGTGTGTGTATGAGACGATGCTACTTAAAATTGTTTATAGGACTCATGAATAAATTACCAGTTAAATGTCTGAAAGCATACATTTTTATGACCATTTTCACATTTTGCAATGGTAGTTGGATACATCATGTAGTGACAAAAATACACTAGCCTATATATTTTATGTAGTGACGTATAATAATAGGCCTATATATAATGATTTTAAGACAATATCAAATACCAAATGTATTGTGTAAGCCATTAGTCACACTTTTATAAACATTTTGTGAAAATTTCTCAAGGTGAATTTATTTTTAAATTTCTGTACACAAACATTTAAAGGGATAGTTCACCCAAAAATGAAAATTCTGTCATTAATTACTCACCCTCATGTCATTCCACACCCGTAAGACCTTCATTCATCTTCAGAACACAAATTAAGATATTTTTTGATAAAATCAGATGGCTCAGTGAGGCCTCCTTTGCCAGCAAGACAATTAACACTTTCAATGTCCAGAAAGGTTCTAAAAACATATTTAAAACAGTTCATGTGACTACAGTGGTTCAACCTTAACGTTATGAAGCGATGAGAATACTTTTTGTGCGCCAAAAAAAAACAAATATTGACTTTATTCAACAATATCTAGTGATAGGTGATTTCAAAGTCTACTTCATGAAGCTACGAAACTTTACAAAAGTTTTTGTTTCGAATCAGTGGTTCGGAGCGCCAAAATCACGTGATTTCAGTAAGCGAGGCTTCGTTATGTCGTTTAGAAATTTCAATAGTTCACGTGACTTTGGCAGTTTTATAAGTGCTCTGAACCACTGAATCGAAACAAAAGATTCGTAAAGCTTCATGAAGCAGTGTTTTGAAATCGCCCATCACTAGATATTGTTGAATAAAGAATAAAAAATGTTTTGCCGCACAAAAAGTATTCTCGTTGCTTTATAATATTAAAGTTGAACCACTGTAGTCACATGAACTGTTTTAAATATGTTTTTAGTACCTTTCTGGGCACTGAAAAAGGAAATGATCTTGCTGGCAATGGAGGCCTCACTGAGCCATCGGATTTTATCAAAAATATCTTAATTTGTTTTCTGAAGATGAACGAAGGTCTCAGGGGTGTGGAACGACATGAGGGTGAGTAATAAATGACAGAATTTTCATTTTTGGGCGAACTAACCCTTTAAGGGTCTTATACTAACTAACTAAATAGTGTATCAATATTATATATTAATATTAAATACTATAAAATAAATGAAGTTTGTTTCCAGGAAAACCCATAGTTTATTTGTCACAATAAATATTTCTCAATTAAATATTTCTCAATTATTTCTCAGTTACACTCAAAAAAATGCTGGGTTAAAAACAACCCAAGTTGGGTTGAAAATGGACAAACCCAGCAGTTGGTTCAAATGTTTGCCTAACCTGGGAAGTGTTATTTAACTCAACTATTGTTTAATAATGACTGTATTGCTTGCTTAAAATGAACCCAAAGTATGTTGAAAATTAACATTAATTAATATGTTTAATAAATGAAGATTTATTAATAAGTTTAATTAATAATAATTAAACCATAAACATTTATTAAATTGCTTAGTAATAAATGTTCACCTTTTGATTATTATTGTTGCCTCTAGTAATTATGTGTCTGATTTTTAATTACCAACCTATTTTGGGATCATTTTAAGCTAGTCATATAGTAATTCTTAAACAATAGTTGGGTTCAATAAAATTATTTGGGTTAAATAAAGCATTTTTTTTAGAGTGTACAGTTCATTTAACATGTTGACCTTTTATGACAAGGAAACCTGCCATTAAACTGCCTGTTATTGGGTTTTCAGCAAAATTTAAACAGTAAAACAAGTATGAAATACAAAGCGAATGTTTATTTTCATTTAAATTCAGATGCTGGCATACATAGGATTTTGCACAGCATTTTTTAGAGTTCCTGTGCATTTGTATTAATGTTCTTTTTAAAACAGCATTATATTGTTGCTCTATTCATACAGTATTTAAACCAGTTGTTGTTAAAAGCTGAACACTGAAAAAAAAACAGCCTCCTTGAACACAATCCGTGAGCTCCATAAAATCCACTGCAGTTGCTTTCAGCACATGGGGAATTTCCTAGATTAGCACAGCACAAGCAAAACCCTCTGCCACAGGAATATGACAAAAGCCCCCGTCTTTAGTTCCGTCCCAATAGAGAGAGTCCAAATCTTCAAACAGACACTGCGGCGCATCTGACAGAGATACTGGGCGGCTTAACCGCTCTACTCTAATTAAACTGTCATGATAAAATGAGAGGAGGAGATGTGGACACCTCATTTTCAGTAACAGGGAAAGAAAAAAAGAGTGTGAAACATGACTATATTTAACCCTTTAATGCATGAATTATGAAACCACAAAAGAAAAAAAAAAACAGAACAAATGTTTATTTGTAGCCTACTTAAAATCAACAATATAACCATTTCAATCTTGAAATGTTGGGGTGAATATATATATATTTTTTTTAAATAAATGTTAAATATATTTTGAGTAAAACGAGTAAAACTGGCATTATGTTCCAATCAGAAAATCCAATCAAATTTGCATTTATAATTCCAGTTCATTCATCACATTGGAAATGGAAGCTCAAGTCAAGAGCATTGGATCGTGAGATAAAGTATTTGGATGTAACTGTAGTAGACATCATGTTTTCAAAATGTTTTTTTCACAAAGGAATAAATGCAAATGTAAAACAGAAAAGAGTTAAATAAAGAATGAGAGATACAACACAATTGAGTTTTGAGAGAACTAGTTTAGGCGAGAAATTCTTCTAGTGTCCAGCCTGACTGCAAAGGCAAAACCCATTTACACAAAATATGATATAAAGAACCGCATATGTTTCAGCAGCCTGTCTTCTCTGTTCAGAAGAGTGAATGTAGAGCTCTCTACAGTGGGTTTGAACCAAACAGAAACGCTACTAAATGCAAAAGCACAAGGGCATGAAATTTTTATGAAAGCTAATGTTGTGACTGTAGGGGCAGTGAATACTACAAGTGAGATAATTGCCTGCAGATCCCTTGAGTTCTGGCTTGCTTTCATGTGCTGCTATTGAAGCAGACAATAAATGTATATTTCTTGCATGACTGCTGCACACAAATGCTCATGCCATGAAAGACACACCATTGATTCATTATGCACAGGACATATGACCGCTGCTCCGACTGACACATCTGTCAATATGTAATAAGGCTGGAATCACTGATTCTTAAGACACGGACAAAATCATTATTTTATCTGGTATTATTTTTTTAAAATAGCAACATTTTCACTTCATCAGATAATTCAGATTATCTGAGAATCAGATAATTTTTTAGCATAAATGTACAGCAACGCTACATTTTATTTTTATTGTATATTCTATATATAGACAGATTTACAGTAGACATTAAATGGAAGTTGCAATAGTCTTTTCTTCCCTATCCTTAACAGCTTCTGGAACAAGAGCAAATGTATGGCGGGACTTGGGGAATTGATTGGATAGCTGGTTGTGGTTTGCTATTTGTTGATCTCATGTGAATGACAGGTTGTAATAAACACTGCAGTATTCCATAAAAAATTAAGAAATGATTTTATGGTGACTTTAGTAATATGCATTTTTTTTTTTTTTTTAAATAATAATAATAATTTTTCAAATTATTTTATCAATCAAAACAAATATGGTTTGTATTTGTTTGTTTTTTTAAAAGAACAACTTACAACAAGTCATTTATGTATATATACACTCACGAGCCACTTTATTAGGTACACCTTGTACCTGTTTGGACCCCCTATTGCCTTCAGAACTGTCCTTAATTCTTCATGACACAGATTCAACAAGATTCTGGAAACATTCCTCAGAGATTTTTGTCCATTTTGACATGATAGCATCACGCAGTTGCTGCAGATTTGTCGGCTGCACATCCATGATAAGAATCTCCCATTCCAGCATATCCCAAAGCTGCTCTGTTGGATTGAGATCTTGTGAATGTGGAGGCCATTTGAGTATAGTGAGCTCACTGTCATGTTCAAGAAACCAGTTTGCGATGATTTGAGCTTTGTGACATGGTGCTTTATCCTGCTGGAAGTATCCATCAGAAGATGGGTACACTGTGGTCATAAAGGGATGGAAATGGTCAGCAACAATACTCAGGTTGGCTGTGGCGTTTAAACAATGCTCAGTTGGTACTAAGGGCCCCAAAGTGTGCCAAGAAAATATCCAACACACCATTACACCACCTGAACTGTTGATACAAGGCAGGATGGATCCATGCTTTCGTGTTGTTTACAGCAAATTCTGACCCTATACCATCTGAATGTTGCAGCAGAAATCCAGACTCATCAGAACAAGCAACGTTCTTCCAATCTTCTATTGTCCAATTTTGGTGAGCCTGTGGAAATTGTAGCCTCAGTTTCCTGTCCATAGCTGACAGGAGTGGCACTGGTGTGTCTTCTGCTGCTGTAGCCCATCTGCTTCAAGGTTTGATGTGTTGTGTGTTCAGAGATGCTCTTCTGCAGACTTCGGTTGTAACGAGTGCTTATTTGAATTACTTTTGAGTTGCCTTTCTAACAGCTCGATTCAGTCTAGGGGATCTATGAATATGCTAATTAGCCCCGCCCCCACTCACTTGCACGAGCTCAGAGATCCACTCGGTTAACTTACTGAGGTAAACGCTACACAATGGTATTGTTTTTTACAATGTCGGACACATCACGGTAATTAATATGATTAGCCTTTTGCTTGACTACATTAGCAAACAGCTGCTAATAATGTGTTTCTAATGTTACACAAACCATGTTCCAGTTCGCTATCAAAAAGCTGCCTTCTAAAAATCAGTATCCTTAGAAACGCTTTGCTTAGCCGTCAGTGGAGAAAGGCATATAGTTCATCATAACATCGTAATACACATCATACACCCGCCATATTGCTAAATCTACACGATTTTTCATATCAACAAAAAAATATACTGGGATAACCTGGCTTCTCGAGACTCCCCTGCTTCAGAACGGTCATAGTTAATGATATGCTAAAGCCTGTCGGCACGTTGACATGATTGGTTACAAGGTAGTTTGTGACATCACAAACATCAGTGCTTTCAAACCGCGTTTTTGAAACTGTCTTTAGATCCCTGCAGAGAAAATAATCCGCAATGGTGTTGACATGACTTTGCACATCATTTGTCTTAAAGCATATTAAAAACACCACATAGACATAAACAACATTAAAAACTTGATTTTCACCACAGAGGGTCTTTAAAAAAAAGTTTTCGGATACAGTCCATGTCTACATGCCTAAATGCATTGAGTTGCTGCCATGTGATTGGCTGATTAGATATTTGTGTTAATGAGTAGCTGAAGAAGTGTACCTATAAACTATATATATATATATATAGAGAGAGAGAGAGAGAGAGAGTCATATTACATCATATTATTGTAAATAAGTACATAGTATGTACATGTGAAACAGGACTGTAAAATTCTACCCATTTTTTCTAATTTAATTTAAAATATTTTATTAGAAATTGTTTTATTAGCATAAAAATATGGTTTGTATTTGGTGTGTTTTTTTATTCAAAGATGTTGCAAGTGAGCAGAGAAAGATTAAGGAATATGACTCATGAAAATTCCCATGAGCTTGTTTTGTTGGTAAATGTCATGAAGGTGTGAAAAAAGTCCTTTGGAAACAAGCCCTACCAGTCTTCCAGCATGTCACAGTGACACACACAGTTCATGTTCATGGGTTCACTGAGTTCAACACAATTTATATTAATAAACCCTTTTTAATGAGAATAGATGTTCAGGTTCTATAGTAACTGAGATAATTACAAAACACACAGAAGAAATTTCCACTGGCTCCTTGTGGAAGACTTGGAATTGATTCACTTAGACTAAATAAATGGTCACAATAGCCTCTCTGAGTCTTCTTTCTGAGGAGAGAAAATATAATGATCAATTACTGATAAAGAAGATTACTTGCATTCATTATTGCTCTGGTTTACATTATAATGCTAAATTCCAGTACCAAAGTTTATATGTTGAAAGTGCAACACGCACTATGGCAGAATAAGTATCGACTTCTAAATAAAAGTCGGCAATCGGCAACTGGTGAAGTCATTAGGTGTGTTCAACTTGAAGCGGCACTGCACAGACTGATCGGTTTATGACATCAGATCAAAGTACCATGAGAGCGATTTGAAAGCAACTTAACGGTCTGCGCAGCGCAGTTTCAAGTCAAACACACCTAGGCTGCATTTAAAGGGTTAGTTCACCCAAAAACGAAATTTCTGTCATTTATTACTCACCCTCATGTCGTTCCAAACCCATAAGACCTTCGTTCATCTTCGGAACACAAATTGACTATATGCACGGAGCGTTCTTTAGAACTTCCACAATAATACAAGCCAGCTGGAAAACTTCCAGTGTCACTTGTTGGGTGTGTTGAGCATCAATAGTGTAATACTTAGTTTATAATCAGAAAATAGTCACTTAATAGTGAGGCCTTAATTGAGCATTAATTTAGTTATTCAAACGTAAGATGACATAAAAAATAAAGAAAGAAAGAAGTAGCCTACCTCAGTGTTCCTCCTCGGCTAAATTCAATTCGACCATCAGTTTTCACACTTTTGTTTGAAAAAACAACAACACACTGTAAACACACTGTAAATTAAAGATTTATTGTGCACATTAGTTAGATTCATTAAATAAAATGTGAGTTTTCACAAGTGTGCCAAATCATTGAGCTTTCGCTGCACTGACTGACAGCTTCTGTGATTATGAAGGGAGGGAGAGCGCGGTGCTCGCTTTCTGTGTAATTCATTCACAAGAAAAGTTATTGTTTTTCATGAGATTTTGTGAGTACTTCATACTTCACCTTGACAAAATGTATTTTTAAACCTAGTGATTTTATAATGTTTAATATTTATTTAAATGTGAAACTGAGTGAATTTTTTTTTTTTACAGGAAATGGCTAATATATGTGCAAATAAATGCAACTCTGCCGCCATCTGCTGGTTATAGTGGTAATTATAGTGGTAAGTCTTCATTTTTAAATAAAAGTGTTTTCTATCAAATGTTGGATATCCTACATCTTGAAACGTTTGGTTTTACAAATGGGGACAATCTCAGAAGGATGAACAAATGTCATCACATTAAAAATAACATTTGAAGTGCTGGAAAAATGCTGCATGTGCGTTTCTAATTACAGACATGGTGTTTCTTATTCAAACGTTCCCATTAGCTTCG
Source organism: Ctenopharyngodon idella (assembly GCF_019924925.1). NCBI lineage: Eukaryota > Metazoa > Chordata > Actinopteri > Cypriniformes > Xenocyprididae > Ctenopharyngodon > Ctenopharyngodon idella. Next base: position 1,195,641 of record NC_067236.1, read on the forward strand.
TCTTTATTGCAATCAATAAAACTAGCTTATTGGTAAATTAGGCAGGTGTGATAACTGCATTATAATATAAATACAACATTAAAAAGTCAACCATTGATGGTTTTGTGTCGATGTACAGCATGTACAGAATGACAGCTAAGAGTTCACCGGAAATGTCCAAGCTGGCTTAACGGCAACCAGGAAGTAACTGTGCATATGGTCAATTTATGCTGTCTTCATGTGCTATCGGAAATTTGATTATTCCCACTTCTTAAGTCACGATTATGAGCTCATTGCATTAAGTTTCGTAATGGGAGGGCGTTCATGTGCAATTTTTACTTAGGAAACTCGTATTTACGATAATTCCGAGAGCATGTGAAGGCAGCATAAGATATATTTGATGAAATCCGAGAGTTTTTTTTCAATCTCCCATAGAAAACAACATAATTACCACTTTCAAGGTCCAGAGAAGTACTGAGAAGTACAGAGAAGACTACAGTGGTTCAACCTTAATGTTATAAAGCTACAAGAATACTTTTTGTGAGCAAAAACAAAACAAAAATATCAACTTTATTCAACAATTTCGTCTATCCCTGTCAGTCTGTTGACATTGTATAGACAGTGCAGGCTTCCATGTGCTACGTCAGAACAATTGCATGTTAAGTCAGAATTGCGAGATATAAACTTGCAATTCTGAGAAAGAATATCTGAGTTGCGAGATATAAACTCTTGTTTTTTTTTCATGAACTTAGCATTTAGAAATCAAAGATATAATACAGTTGTCAGATTTCATCGGTGATTTCAAATATGAAATTTAATCGTAAGCTTGGTGAACAGATTTGGAGAACTTGATGTTTCCCCATTCCTATAGCTGCACTTGCATGACTGAAAGAGCTGCCCCTGGGGTGTTTCAAAGATGGCCACCCAGTGAAATGATTTTGATATAAATAGAGCCAATAAAAGCTGCACATGTTCTGGAGCTATTTGTTGCTAATATTACGGAAAAAAACAATTATGGATAGAATATTGTTTTGAAAGAAAACAAGTGTTGCGTTTGACCATCTGACAATATGTTTTTCAAAATTTGGAACTAATGAACTAATTAAGGCCTCGTTTACACTAGTGCGTTTTCGTTTTAAAACGCATACGTTTTGCTATGGTTACGCCTCTCTTTTACACTAAGCAGGCGTTTTCGAACCTCGAAAACGGAGACTTTCGAATTCGAAAACACTGCAGACCCTGTTTTAGGGTATGTTTACAAGACAACGATATGGTTAAAACGGCGAAGTTTTTTTTTTTAGTTTCACGTACAGACGACACCATTGTCAAAACGATCCCATACGAATCTGTGTAAATGACTAAAAACGCTGTATTCTGCTGGCAGGCCACTAGATGGCGATGCAACAAAATAAACTGAACATGTTATGCGCATGTGCATGACGTCGATTTCACAAATTCGCGTTTTTGTTGCTTGCACGGAGACCGTTTTCAGGCCACCTAAACGCCGTTGTCGTGTAAATGAACGGCCAAAACGCATAAACAGTTTAAACAGCCCCTCAGTTTGAAAACGCCGGCCAAACGGACCAAAACGGAGACTTCAAAACGATGGCGTGGCTGCCCACATTCGCTCTGCGTCTCCTTGACGACCGTGTAAACAATAACATGGAGACTGAACTGCAATCTTTGCTGGCTTTGTTGTCATTTTTATTTTTAGCAGTCATTGTGCAGTTAAACTCTGCATTTTTTTTTAATACTGCAGCTATCTACATGCGCTAGAGGCAACTGTTTACACTTGCAAACGCCATTTTAAAACGAAAACGCACTAGTGTAAACGGAGCCTTAGATAATGATATATAAAAGCAAGTGAAAAGTATGTTTGCACAATCTTTCTGTAAAATAAATATCACTCTTTTTTATCCTTTTTAATTTTATTTATTTATTTTTAATTTGACATTTGTGTGTGGCTTTAAAAGTTTTAGGTCCACTGTATTATAAAGCTAAAATAATTTGGTGTAATGTAATCTTGAGAATGCATTCAGTGTAAAGTGGGTGTGTCTCGGCTGGACTGACCAATCACAGCAGACACCGGCTCACCGTGACACTCTCCACGAGAGACTGTCTGAGACCTGTAGCTGATGCAATACTGATGGTGGAAGAAGGTGTCTGTCCAGTGATAGATTTACACCTGATCCTGTTGAACTCTGATGTAGTTTAGGAGCAAACGGTTCCCTTACCTGTTTCTTTCCCCTTTATTCTAGAGGATTAGGGCGGTGAGTAAATCAAAGTTTCTCTTATCGATGTTTTCATCACTTTTTTGTGCAAAATTCTGCATACGAATGAATGACCTGATTTACTGGAGGAATGTGTTTTATTGTAACACGCGCTAAAATGTAGTGCATCCGGATCTTTGATTGTCCCGCCGAACTGAGACATTGTACCAATTTAAGAATCAGAAAGCGATACATGTAGCAACCAAAAGTGAAATGTGTCCATTATCACCGGCTGCGTGTTGTTACAACAGAAGTTTTTGTGATAATAGCTGGTGTTGATTGGTAAATAGAGACTGCCAGTCTCCTCCCAGTTTGTGATGAGGCATGCTTAGTCGCAAAATGCACTAGTGTAAATAGTGTAAGGAGACACACTATAGCGTGATATGAGGCACTACTACGATAAGTATAATTAATAATAATTGTGAAGTTAAAAAAGAAAAGAAATAAAGAAGAAACTGTTCAGGGATTTAAATCATTTCCACGGTGAAGATCTTGTTTGACAATCACGTTGCTGTGACCAAAAGACTCATTGCTAACCTTCATGCAACTGAGTTCAGTTTAATGTAGTTTAAATATTTCTTTTAAATAAGTTATTTAGGATTATTTTTAGACTACGAAAGGAAATAATGTGACTTTTGAAGTGGTGATCAGTTAAGTTTATGAACTAAACCGTATGGTACTGTAGCTAGTAATAGAATTGATTTGACATGATTTTTGTGAGACTGTTATAGCCATCACCAGAAGGTGGCAGCACCGGAGTGTTTCTTCAGCCACTGGCGCTTTTATGCACCAGGGGTTGAATTTTACTAAAACTAACAGATTTTAGTTTTTTTTTTCTTTTGTATGAAGGTCACATTAAGACTCTTGGAAACTTTTCCATGTCTTCATTATTTATTTCTTAAAATATTCAAATTTCTTGTATGTAAGGATTTTATTGTTTTACTCTTGTCCCAGACCCAGACTTTCAATCTTAAACTATGAAAATATTAATTATTACATATTTAAAACATGACTATCTAAGATAAATACTGTTCCAATACTTGCCTGTTCCTTTGTATTATTTAGGATGTATATAATACAGCTGTAAAATTATCCTTAGCAAGGCAAAGAATTTGTCATTCTCTATGGTGTTACGTCATTTATAAATGACGCAGAGAAAATTGCATTTAAAATACAATAATAATATTCAACCAAAAAAAAAAAAAAAAAATTTATTATCATCATATGACCCCCTTCAGCCAAAAAAAAAGACATGAGCACATGTTCGGTCACATGCTGTCAAGGCTTCACTGTGAGTTTATTTTAAACTAGGAAATACATATAAATTCAATTAAAATATATATTGTACATCCAAATGTGTTTTCTAAAGTTTTTGGAGATTTTTAATGCACATTTTGTAAATTCAATATACCAAATACCAAAAAATCTGTGTGTTATGCATAAATGACAAAGTCCTTTTAGGAGATGTCCAAAGTCCTTTTTATTTTTCTGTATAGCTGCACTATTGTTCATTACTGGCAGGCAGAATAATAGCCTTTTTGCCTGTGTTTTAGGTTTATGTTAGTAAGTTTTATAGAAGACAGAGAGGAAAAGCTGTACCTTATCCAGAAAGTATTGATGATAGTGATGGCAGTGCATCAGAAAATAAGGTCATAGTAAGAAAAGAAGAAGTTGAAGATCAAGGAGAATAGAAGCAGTCAGGGCCGTCCTTAGGGCGGCGCAACCGGTACGATCGCATTGCAGTGGTAATGATGGCAGAGATGAAGAATATAAGTCATAGATTGTGGAAGTCAGGTATTTGGCGAAACCCTAAGAAAATGGTCAAAGGTCAGATGTAAAAAAATTATTTTGGAAAATTATTTTAGCCTTAAATATATGTAAAATATAAAGTCATTATTTTTTTCTAACTGTGATTTCATAATTTGTCCCATGGAGGGTTAAATGCTTTTGTAAAATGTAAAAGAAGAATATGTTTCAGATTCTGATATTTTAAATAAAAAATTATAAGTAAATGAGTGACACTGATTATGTGACTCCTTTGTAAGACAGACTCTTTTGGAAGTACATTTCTGTGTATAATGCTGTGCTTTATTCAACATTTGTGTGTTGGCAGTGAGTAGAAGATGCGGTCCTGTGTAAGAGCTCTGAGTGGGGCGGTGCAGCGGGTTCTCCTGGCTCCAGTCTGTGGCTTTCAGCCTCTCGCTGTTGTAGCTCGCAGTGTCAGTTTCTCTCCGTGCCAAGTCACATCCAATGCCAGTTTTCACTCAGTGTCCTCTGGATCGGATCATCCCAGAGTTCTCATTACCGGTATGAGAGCAGGAGACAAGTGGCTAGACCATTTATTGTGTAATGTTAGTTTTTTAAAGATTGTGTGTGTGTGTGTTTGTGCAAGCTTTGATGCCTAAATGGATGTTATATAAACCTTTAGATGTCATGTTTCCCTGGTTACCACATTCTGAAGCATGAAATGTAGTCTCCATGGAAACACATGACTAATGATAATGATTTTTAATCATATTGTCTCTCTGTTTTTCTTTTCAGGGGGTCTGGGTCAGCTGGGAGTGGGTCTAGCCAAACTGCTCAGGTGAGACTGAACTAGGGCAGTCACGATTATCCTTGATTAAATTTGAGTAGGCCTATTCGATTTTAAAAAATGCTCGATTGCAATTTACCTGTGTCGATTAACTGGCAAAATACTGTAAGTGGCACATTCCACGGACGAAAATCCATGAACCGATTTTTAGACCGTTTTGGCTGTACGATATATTAAACCATTTATCATAATATAGCAGAGTGCTATTGTGAAATCACAAAGGCTGCGATTCAGTTAAACAAATACATTTACATGCGTGCAGCGTGCAGGATATGTGTTTCTTCCTGCATCTCAGAGCGGCTCTGTTCACAGTATATGCTGCTCCCCATGAACTCAGTCTGCTGTTTGTTTGGGTTTCCAATAATGTGCATTTGGGAATGCTTAGAAATTCTGATTCGCTTTGTGTGTCATAGTGAAGGGTTGCATTTACATGGGTAGAGCACATCTCAGCAGCTCGGTTAATACAATAATAAATATGCGATTTGTTGTTCATCACGATTTCAAAATAAAAGTTAGAATGATTTGATATTTGAATCATCATGCTGTAAAGTGTAACAACAACAGTCATCAGGCCATTGGCGCCCTTTTCAGGCATTTGTTATAATACATAATGTACATAAGTTGATTTTGTTTATATTATGAATATTACATTATGTATTTTAACAGTGTTGTTCAATAAAAAAACCCCATCTGATTACTTGATTTTGATGCTTTATTTGAACCAATTATTATTGCCTCATTGTTATTATATATTTATTTTAAGTAATTTAAAAGGCTATTGTTAACTTATGTCTATTTTTTCTATTTTTTATGTCTATAATTACTCAATCATCAAAATAATTGACCGATTACTCAATTATCAAAATAATTGTTAGTGAAAGGCCTAGACTGAATGGTTTCTGAAGTTTTGATAACATTCACTAGACTTCAAGCTGGAATGCACTACACGACTTTTGCCCAGATTTCCCCCCTGATTTTCAGTCAGTCAATGCCAGTTGCCAAAAGTCTACAGGGTTTGATCAGTCAGAGTAGACAGGTTTAATAGAAAATCTTGTAGTGTTTGATGGGAACAGTTTGTAAAAAAAAAGATTTAAAAACTGATTCCATCCAGTTGGAGATCAAACATGTTTGATATTTTGAGCTGATTTTAGAACACATTGTTTTCATTCATTATGCAATGAGGCGCATCATGTATCTGTGTGAGTTTGTTGTGCTTGTTGTCATTGTCAATGTCTGGTAGTCTGTGAATGATCCTCAGTTGTCTAAGTGTGTGATGCCCAGTTTTTCACTCTAATCATTTTCAAAGTTTGCAAGAGTATGATGCCTAGTGTTTTAAAATATGTTCAGATTTTAAATTTTGTGTGGTGAATTCCAGCCTTTAGATCACCCCACCTTCTGAAACCTTGCCCCCAAGACATATTAGCCAACCCGATTTCAGCAAACCTTGACATGTAAAAGGCTGACAGGCAGAGAGTGTTTCTGACTTGTTAAAAAAGTCCAGTGTCTCTTCATTTGCTGTCCAGGGTTGTCTAATAAGATTGATTTCAGCACACCTGATTTCAGTAATATCTGTCAGGTAGTAACTTTTTATTCATGTATTCCAGAAAAAATCTTGGGTGCTTCTCAATACTCAAAGGTCCTATTTCCACCTGGTATTAAGATGCGTTTTGGTCGCTCGGATCACAAGTGGCCGAAGCTAAATACAGGTGTAAACGCGTCTAAAACGTTTTGAGCTTGTCCACTTTCGACCACTTGCAGAGGTTGTTGAAAACGCATTCGACCAGATATACCCTAAGAGGGTAGAGCTAAGACGCGAGGAAAAGAAGCGAAGAAAGGAAACAAGGATGCACAAATAAGAAATGAGAAGCACCCCTTGTTTAATGCACTCTTTAATTTTGGTAGTATTAAATAGTTAAATATGAGATTTTTGTTTATCTTTTGTTACAGGATGCAGTTTGGAAAATATAATGTAATTCTGTCTGATATCAGGAAACCCCCAAATCATGTTTACCAAAGCGGTGAGTGTTATTATATTTTTTAAAATTTATTTATTTATATTGATTTTAGGCATTTAATTGCAAATTTTTTACTTCAGGTCCTTTTATATATTCCGACATTTTGGACTACAAAAACTTGCGTGAGATTGTTGTAAACAACCGCATCACTTGGTTGATACATTACAGCGCCGTTCTGAGTGCAGTCGGAGAGGCCAATGTGTCACTCGCTCGTGACGTCAACATCACTGGTTAGTCACCGAGGGGTTTGACATCTGTTTCATTTGTATCTTTTTCATATTCAATCACTTTTCAGTGGTAAGATACATATAATTTCTTTTCAAACTTCCTCATCTTTAGGGTTGCACAACGTTCTTGACATTGCCGTCGAACATGGGCTCCGTCTTTTCATCCCCAGTACTATTGGAGCCTTTGGCTCCTCCTCCCCTCGTAACCCCACCCCTGATCTGTGCATCCAACGACCACGAACCATTTACGGAGTGTCCAAGGTTCACACTGAGCTAATGGGAGAGGTCAGTACACTTTTGAGAACACTTAATCCTAAACATTTTATTGGGATTTTAGTTTTAGCATGATATTAAAAGAGAATGAGAAAAGAAAGAGTACAAGCCTAGGCAATAGGAAATATATCAACACAGCCATTTCATGAGGTCTTAATGAATATTAATTTCATGCATATTTTGCTTTGATTATTTTCACGCTCTGTGATGCATTATTCAAATCACATTTCTCTATTGTATTTTCAAGTATTACCATCACAGGTTTGGTCTTGACTTCCGCTGTCTCAGATACCCAGGAATCATTTCTGCAGACTCTCAACCTGGTGGAGGAACTACAGGTGAGAATATCTCCTCTAGAACAGTGTTGTTGTTGTAAACTAACACTATTAAAAAGTGTATTTTTTAATTGAAACAAAGCTGAAATAAAATAGAAAATGTTAGATGAAAAACTTAAATTAAAAAAAAAACTTTTCAGAAAATTAGAAATGTTGCCTTGGCAACTAAAGCCGCGTTTCCACTGAAATTGCCCAGAACAATTTGTCTCAGGAACTCCCACCCCCACCCCCCCCAGACCTTATGCTGTCTGTATTTCCATCATGATCTAAAGTACCGTGAAGATTAAGCAAATTAGTCCGGTGACGTAGGACTGTGCGTGACTTTGCAGTTCCAGCCTGTCCAATTTTGTCCTCCGCATATTAATAAATAATTAATATAATTATAATTAATAAGCTTAATAAAGCCTTAACCTCGTCATACGTTCATCGGATGTATTTTTTAAACTCCATTGTTGATTTGAATAGCAAACGACTTTTATTGTATGCACTGCAACAGACTTCTAAAAATGGTGGTTGAAATAAAATGCTGCATGAACTCAACCAATCAGCATGTTCAGCACCCAAGTCCCACCCCTGAAAGTTCCTGAAAAAGTACTACCTCGTGAGCAGGGACTTTCTGTGGGGAAAATTTTTACCCGAAACTTCATTTAGACTCTGGTTCCTGCAATCGAAACATACCGAGTACCACCCCAAAGTCCCTAGTTCCTGGGGAAAGTCCCTGTTGTAGAAATGCAGCTTAACTGAAATAAAGTAATTACTACTAAGGAATTAAAATTACTAAAAACTAAAACAAATATATCCTCCAGCTCCAAGTCTCCTGCATCTCCAATGGTCCCACCCAGCCTCCCTCTCCCATCTCCTCTACCAAAAATAGCCAGTCCTTTGGCCCTGCCTCCACCTGCTCCTTTCAGTCCCTCAGCTCCCCCACTGTTGACTCTATTCTGCTGCATGGATCTGCCTCGGGTCTTCTGGTCTCCAGTTCTGCCTTGGAAAGGGGATCTCCTGACTTCGCCTCCAGCCGAGCCTGTCACTCCACCTAATCTCATCGACCGGTTGGCTCCACCCTGGCTCCTCCCTCCCTTGGCTCCACCTGGGGCCATTGTCGTTGCAGCTCCACTGGGCTCCCTCGTCCCTCTGGCTCCACCTTGGTCAGTTGTCACTCTGCCTGCGCCAGACTTCCACGCCTTCAGCTGTGCTTTGTTCCTCCACCCCTTCGGCTACGTTGGGCTCCACCTGCCCTCTGGCTTTACCTTAGTCCTCAGTCCCACCGCCTTCGCCTCTGTCCTCTTGCTTGGCCTCCAGATCTATTGATGTCATTGGTCTCATTGGCTATTCGGCTCCACCTCCATTGCCAGCCCCTTGTCCTTCTTCCAAAGCCCCTTTCCCCTTCCCCAGTTGGACTCTTATTTGGCAGGAGGACACGCAATCCGGGAGGGGGAGCTACTGTAACAATATCAGTCTCTTCAGTTTCATTGCATTTTGGTTTAGTTTTTCCTGTCCCAGTTTGACTTTGCAAAACTTTGTTAAGAGTTCTATTTGCAACTTAGTTCCCTTATGGCTCGTTTCTACCAAGAGGTACGGTTCAGTTCAGTACAGTACAGTACGATTCGGGACAGTAAACCCTGATGCAGCTTGCGTTTCCACCGCCAACCATACCCTTACTTGATAGGCGAGGTGTATGCCGGAGAGTAGTGATCGTCATCATTCTCGCGTGAAGAAGAAAGTGACGGAAAATAGTAACAGTATATGAATAATACTAAAATAACACTGCTCTGGAAGGCTAATGCATCTTTGTTAACCCTTAACTTCCATTTATTCTGTCTCTTCTATCAGACTATGCTGTCCAGATATTCTACGATGCTGTGAAAACGAGTAAATTTGTGTGCAATCTGAGGCCTGACACAAGACTCCCCATGATGTTCATTGATGACTGTCTGAGAGCCACACTGGAGGTTCTGGAAGCCCCTGCTGAGATACTCAGTATGCGCACATACAATATCAGCGCCATGAGCTTCACTCCAGAGGAGCTGGTACGAGAAATCAGGAGGCACCTGCCAGACCTGCAGGTCACATATAAGATTGACCCAGTTCGACAGGCCATTGGTAAGAGTCTGACACATCAGTATAAGCACCATAATTCACTAAAAACTGAAATCTAATTTAAAATCCTCTTAAATATAAATTAAAGTTTTTAATATTACCTTTTATGTAGTGTGCAATATAGCTGGTTGTGAATATAAAATGTCTGCAATGTTTCAAAGATCAAAGTGCACTACAAACAGAGTTATTGTCTCCTAAAAGAAATAATCGATTCTGAACTGCCTGAAACGAGTCATCAGTAATTTCAGTCTTACTTCCTACATGAACCTACATTTAGTTTTGTAACAAATTTGCATAATGCCAGCTTCATTGCTGCCCGCAAACAACATTTACTTGACCGCCCTCAAACATGAAAGGAGAAAAGGAGGGGTTTAGAGCAGTGTTTCCCAACCCTGTTCCTGGAAGCACACCAACAGTGCACATTTTGGAAGTCTCCCTTATCTGACCCATATATTTCTGGTCTTGGAGTCTCAACTAACGAGCTGATGAGTTAAATCAGGTGTGTTGGATTAGAAAGAGTTGGAAAATGTGTAGTGTCGGTGTGCCTCCAGGAACAGAGTTGGGAAACACTGGTTTACTCTGGAGACCAAATCCTTGATCTAACCATTTCAGGCACTGTGAGAAAAGAGGTGATACTGCAATTTATATTATGATAAAATTAAAGTGTTTTTTGACCTTGGATGCATGTAAACTTATTGTAGCAGACTTTAAAACATAATTAGGAACATTTTATAATAGCATAATAGTGGCACTTTAAGCATTATGATATTTGGTGGACATTTAAATAAAACATTCAGCAGATAATGCCATTTTGGCTCTTCCAAACTGAACACAGGTCAGTGTGATATCTGTGTTTCTGTGTTATTTCTTCTAGCTGACAGCTGGCCCATGATCTTGGATGACGCCAGTGCCCGCAGTGACTGGGGCTGGAAGCACGACTATGGTTTGCCAGAGCTGGTTCAGACGATGCTTAACTTCACTGGATCAGACTCCAGAATGTCTCAAGCAAACTAAGCACCATCTGCTATTATGTGTTTGAGGTTTTTAGGACCTAATGGAAGGGATGGTAATTGGGCCCTGTAGTGCACTAAGATTAATGAAGGTCAAACTTTCTGCCTTTTTCCATATGTAGCATGTATTTGCACAGTTTTTCCTGGTAAAGTAAAGATAAACCAAAGATTTACAGGGTTCAATTATATAAGCTTTAAATTTGTCTTGTGAACTATTTGTTCTGTAGCAGGCAGTGTGAAATAATTAGCTTTGGTTCTTTTATCAGTGAATATACTGAACTCGGAACAATACATTCTTTATTTGCTTTGCTAGAATGATTTACACTACCGTTATTTTTTAAAATTTTTTTGGGTTCAGTAAGATTTTTTTTAATTATATTTTAAAAGAAATGAAGGCTTTCATTCAGAAAGGACACATTAAATTGATAAATTGTGACATTCATAATGTTGCAAAAAATAAAAAAAATAAAAATGCTATTTCAAATAAATGCTGTTCTTTTGAACTTTCTAATCATCAAAACATTGATAATAATGAAATGTTTATTGAGCAGCAAATCAGCATAAAACTTGGTGAGCATAAGGGACTTCTTTGAAAAACATAAAAATTGTACTGACCCCAAACTTTTGAACGGTAGTGTATACTTATGAGATATTGTGTGCTTGTGTGAAAGAAATGTAATATCATAGTATAAAATGATAGTCATAATTATGGTGCTATTTCTAAAGGGCTTCTTAGTTTTATTAAAATAACCTCATCGTGATCTTTATACTATAGCTGAATTTCATTGTTTGTTTGTTTTTTTGTTTTGTTTTTTACTTTTGGGAACAATTTATTTAATTATACAGACTTGACAATTGTAACTCTGTAATACATATTTATGTATCTTTGATGTTTGGTTTTAGTTGTTAATGTTAAGCTGTAAAAGGATTAGTGATTAAATTAATTTAGTAGCATTTGAGAACCACTTGTCTTTTTCATCAGTCTTAATGATACAATAGTTCACCCAAAAATGTCATTCCAAACCTGTATGACTGACTTTCTTCACAAAAGAAGATATTTTGAAGAACGCTGGTGTCCAAACAACATCGGAGCCAATTGACTTCCATAGTATGGGCAATGAATTTCTTTTGTGACTTACAGAAGAAAGAAAGTCATATAGGTTTAGAACAATATAAAAGTGATTGGCAGAATATTCATTGTGGGGTCAACTTTTCCTTTAAGTTGTATAAAACAACCTTGGCTTGATTTCATTTTTAAAGAAATTGCACATAAAAAAAAAATAAAAAAAAAGTAGTGAAACGTCACTGCCAAACTGTTCATATGCTTAATGAAATGCAGTCAATAAAACCAGAGCTGTCGCTGGTTTTCTATGGCCACTGCAAATTTTAAGGAACTCATTTAGATGTGGGCAAGAATCTCCTAATTTATTACTCCATTTGGTAAACATGAGTGAATTGGGTTGGAATTCAACCATATTAGCTGCATTGTGGATGTGGCCTCTACACACAGTTCACTCAACATATACATTAAGAAGGCTTTATTATCAAACTTTATTTTTATTATATTTCATGAATCTCAAAATATAGAACTTTTATAGAACTGTACTTTAAATTCCCTTCTTCTTTGATTTTGTAGGAGTTGCCACACTGTGCTTCTTAGGGAAAACAGGTTGATTTGCGAAGTGCCTCAGTTTCATCTGCAGCAGATTCTCAGTGAGACGGGCTTCATTCATCAGAGACTCCATTATAATTTCTCCTTGCGACTGCAGAAAACTGCGCAGCAGCTCTTCTACCTCCTAAAGGAGAGAATATGAGTCAAAGAAAATTTTTGGGATTAATCCTTTGATCTCATCCTTCATTTTATTCCCAAGGAGTTCATTAAGCACCAAAGCCTCATCTACAAAAGATGATAATGGAACATTTGTGTAATTAGTTACTAAAACTCAATTGTTTGCTTTAGTTTGTTTCCCATCAGACAAATATTCACATTTGTTATGTTTTGTAGTAGCAAGGTAAGCAGTCACCCTTAGGGATCATCCCTTACAGAACAAAAATATATGGGAATATACTGCAAAATAGAATGCAATATATTACATAATACATTTCCATATATGGGAAACTAGTGCTTATATTTTTCAATATACTGCAATATATGCATTGACCATGTATGGCTATATATTGATACATATAAAATATTTAGAAATTAGGACAAACATAGCATTACATGTAATATTGATAAAGTTTTATCCTTTATTGAGTACGTATATTGCACATAGGCTACATGTTCCCATATAAATGCGAATGTATTGTACACACATATATACACACATTCACAGAATGAGTTACGATCAGTGGTTACAACAGTAAATGTTAAAATTAAGTGTTATTTTTTGTGTTTTACTCAATATAGGGGGAGATCTGTTAGTGTTTAATGTTGTATTATTTTGGAATTTAAAGTTTTAAATTAAGTTTTTAGGGTTACCATTGTGCTGAAGAGTAGAGCCTATGGTTAGGTTGATGATTGGCCGGACGCCATCAAGACTAATAATTACTTTATTTAAAAAGTAATGGCTGTGTGCTCTTCAGTGCAGTGATAGACTCTCTGCTAAATACTTTAGTACATGCAGGTGTGCTTGTGCTTTTGTTAAATAGCTTGAAAATATAAAACATTTCAAATGTAAATAATTATAAAATGTAAGAAATGTATTACATAATATATTTCTCTATATATGTGTTTATACATGAGTAATATACATGCACTATATTACATACATTATGATATGTTAGTAAATATATTGTCACATATTCTTCAATATATGAAAAGCAGCAATTCCTTATGTATTATTCAATATATTGTAATACACATTTCAGTTTAGTACATTTATTAGTTAATAATATCACAATACAATAAACAATTTTCGTGCCCTTAACTGTCCTTACTTTACTGACCTTCCACCAAAGTGCTGCTGCATGACTACAAGAGTGTCCTGGCCCTGCAATAAATGAACAACCCGCTGTCTGCACTTCACCTGTTACTGATGCATTTCCACTATCGAGTCAAAGGCGAGCGTGCTATAGTGCATGCCAAATACACATGTAACGTAGACAACTCATATATGATTATAATCGTGCATTTATTTGGTTTAATGTTTTATCTGTCTCTTCCCTGTGCCTTTGTTGATATCAGACTAATGCATCAGCATATCTGTCACACACTCCGGTTAACTCGAATAACTTATAACTCCTATTTTCTTCTCATGAGCTCCCTCTGTTGCTCTGGCTGAAAGGATATCAGTATAGAGAGATGGAGAGATCACTCAAACCTCCTCAGATTGCAATCATCGCATAATTTTGAAGCCTTTGGATTTAAAAGCCTAGAGCTGTTTTGTGCATTCTTGTGATCGCAAATAAATGGAAGCAGGTGCAACTGAATAGGTATGTGTTCTCTTTTTATGTGACTATAAATATCAGTTAGGTTCAGCATGATTGATGTGTACTCCTGACAAAAATTAATTACTGTTACTGTAACATTTTATATTGTAAAACATTGTTCAAATATTGATGTTGGAATATTAAGTCTTTAAGTAAAGGTCAAACGTTCGCAAGTTTGGATCACTAAATCTCGAATGACTGTCAACTGTTGAATTAATGAGTGTCACGTCCAGCTTGTTTACTTCGAACCGGAAGACGCTCAAATCACATTAAAATTTAAGGGCTTGCACATTTAAAATGGCAGACAACATTGTGGAGAAGTTAATCGCCGAGGTCCAGAAAAATCCACCACTGTTTGACAAGTTAAACCCCCTTTTCGAGGATACTTTAAAGAAAATGGATGCATGGAAAACAATCGGCTGTATTAACACACATGACAAAGAAGATGAAGATCTAAGACAGTCTTTAATAGTATCCACAGGTAAATCCAAATATTGGCAGACAGGCAAACACAACCATAACACTGACACTGAACTGAAAATAAGGAACTTAAAAACACAGGTAAATGAGGATAATTAACAACACACAACAGAAAATAAACACAAAGTCCAAACTAAGGGAAACTGTGACAGTTTGCCCCATCCCAGAAGGCATGACATCGCGCCATGAAAGAAAAGATGAGGAGAGGAGTGTGGGGCTCTGGAGGTGGACGAGGAGATGGCGAATGGATGAAGAGGAGTGGGCGAAAGGATGGTGAGAACAGGCAGACTGGAGGAGGCTTTGGTGGAGGGCGAAGAGCCGGGAGGGGGATGTATAACAGGACAGTGGCCTTAAACAGGGGCGTGCAGATGGAGACCCAGGTCACAGACAGGAATGCGCTGCATCACTGGAGGGAGGATCCATGGTGTGAAGGTGTTAGACGTGACCTTGGCGACGACGATGATGGAGGTGGAGCCCACTGCGCAGTCGGAGAGCCGATGAGGTGGAGAGAGACCGAAGACTTAGGCGGCCGCGACGAAGCTGCAGCAACGACCCCCTGAGGCGAAAGTGGGTATCTGGAGGGCAGAGGTGGAGCTGGAGCAATCGAGGGTGGAGGCGGAGCCTAAGGGAGGGCGGAGCTTTCCGGAGCCGAAGGGGTCCACAGTCCACAGCAGAGGTGTGGCGATGTCTGACTCAGGTGGAGCCGACGTTCGACGGAGCCCGGTGAGGCCGAATGGCCGATGGTCCATGCTGGAGCTGAGGGAGGAAGGAGTGGAGGCGCAGGAGCCAGGGAGATGGGTTGAGGTGGAGGGAAGCTCTCAGAGGCTGAAGGCGGAACCACGGGCTTCTGGCATCCAGGCGGCGATAGCTCCCAGAGGGGTAGCCACGCCACTGAGAGGAGCCTGAGGTGAAGCAGAGGGACTGTTGGGAGGTAGCAATGACTAGGTGGTAGGGTTAGGCGAGGTCTACAATGAAAAATTGTAGATCAACATCATGATGTCTGTCAGCATCGGCGATGGACAAAGCCATTGTCTATTGGCCCAACCCTACTGGGTGGTAGGAGAGGCTTAGGGCTGAAGAGGAGCCTGCCAAACGACCCAGACTGATGAAAAAAATGAAATCCATAAGGGCAGTTTGGAGAGGTGGTGGGAGAGGGAGGCTGGGTGGGGTTAACAGGACCGAAGAAGAATCCGATTCTGACGAGATCAAGGGGCACAGGGAATTTGACTCTCCAAATACACAAAACTGTCCATAAAGTCCAGGCAGTACTCACTCTCAGTGGCGGGAGGGTGGGCGGGGCTCGCTTCCATTCTCTCGTACTCCACGAGGACTCCCACGATGATAGATGAGTCAGTCAGCTCGCACACCTGGTCAGACGGGGTCCCCTCAGGCTCGGGTGTGATGTCAGGCTCGATCGCTCCTTCAGGCGCAGGCTCTGATATCACAGTCGAGGTGTCTTTCCATCTGCGGTGGGCATGTACTGTCGTTTCTCACAGTGGGGTGGTACTGGGTTGGGCACTGGGTTGGGAGCAGGGCTGGAGGTGTCCTCGACAGTGAATGCTGATCCGCAGGAAACCAGTACCCACTCCACAAATGCGGCAAAGCTCCCTCGAGGCGGCTCCCTGGACAACTGTGCTCATGTGGTGTTGAGGCCGGCGAGCTGGAACGAGCACAAGCAGTCGTCCGGGAAGGTGGTTTGATGGGCAAGATTCAAATAATCTGTTAAATATTCCTTGAGGGAGCGATTTCCCTGTTCAAGGCACAGGAGTTGCACAGCAGGGAGATCCATGAAGGGGGGAAGTCCAAAAACGAACACACAAAGGAGAAAACAAAGGGGAAAAAAAAAAAACTTTCACCGCTAATCACTTTGTGGTCTGGTCTTCTGTAATGGTCTGGTTGTATTAACACACACGACAAAGAAGATAAAGATCCAAGACAGTCTTTAATAGTATCCACAGGTAAATCCAAACATTGGCAGACAAGCAAACATGACCATAACATTGACGAGACCAGACAACACTGAACTGAAACAAGGGAACTTACATACACAGGTAAATAAGGATAATTAACTGAATAACGAAACACAATAGTGTCCATGACAACAGACAGATAGTGCAAAACAAACACAAAGTCCAAACAAAGGGAAACTGTGACAGTAATAAGTGGTGAGAAGTATTAATGGAGATGAGCTCATTATGCCAGGTTAGCAAACAGTGTAATATAAAATTACTAAAGGTATCCAGAGCTAGTTTTGACAACATTGTCTTGCTTCCTTTAAAGTTGCAGTCAAAAAGACTAGGTGTTTTTCTTTCATTCCACTATATTGACTACATCCTCTAAATTCACTGTTAGATCAGATTGATTACACTAGCTATTCACTTGAAACATAGCATGCTGAGGACATCTGCTGGTTAAAGCCGTGTAAATGCAACAAAAACAGCAAAAACGTTCAATGACATGTACACACTTTGAAACAGCAGTGCACTAGCTTATATAAACAGACTATTATCATTCGCTGGTGTGGACACAAATAAAGTTATCGTTATAGTTATTGTTCTTGGTTTGAACAAACATTTAGTTTACTAATATAGTTCACTTGAGGGAGGAAATGAAAACGAGTGAGTGAATTCGGACACTGAGTGCACCAGAAGGGTTGCCACTTTAGCATAGTTTGTGCATGCTGTTTAATAACCATTTGAAACTTAGCAAACTGGCAACTCCAGTAGTAATGAAAAGCAGACCAGTGGTTTGTAAAAGGATGAATGGATGATTCAGGAGCCATCTTCTGGTCAGACACGGGAATTCATTCAGTGCGCGACACTCGCAGTGCAGGTATTCTCTAGCCGTTGAGCATACGTCGGTTGTACACTTGTTATTGCAGTGCACTGTGGGATTGAATGAGTGCATTTGATTATGTCCACTGTGGTTTCCGACACCACTACAAATGGCTGTCCCCTCAAGTAGTGCTCTATTTAAGGGTATAGGGTGCGATTTAGGACACAGCCCATGACTATCAGAAGTAAAAATTCCATTTATTTTCTTCACAGAGAAACTGATTTTCAGCGACAGCATATAAACCTTTCAAGGCAGACCTACCACAAGCTCTGAGGCTGTTAAGCAATGATCTATTCTTATGTAGAGGCCACAAGTCTTAGTCCATGTGTTCATTTTTATAGGAAAAACCAAAGCTGTTGAAAAAGTGGCCAAGGCTGTTGTGCTCAACTAGGTTAAATAACAGAGCGGTGTTCCTTTAATCCATCTTATCTGGTAACTGCTGACAGCCTGCAGCTCCTTAAGCGCGAAGTAGTCTAACGCAGAATGTCTTCAGTATGAGAGTGATAACCATAGGACAATACGCAACAGAAATAATCCTTTGTTAGTTCTGTCAGTATGAATTATTACAGCCTTCACATTTCACATTGTTTTATAAAATGGCAAAGTTTGCAAAATACAGTTTTTAGGTCAGTGCTGGTGGAAGCCCTGCGGTTACGCATTAGAGCGACTTGCCAATAGCTTGGAGATTTACTTTGATGGTTTTTCAAAAGGTAATAGTGTGCCAACAGCTACAGGGCAACTTAGGATCACAATCCTGTTCTATATCACCACTGAGCAGGAAACTACATTTCTGGTTGCTTCGGAGACACTGTCCAAACAATCCGTCTACTTGACATTTATCCCTTTTGATGAACATGTAAATGAAATGTTGATAAATTCTACTTATAAATCATTTATTGGTGTTTACTAAGGCAAGCATCACTATTAGTTTTCAAAGCAATCATACTTTAGGCCGGTAAACAAAAATCCCATAGAGTAACATTTCTAGAGCAATTTCTAGATATGAGAATATAACAGAGACCTTGGTGTAGACCAGTAAGAAACCACCAAGTTATCAAAACTTGAGTCTTTATACTGTAAATAACTGATATTTTGTACCTGTTTGCTCATCTGGCCTTCATATGGAATATTGTTTAAACTGGCCTGTAATGTTGCCATCATCTGAGCTTCTGCCTTTTCTTTGAGTTCCCTGATTTCTGCTGTTTATTATAAATCATCAGTTGTTTGTGGTGTTTACTAAGGCAAGTAAGTATAAGTATGATAAGTAAAATAAGTATGGTTACTTTGGAAAGTAAACAGTAATTGTGATAATTTCTGTTTACTTTCCAAAGTAACCATACTTATTTTTGCCTGGTGAATGTTAAAACGGGTGGGAAAATCCCACATTAATCCCATAACAGAGACTTTGGGGTAGACCAGTAAGAAGAACATCCAAGCAAATTTGGGTCTTTATACTGTAA
Source organism: Ctenopharyngodon idella (assembly GCF_019924925.1). Taxonomy (NCBI): domain Eukaryota; kingdom Metazoa; phylum Chordata; class Actinopteri; order Cypriniformes; family Xenocyprididae; genus Ctenopharyngodon; species Ctenopharyngodon idella. Next base: position 1,214,650 of record NC_067236.1, read on the forward strand.
ATAGCTGATATTTTGTACCTGTTTGCTCATCTGGTCTTCATGTGGAAGATTGTTTAAACTGGTCTGCAACGTAGCCATCATCTGAGCTTCAGCCTTCTCTTTGAGTTCCTTGATTTCTGCTTCTTTTCTATACTGAGCCAAACACAGGTCTTTCAGAGTCCACTGCTGTTCCCACTCCACAGCGTCTGTACCCTCACAAAGGGGCTGTGGATGAGGTGGGCTTTCAATCTCAAGCTGGCAGCTGATGTGTTTAAGACCAGTCTCACCGTTTAAAAATGCCTGATAAAGCCGCTGATGAGGAACATATGTTTTCACAATGAAGTCCAGGAGAACAGCATGATGGGCAGCGGAGAGACAAGGCTCTATCTGTGATAAATGATCCTTGATGAGGCAAATGACATCTGATGTCTTCAAACCTAATATGAGTATTAAAAGCAAAGATTGTCTCATTTATTATTCAAAAACTCCAAATGATAATAAACAGATTCCCTTAGGAGTACAGTCATTGTACAAAGCAACGTTTTTTTCTAAGACCAGGAACGAAAATGTTTAAAAGATATTTCTATGTACTGTATCTACTCATTTAACTACATATCTCTCTATAAAGCATCTATCTGTGATACCATCTGAAACATTTTGTGAATAAAAACTGGGAAAGAGAAAAACTGCACAAAGATGTAAGATGCATAATTGATTATAATAATTATCAAAAATAATTTGATTGATTTATGTAAATAAGTAACGATATCAATTGTAGATTGGCAATATGTATTTAAAGGTTAAGGGTGTAACATCACAATTAGGTTGACACCATCAAACTTAACACAAAATTACAGTACATGCAAAGATACCTAATCTCAACAATTAATTCGAAAACATATTAATAAATAAAGGTGTTCGTGTAACATTTATTTCGCTAAGAACAACAAAACATAAAATGACGAGCGCATGGATTTCTGGGCGTCCCTGTGATCACGTGATAAACAAGTATTAGCCTAAGCCTAGGCATAATCAAAAGCATTAGCTACAGCAAAAGGGAGCAAAAGGGACCAAAACTGACATTGTTAAATGGCCCACCTTTGAGTTTCGGCAGGAGTTCTTTGGTGATGTTTGCCACTTGTGCTACTGTTGACCACGACAGTCCTCTTGTAATTGCTAACATCACATTCTCATACACAAACTCTTGATGTAAATACTGTCGTTTATCGTCACCATCAAACTCTTTCCAGTGAAAACAAATGCTCAGACGTTCAATACCATCATCCCTCTGAAACAACACACATCAGAAATGAGGTTTAAGACAACAGCTGCTGCGTGTTAATGCGCACAAACGTCCTTCACGGTGAATGATAGATACACTGTATCGTGACTTTGGATGCATCACGCGCATCTGCTTCGTGTTTTAAGCCTCTATCAACAAGTTCGTGCGCAGGTAAGATTCACAATATATCTCGCACTATTTATTTTAAGTTGGCTATAAATTGCGTTTATTTGTGTGAGAATGTGGTTTAGTCAAAAGCAAATAGCTGAAGGTTTACCTTCATCCTCGAGATCTCCTGTAATGTGTGTACGGAGGCCATCATGAGACGACTGCTGTTGTGTTTGTTGCCATGGAAACCCAGAAGACTTACAGTACTTTCTATGTAGTATGTTCTGTTTAAACACACGCGAGCTTATATATATAGTGTAAACTTTCGACAACAATATTGTGATATTAATATTAATTATTTGATAATACTGCACGCATTCGAGCTTATATCAAGTGTAAACTTTAGACATAACAATATTGTGTTATTAATATTAATTATTTGATAAAACTGCACGCATTTGACTCAATATTTGCTCAAGTCATAACAAACAATATTATGATATTAATGTTAACTGTATTATATATAGCTACAGTATGCATTGTGTATTATTATATTACACTTTTTATTACACTTTTACAATATTCATAATTTAATACATTTGATTAATATATTTCATTGAAATTTAATTCATATGTTTGTCCCCATAAAGACATATAAAATATAAGATTATTAATGTTGATTATCATTAATGTCATATTTGCATGATACTTGTATATAAAACCAAACATATCATAATGTTTCTGTTTGTTTGTTTTTAATGGTTTTGTGTGATAAAATGTCATTTTGTTTTAATGATTTGGTACAAATTCGCCACAATATTATATTATATTAATAATATTTTATTATATATAATGTTCATAATGTAAAATTAATATAATTAATCATAATATTGTTTGATATTATGCTAAGAACAATATTAGATTTTTTTTGTAATATGATGAAAAATGTGATAAATATTGCATACTATATTTGCCTCAGTAATTTTATGATAATAATATTGGATCTGATTTCATAATATTAAGAAAAAAATCACTAATATGACAACGTACATATTGTCAACATCTGCAGTGTAACTTTTTGTTGGTCAGCGCAGGCCAATAGTTTTCTATTTCTGTGTTTCTATGTCTAAACTATGAACAACAGCTCAGTTTTGGAGAGCTAAGAGTTAATTCCGTTTGGCACAGATGGCCACACAGTATAATCCTCTTTCAGAGGAGTCCCACTTCTCCTCCTCCTCCTCCTCCTCCTCTCTGGATGAAGGTCTGCCTGTGATAATTAGCCTAATGGAATGAATGACTGTGGATAGACAATATGCAGCTGTGGCATGTCCGTGGTTCGCATGGTCACGAATGAAAAGTGACATTCTTCACAGGAGGGAACGTCATGCTTTCAAACACAGTGCCTGTTTCATCCTCATCTGTGTGAGCCGGAGGAAGGAGCACTCCTTTCTGTAAGAAAACCTGTTGAATTTTCTAGCTGGATTACTTTAAAAGTATTGACAGCCCTTGAAGGTTTGGTGTTGGAGGATTTGGCAGTCGAGGAGAATGAACCAGCGCCTACAGGGTAAAGCCAATGTGTGGAATTAGGACAGAGAATCAACATGGCTCTGTGAACATGTTTGGTTAATAAAAAGGTCTGTTTTAGCTCAATGGTTTTAGTGGAACATGCTGTCTGTGAAAAAAATGATTTTCTTACTTAGTAGTTTTGTCTTGTTTTCCAGTACAAATATTGAGAAATTCTTAATTCAGTACATTTACTTTAAAAGAAAAATGACTTATAATTTTCAGAAATCAAAACTTAATATATCAAAATGAAGAGAGTTTATGCTTAAAACAAGAAAAATATTGGTTACACTTTATTTTAAGGTGACGTAGTTACACTGCACTTACTCAAGTACTGAGTAATATTAATTAACTACATGTACTTACTATAGAGTTACAGTTAGGGTTAGATTTAGGGTTAGTTACTTGTAATTATGCATAATTTACTGTTATTACTATAGTAAGTACATGCAGTAATATGTAAGTATGCACCTTAAAATAAAGTGTTACCAAAATATCTGCATTTCCCCTTTCAATTAAGTTTATTTTTCTGACCCCAATGGCAGATATTTGTTCTTGTGTTAAGCTTAAACTCGCTTAATTTTGATCTATTTTTCAGAGACGAAACTCAATATAATTAATTTTTCTTCTCAAGTAAATGTGCCTTGATTTAAGAATGCTTAGATATTTATACTGGGAAAAAATAGACAAAAATACAGAGGAAGAAAGTCATTTTTTTTGCAGTGTGAACTAAGAGGTCTGAGCTAAAAAAAAAATGCAATTATGGATTAAGGACTGAAGTATTTATTTGTGTGAGAGCAGATAATAGGTTTCACAATGATGAGTATTAGCAGATGAGCTGATGCATTGCTTTGAATGTCAAACTTTCCAGTGGTTACAAATGCTATGAGTGTAGCTGTCGTATTATATAAAGCATTTCTTTTTATTATCTAATTTCAGAATGTTCAAGTTTTTTATGTTGAAAAGTGACTAATATCTAGCAGCTCTTAGTGCTGTTAAGTATTAAGTAAGCATTAATGATCTTGGTATTATAGGCCTATCAGTAGCATTATGGAATCATTTTACACAGTTTTTAAGTTCTTTGCTAATTATTGAAATGATACTGAACAGATGAACACTGTAAAACCCACTAAGTTATGGTAACTCGAACCATTTGAGGAAACCGATTGCTGTATACCATTTAAGTTGAAAACCAATAAGCATGAGTACTGTAAACTCATATACATTGAGTTAAATTCACTTATATTTTAGTGTTGGTTTAGTCAATCATTAGAGTAAACTCAACTTAAAGATTTTAAGGTTATTTTATTCATTCAGTTTGAAACAAATCTAATCTAAGTCTTAACAACTATATTGTTACTTAAATGGTTTGAGGAAACTGATTGCCATAAATGGTTTAAGTTAATCAAACTCAAAGTAATAAAGTTAAATAATACTAAGCAAAACCTAACATTGGCACAAAATGATGACAGAACAGGAGCACTGTAAAACTCAAGTACAGAATACTCAAAACATTTAAGTAAACTAACTCATTTTGTTAAGTTAGTAGAACTTAAAATTTTTGTAACAAGTGGGGCGGGGCTGAGAGCCGTGGAAGGGGAGCAAGGCCAGTGTGGTGCACAAGTGTCTCTCATTAACAATCACGTCACCAGCATTGTTCTCAGCCTTGCCCCACTCGTCATAATGTTAATTACATAAAGTTCATTTACATTAACATCACATTCAGATATCATGTTTAAATGATAGATAGTAAATAACACATGCTATTATAATTATCAGAAAGACCGTTATTATATACTTGCATGTATAATCGACAACATACAGTATATATGGTCCTTAAAGTTTTGCAGCCCATCCTCAACCTAACCACAGGCTCTACTCTTCACCACAATGGTGACCCTATAAAACTAACATAACAGAACCTCCTGTAAATCCCAACATAACACAACATTAAACACTAACTTATGTCTACCTACGTTAATCTTGTGCAAAAACACACAAAATAACCCTTAATTTCAGCATTTCATGCCGGGAATTAGAAATCTGCTGCAACTTAACTCAGTCATATTAAGTTCAGCTTGCTACAATCAAATTTTGAGTTCACGCAACTTTTTCTATTAAGTACAATGAACTTTCATTATTATTTGAGTGAAACAAACTCATTTCATTTAATTAATTTCACTGCTCGGTTTTACAGTGTATATTTGTATTTTAGATCTGGTGAAGTTGTTTCATGTCCCCTCCCTCTTCTCACACATATCCCATGAGTCTTAAACGTTCTTGCTTCAGTCTCAGTAATCTGACAGCGTTGTATTGCAGGTTTCTCCCAATGGGCTGCCAAGTTCTCACTTACTAATTGTGGAAATCATGTGTAGCACTTTCAACCGTTAATTTAACCTTTAGAGATTTATAATTAGTGTCAAATATATATGTACACCTCTCAGAGGTGTTTAGTAATTAATTTGCTCTAATTAAAGGGGTTTTGTGCTTGCTGTGCCATTTGGCAGCATCGGAATCAAACACAGAACCTATAAAAACATCCGTATTAATGTTTCTTTAGCTTGCGGGTAATAGTGGGTCACTTAAGAGTACAGAGGATGTGCTGTCTTTTCCTGAGATTACAGTAAGCCTGTGCTTTGGCAGTGCTAGAGTGAGCAACAATCACTCATGTCCTGTTACACTATGGTAAAATTTAGTTTTTAAACGACTTCGCCAGAAAACAATCACCTAGAACACCCTAGCAACCACTCAGAACACTTTAGAAACTGCATAGCAATGTCTTGGCAACCACTGACAACACCTAAACATGCACAACAAGCATCAGATCTCATCATTTTATACAGTCTAGACAAATGTCTAGTTTTAAATGTCTTGCACTTACTCCTGTTACAAATTAAAATAATGTTCAAAGTGCTATATGCTTACAGTACGGCATTGCAGGATTCTGAGAGAATAGGCAGCTATAGGCACTATTCACATTTACTTTCATCTCAAGGTGTCCTTTGAAACAGAATATAAATACATTTGAATTAAGTACCAGGTAGATTTTATTGAGAGCATTAATTTTCAAACCATAAGGAAGGTTTACACAAAATATTTACTATGCAGTCAATTATTCTATGAAGAGTGCAAGTCTGCTATGTTGTCATTACAGATACAACATTTTAGGTTAAACTGCCTGATGTGTTAGTCAGATCTGGGTGAATTTCATGAAGCATGTAAAGACCATATCAGGGTATATTTCACCCCCAAGTAAAATGAAAGAACATTAAAAATATAATTGGGTCACACTTTAGATTATGGTTCAATTCTCACTATTAACTATGACGTTTGCCTCAATAAACTCCTAATTACTGCTTATTAATAGTTAGTAGTAAGGTAGGTGTTAAGTTTAGGTATTGGGTAGGATTAAGGGATGTAGAATAAGTTCATGCAGAATAAGGCATTAATATGTGCTTTATAAGTTGTAATAAACAACCAATATCTTAGTAATATGCATGCTAATAAGCAACTGTTTGAAGCAAATCCTTATCTTTATATGAAAATAAACCAGCTGAAATCACTCTTCTGAAAAACTTGTATTGCTTTTCTATAGCATTAAGCCTTAAATGTCAACTATACATTGATTTGGTTTCTTCTTTACATAAAAAAGTAAACATATGCATGGTATTATAATGTTATACTAAAATTAAAATTAAAACAATGGAAAAAAACTTAAGCAAACAACAAAATCTGTTTGAATAATGTAAGTGGACTTTTTTTTTTTTTTTGTAATTGCATCTTTGAATGATTACATAATTGTGGCATCTGTAATTGTAATCATGATTAGAAATTCGATTAATTGTGCAGCCCTGCATTGTGATGTCAAGTGTGACATTTGTGAGATTCACCAATATAAGGATAGTGGTTTTTGATTGTTTGTAGTTGTTTAATATTAATATACCAACAGGAGTGGCATGTTATGCCAGTCAGCAGATATAAGCAGTAGTGAACTGGAGTGAATTTGACAGCAGATGTATTTTCAGTCACTGTGTTTGGTGCATCATTGTTTAAATGACATGTCTGTAGAATAAAACAGCCGACCATCAGGGGTCAAAAAGCAGACGTCTCGTAGCTCTGCGCATCTCTGTTTATGCAATCCTGGTGTCGCTGTCATGTGTCTGACGCTCCCCTAGAGTTCAGTGAAATCTCAAGATGATTAGAGAAGCTTTTCGTTCTATCCTTAGCTGCCAAAGTGCCCTGATTAGTGGCCAGACCGTTTGTGGGAGGGCTTGTAAACTTGTGTCCCTGTAGCAGTCGTGTGCTTGGATGCTACCTGGAACGTTACTCTGTATAGTCAGATTCTATTTTTATTTTTCATTTTTTTATACAGTTTTTTAGCATCAGATATAATAATGTATTCTGAAAATGTAAGTATATTGTTCACATTATATATATTTTATATTATAGTTTTTTATATTGAGCTGCCTGGCTACACAACTAACGATCAATTGTCTACATTTTATAATTAGAACATAGAGTGTCATTTTATTCAATCTGGGCTGTCATGAAATAATTTTTTTATTAACTACCTCCAGGTACACTTTTATTTAAAAAAAAAAAATTTGTTATAAGAAATCTGGTTAAACTGTCTTTGCTCTCAGTTTGATGCACATGAAATGATTTTGTGCACAAATTTTGCTCAGAGATGATGCTCTTGAACTTCTTCTCAAATGTTGGATTAAAGTACCTATTAAGGACTAAGAGCTAAATGCAATTTAAGCTATAGTCTGTAACTGTTTCCCAAAGTGCATGAGATTAACTTCTGGACTGGGGCATAATTTTACTGTTGCTTATACTACACAACATGTCATTTAAAAGTGTAATACAAGTTTGACTGAAAAGTTGAAAAGTCCTCATGGCATGACTAGATTGCAATTAAGTTTAAGGTGGTTCTTTGCCTCCACATCATGCTGTAAAGTTGATTATAAAACTGTTAGTTCCAGTCCTTGACTCTGATTGGTCAATAGCTGTGTTTTATTCACTATAAAACATGGCTATGACCTCTTCACCCAATGGTTCTGTGTATCACTACACAACACCCTTAGCAGCCACTCTTAGCAACGCAAACATATATTGGTTCTTAATTTATATTGTTCATTTAAAGGCTCACTGAAGTGCCTTGGAACACGCAGCATTATTCAATGTGTTGACATAATTTCAACTGAAACAGGAAGACAGGGCGGGACATATCGAACAGCTCCGCCCCTTTTTAAAAATAGCCAATAGCATTTTGTTTATATCACAGCTTGGCCAGAGCCGTTGAGCTAAAGCTTTAGTTTTCTTCTAATCTCTAACTGTTTCTTCTCCTAATCTCCTCTATATCGATTTAAAATGCATTCTGTGCAGAATTCAAATGGGTCCGCCTGCTTTCAAACACTCCCGTCTGTACTGTTTCTGTGTAAGTGCTCTGTAAAGACTCTCAAAGATATCTATTTACAACATGTTTTTGAAGTGGTGATCATTGTAGCTAATCACAGACATATCTTTTGAGCATGTGAACACAGTGGCCAATCAGAGATGTTTAGGAATCCCCTCAACAGCACTCAAAATGCTAGGGGGAAATAGTGCTATCATCACATTTTTAAAATTTCAGTATCATCTTGGTACTGAAGTCGGTACTTTTGACAAGCCTAGTTTAGACTAAATATTCTGATTACAGACTGTGGTTTCTTGGCAAAACTGAGCACAGTTTGAGACATTGTTGAAACCTGTTCTCAAACCCTACAACAGAGACATTACTAGGGTCTCCATTTAATCAGTTTCTCTCTAAATGTATGTTTTATAAAGATTTTTCTCTTTATGGGTTTGAATTTGTAATTTGTGTTGATTGCGAGTTTCCGATAATGTCATTCACATTTCCATACTCTTCCCCACAGTTTGAATTGACGTGGAGGAGAGATGCCGAGGGCAGCCCCAGGCTCCTTTGACGCCGATACCCATTTTCAAAATGAACAGTTTCCTCATCCTCCAACATCGTCTTTTGGCTCCAGCGTGAAAGCGGCCAGCTCAGCCAAAAGAATTACCTTCTACAAGAGTGGCGACGCTCAGTTCAAAGGGGTCAAGATGGCCATCCATAAACGCAGCTTCAAATGCTTTGATGCCTTATTGGATGACCTTTCCCAAAAGGTTCCTCTACCTTTTGGTGTGCGTACTATCACGACCCCCAGGGGCACCCACAGCATTAAACATTTAGAGCAGTTAGAGGACGGAGGCTGTTACTTGTGCTCTGATCGCCGCTACGTCAAGCCAATCAACATAGAAGCTGCAGGGAAGAGGCTGGCAGTCTGGCACCACCACAACCACCCACATAATCCTCGCCGGAAGCCCTCCCGACCTGAGGAATCCCCCTCGGGACATCAGCACCACTATCGGCACCCCAAAAGAATTGTTCTAGTGAAAAACAATGACCCTGCTGTTAGGCGATCCATCATTCTGAGCAGACGAACTGCTCGAAGTCTTCGCGTCTTCATGGACGAGATTTCAGAACTCATGCAGTGTCATGTCAAGAAACTCTACACTCTGGAGGGACGCAAGGTCAGGGAGGATTTCATTTCTTCAGCCATTCTTTAATTAGCCAGGTCAAGTATTTTAGGAGGCAGGTGTCAGGTCAGGACAGAACGGCAAGCCCTGGGAAATAAAAGTTGTTCTAGATACTAATCTAATATTCATCTTAAAGGGATTAAAAAAAACACCCCAAAAAAACATTTGCGTACTCTCATGTTGTTCCCCACACATATGATTTTCTGGCAACACTTTAGTATAGGGGACTTTTCTCTCAATAAACTCCTAATTTACCGCTTATTAGTAGTAAGTTAGTTGTTAAGTTTAGGTATTGGGTAGGATTAAGAACAGGATCAAGGTCATGTAGAATAAGGCATTAATATGTGCTTAATAATAACTAATAAACAGCCAATATTCTAGTAAGATGCATGCTAAAAAGCAACTAGTTAAAAGACCCTAAAATAAAGTGTTACTGATTTTCTTTCTTCTGTGAAACACAAAAGAAGAAATTAAAGTATGTGTACATTGTTTTTTCATATATATAGTGACCAGTGGTGCTATAAAGGACCAAAAAGCACCATAAAAAACAATCCATATGACTTGTTTGCTAATGATTCATTCATGCACATTTTCCGTATTGATTGATTGCCGATGGTTTTTGCGTGTCTCATAACCAAATGTTTGAATGCATGTATGCACTATTTGAGCACTATAGGGCAAGAGTTTCAGCAAATAATAAATTTTTATATCAAATTTTATGACATATTTGTCCTTTTTGGAGTGTGACAACCCCATGCAATGCTCATGTACAGTAGTATGTAAAATAACTTTCTGCAAAACATCTCCTTTTGTGTTTAATGAAAGTCATACAGGTTTAAACAAATATTAAGAGGATGAATAAATGACTCCAGAATTCTAAGTACTTGTTTAACTATTTCTTATCATGTAAGCATTCTGTGTTTAATTGGTTGATTTACATATTTACATAAATGAATATGCTGCTATTGTCATTGGAGAGAACCATTATGTTTGAGTTTTGATGATTTAGGGGTTCATAATTCTAAAATGAGTCTATTTAGTGAAACTGTGTTTAGCATCAGTCACTAATAAGGTTAAATTTCAGTTAAAATGTTGATGTTAGAAGGTAGCTGCCTATGTAGACAGTGATCGTAAGTATTCGTCTCTAAGTGGATTTGACTCATATGTCTTTTGTCTATTTACTGCTCTCCATAGATTGACAACATTCAGAGTCTGATGCAGTGTCCTAGTGTGCTGGTCTGTGTGGGTCGAGAACCCTTCAGACCGCTGCTCATGGAAAGCTTAAAGAAGCTCTCAGATGAAAAGCTTCCAGGAATGGGCACAAGGTCTCACTCTAGTATCTGCAGTGAAAGTCATGAAAGCAAAAAGAATGGTAAATATTTTCTCTTATTGTGTCTACAGTTCAGGTTAAATATTGTTTACATTTATTTGTTTTAGGTGAATCATTAAAGTGATTAACAACCCATCTACCCACGTGTCTCTAATAATAGAATGAAGGTGAAACAACAATCCACCTCCAACTCAAATGCAGTTAATGTATTATCAGCGCTGGTGAATCAAGAAACTGTTTCAAATATTCCTCATTATTTATTGCATATTTTCAATATGTTATTATCCTTAATGAATTAATATTTTTTCTATTATTGTGTTTTAACAGTTAACTTTGGCCTGGAGACAAAGAAAAGCATTATCCATCCAAGATCTGACTCCAGTAATAGATCTACAAGATTCTCTCTTTCTTCAGAAAAGTCCTATCAGAATGGATTATGCATGACACCAGGACAGTCCGGTTGCGTCAGCTCCTGTCCTTACATTAAAGAAGTTGTAGTGAATGATGACATTGAGAAGAGAGTGCTTGTTAACAAAGACGGCAGCCTTTCTGTGGAGATGAAGGTTCGCTTTCGGCTCTTCAACGATGAGACTCTCCAGTGGTCCACCGAGATCAAAAAGTCAGCCACAAAAGTGAATGACTCTGGCTCCATAAAAGACAGTGATTATCTTCAAGCTAAAGCTGAGTATTCAGACCCAGACTCCATCTCTGCATCTGAAGAGACTGATGAAGCCTTTGCATCAAAGTTGCATCAGAAGCATCTTGAGGAGACACTTTGTCAGAACTGTTGCAACCACTGCCAAGAGTATGACATCTGGAAAAACCCCATGCACAAAGACCCGGGGGCCTGCAAATCACCCAGTTCCAGTGGATCATCTCACAGAGTTGTACGCAAAAAGTCATCAGTGGATAGTACACACACAATTTCTCGCTCCAGTGGGGAGTACACTGAGCATGTGGTGGAAAAGGCCTCATGCTTTCAGCAGACAATGGAGGAAGCGGACACCAGAGTAGAATACTGTGCAGTAAGTCGTTGCTGCAATCGAAGTGAAGTATCATCTGCTGGAATCATGTCAAAAAGCAAGAGATCTTGTGAAGACGGCTGTGAGAGTCACATTAAAAGTAGATGTTCTCATACGGAACCTGAAATCTCTCCTATGCCACATTGTGAGGTCTTTAATGTCATGGAAGAGCGTCCGATTTCTGCAGTCAGCAACTCATCCAATGTGCTTGAGTCTTTGAAGGAAGATCAGGATGATGATTATGATGACCTGCCTCCAAGCATCTCAAGAGCAACAGACTGGTCTCAAAGTGAGAGCGATGATCAACCCAAATGTGCTCATTGTTGTGGCCACCAGACTTCACCAAGATCTTATTTGTCCCCTAGACCTCCAAGTAAAGAATCAAGCAGTGTTGTTCACTCACTGAAGCTGAAAAAGTATAAAACCACTTTTGCAGCACCAGTAGAGCCAGACGGGATGAGTACAACATCTCCAGTTTCAAAAGTGTCCTCCAGGTCCCATCCATGTCACTGTGGAGCCATAACCCCAAGTTCAGCTGCATCTTGTCAGCAGCACAGGCCTGAGGGGAGGGCTTGTAGTACAATTTCTAGACATAGCCAAGCATCTTGTAAATCTAGAGGCCAAGCAAGCAACCATGGAATCAGTGCATCAAATGCTCTGGACATATGTGACGGTAATGCTGAAAACAGATCTTTAAGTCCCACGTCAGGTGTGTCGAGAAGATCTGGCAAGTCTTCTGTATGTTCATGCAATCCAGAGGGCAATGATCCAGTGAAAGATGATTCCACATTGTTGAAGTCAAACAAATCTGCTGCATCCACTTCAAATGCTCATGAAAACTGTGAAGCTGTTAATAATACATTGGAAGTGGAAGCTACACGGGAACACTCTGAGTCTGCACAGTCTAAAAATTCAAATGCCTCTTCTACTTCAAAAATCTCCAAAAGGTCCAACTGCTCTGCTCATGAAATGTGTTCTATTGGGAAATCATTGAAATATGAACATAATGAAGCAGAAAGAGCTGAAGAAAGAACCAAAAGTGCCACATCAGCAATGTCAGCTGTGTCAGACTTTATTATTTCAGAGAGAGAGCCCACACCAGCCTTGGTCCTGACAGAAACAGATGAAGCTGAAGAAAAAAGCCAAGAAAGAGCTGTCAGCCCAATGTCTACGCATTCAAATTTATCAGCTGTATCGAGGACATCCTACAAATCAAAATCTGCACATTCAGAGAAAGCTAAAATGCCTAGATCTTGTAGTCCAAATGATTTCAAAGAGGTGCCATCAAAGTTACTTAATCCTCAGGGTGATAAATCAGCAAGTGCTGCTGCTCAAAATCATACCACGTCAGATAATCATTGTGGACAAGACACAGAGTTTCTTCAAGAAGTGAGATCAACTAGTGCCATGTCTAATAAATCAAACCAATCTTCTGAACATCCATCACATGCATCAGAGCAAACAACTAGGTCTGTCAAATCTTGTTGCGACTTACAAGACAAAGCCACTCCAAAGTCCAGCCTTTTTGATATTCAGTGTGAGCTGGAAACTGAAGTAACCACAGGGGAAAGACTATGCAGTTCACTGTCCAACTGCTCAAAAACTTCTGTAAAGTCAAATGTATCCTCAAAGCATTCACTCACAGAGTCTAAATCTACGGAAAGAGTTCACAGTGCAATGTCTGTTAAAACAAATGCATCTAAACGGTCTTGTAAGTCCTGCAAATCAAACCACAACTTTTCAGAAAACACAGTTACCTCAGTACCAAATGATGTAACACCTGAAGAATGTGCAAGTCCAAAAATCGAGTCAAAGAGAGCTACCAGCACAATGTCTCAGACCTCAGAAAAGTCTAATGCCTGCTCTGAAAGATCTGTTAAATCCAGTGCAAAGAGCCCTGCATTCCAGGAAATGGACAATGGCAAAGACATGACACAGAATGCCTTAACTGTGACCTCTCTATTGTCTAGGACAAAGAGGTCTCCATCTCCTAGATCAAACGATGACACTAAAATTAAGAAGACTAATAGCAGAGCAACAAGTGGGATGTCAGTAAGTTCTAATGTATCATTGCAATCCCAAAGATCCAGTAAATGTAATTGTCACAGCTCCTCAAGTTGTAATTTGAGAGAGACGAATCCTGAGAAGCTAAAAGAGGATGCCAAAGATGAATCTGAGGAGAGCTTGTCAGGAAAATCAAAACTGTCAGATAAATCTCTTATCAATAACATTAAGTCTTCAGGCAACCAGTTTGATGAGCCTCTAAGCCCAACATCAACAGCATCTGTTTCTCTTGGACTAGGAGAAGAGCACAAGGGTGAAGACTTTGATGAACGATCAATCAGTGGCATGTCTGCCACCACAGAGGATGGTGGACATAAGATAGAGAATGTAAATGGAGTGGATGCTGAAAGGCCAATGACAGAAATGTCTGTGAACTCTGCAACTTCAGACAGACCCAAAAAGTCTCATCACAAGAACTGCAAGACTCCTGTTCAAGCCCTCTCGCCTGTCTCAGCTGAAAGCATCATGTCAGCAGAACCGAAGAACAGAAAGTCAGGAAGCCAGTTAAATGAAAACAACATCAGAGTGCCCTCCACTCTGTCACTGTCATCTTCACGAAGTAAGTCACCCTCCAGAGTTTCACAGAGAAGTGCTAAAAATACAGTTATGAAAGAGAGAGATTGTGAAGCTGTCAACAACACCAACCATGCAGAAATGACTGAAACATCCTCAAAACATGACCAAAGAGAAACAGCTTCTGGAAAAGCTACACCAGCAAGTGACTGTTTACACTCTTCAAGAGCTCTTCAAATGTCTAAAAATAGCCAAACTACTAGAGAGAGTGATAAAATATCTAAATGTTCTTCCCAATGTTTGGAAATGAATGGACTGAATATAAAATATAACAGAGACAATGCTGGGGGGATGGTTAAGTCTCTTAAAACATCCACATCAGACAGAACATCTGTGAAAAATTATGCATCCAGGCCAAATTCAGCGGTAATGTCTGATATTTCCCAAAAATGTAGAAGTCTACCACAACAGATGCCAAACAAGAAAAAAGCATCAGACAATCATCCTGATTCTTCAAGTGACAGTGTTTTATCTCAGGCACTTTCAGCAGCAGATTTGTTGAGAGATATTATTGATAATGCTAGACCAGTGAGTAGAGGATCAAAGTCAGTTACCTCCAGCAAAAATGTTGACAAGGTAGAAAATAAAAGCCAAAAAAGCAGCAGGAGCAAACATGAGGATGTCAACAACTCATCAGATTGCAACAAAAAGGAACTGGTGCCGTCATGCTTACCGAACACTTCCCCTATAGAAGTTGTGAATGACTGGCTTAGGAACATTCCCATTGAAGGCCATGTTTATGAAATGGATGTGGAACTCACTGAATATATGACCCTGGCTCAAGGTGTTGAGGAAACTTCTGAAAGGGACAAAGGTGAGGCACCAGAAAGTATAATTGAGGTAGAGGAACCTTGTGAGGATCAAGCAGGTGAGAATCATATTCAGCAGGAGACCAATGACAGTTGCGGTGAAAAAGCACAATTGGAAACTCAAGAAATAGATCCCAACCCTGAAGCATTAACCAAACAAGACAGTTTACAAAAGCAGTGCCATTCTTCGGTTCAGGTCATGAAGGTTTTACTGGGTCCAAAACTAGACAGATCCACTAGTTTACCTGAAGTCTCCCCTGTTTATGGCAGAAAATTAAGTCAGTCTGCTCAAGGGCTGTTGGACTGCCTTGCAAATTTACGATTGATTGACTCAGACTCTAAAAATGAAAAACATCGTAAATATAATGAAATCATGATGATTCTACAGTCCCTCTGGCTCCAAAAGCCCTCTGAGGATGAACATAAGAAGCAGAACACAAAGGAACATCAGTCCGAGGATGAATTTAACCCACGGTCTTCATCTGGGGTTGATGTAAGCGGCGGCTCCACTGGCTCTGTTAAAGGTAGCGTGAATGGCATAGTAGAAAAAATAGAGACAGCTCAAAGCACAATACCACCAATTGCCAAACGAGAAGCCTCAGTCCAAGATAAACATGAAGAAGAAAATGAGGAAAAATCTACAGCTCCTGCATGTGAATGTTTAGATCCATCCAAAGTTCTCTCAGATCCAGTTACTCCAGACATTGCAGAGCAAGTACTGGGGAGTCCAGTAAATACACAACTGGATGAAGACCAAGAAAATGGCATATTACACAAAGAAGATGTTGAAAGTAGTGAGAATAAGAATGATTCAGATCAAACACCACAAACAACCTCTTATAAGAGCTCTGGGAATGAGAGTTATACAATGAAATCTCAAGAAAATACAAGCTCAGGATCTCCACCGTCTGTTCAGAGAGCTCCGCTTACTAAAAGAGTTTCACAAGACCCAGATCCCATTTGGGTACTGAGCTTATTAAAAAAGTTAGAAAAGCAGTTCATGTTGCATTATGCAGATGCCATGGCAGAATTCAAAGTGAGGTGGGATTTGGATGACAACGAGATGCTCGATACAATGATCAGCGAACTGAAAGAGGAAGTACACAAACGGATTCAGTTAAGTATTAATCGAGAACTGCAAAAAATCCAAAGTCGGGCTGGTAGGGGTCCAAGACCTCCGGGAAATACTCTATCCAGAGAGTCTACGGCCCAGACTGAGCAGCGACGCAAACGTCTTCGGGTCATGCGCAATAAGTCCATCTCCATGTCAAGGAGTGATGAAAATTACACTGCGTCAGGTACGGAAAACAGTGATCAACGCAGTGATGATGAATACTGCCCATGCGATGCATGCATGAAAAAGAAAATGGCGTCCAGAGCAGTCCAGCAAGCTCAGGCTTTGAGTTTGGCTCCAGTTATGATGGAATTTGATCTGCGGAAAATTTTACAAATGAAAAAGGATCCAGCCAAACCTCTAGAATCAAAGCCAGAAGAACAACGTACAACCAACTTGACTTGTGGAGTTGATAAAGAAGAAAAAAACTTAGAAGTAGTTCATGAAGAGGTAGAAGATACGAATAATGGTACTAGAGGCCATAATGTTGGGACGGCAAATCAAGAAGAGCCAGATGGTGCTCTCAATGCAGTAGACCAAGGCAAAAATGCAAACAACATCAAAGATGTATCTTTAGACTCTGAGAAAAGAGATCCAAATGAAGAGGAAACAAATGACAAAAGAGAGTCTGGTGATGTGGAAGGTGGTGAAGATGAGGAGAAAGAAGGTGAGCATGTGAAAGAAGTTGTAAATGGTAAGACAGACACTGGGGGGAAAGAGGAAGTAGAGTTTGTTGAGGAAGAAACTGAAAAAGGAGATACAGAAGAGGATGGTGAGGAGAAAGTCAGTCTTAAGGGAGATGCAGCAAATGCAGAAAACAGTGATATGTCTGCAAAGGCAGAAAAAGAGAATGAGATGACAGAAACTGGTGACGAAACCGAATCAGGTGACAACGGAGCAGAAACTGAGACTGGGGAAGAGAGTACACAAGACAAGTCTGCAGAAGATGGTAGTGAATCTAAATCAAATAAAGACTATACACCTGAAACTACTGAAGGTGAAAAGTCAGATGAGACACCAAATGAAGAGTCTGCCAGTGACAAGAATGCTGATGGAAACCAAGATGTATCTGCAGAGGACGATGGGACATCAGACACAGGACATAACGAGGACCGGCCTGAGGGAAAAGCCAATGTGCCAAAGGTAAAGATCGAGGTTGAGGTCAGAGGAGACACAGAAAATGAAACGGACAAATGTAGCTCTGTTGAGGAAGATTTCGAGAATGATAAATCTGATGAAACCGTTGATGATGGCTGTGAGAGCACACTACCAAAGCAGGTAACAAGAACATCAATGGAATCTCAACCAGGATCTGTGGAGAACTGCACAAATCAGACAGCGCAAGCTAAACTGAAAGATCTTCAGAGTTTCATGGAGAGTGTTGAAAGTCAAGGAGACAACATGGTTGTGATTACTAAACAACCACCATACAAAGAGCCACATGGACCAAGAAACCAAAAGGACATGTGCAATGGCTTGACTGAATGGCAAGTGTCTCCTAAAATAAGCAACAGGGCCAGTAAACAAAAGAATACAAAGGATGGACAATAATGTTGTCCAATGAACAATTAAAAAAATATTTCATTTGAAAAACCCTCATATAAAGCACTTTATTTTTGATTACTTATGTTTCTTTAGGTGGGAATTTAATGTTTAAGATAATTAATCTGATTTCAAAGACATCTAAACAGCTAAAGAGAACTTTGAAGAGATTTCGAAACTATATATTGTACAATTCTGTATATTTCCACGTAGTCAAGGTATTTTATTGAAACTGTTAAAAAGTTAAAGAGACCAGACTTTTATTGACTTCTATTTAACATATGGAATCATATACACAGGCAGTGAAATATTGCATATACAGAGTCTCACAATAGCAGAAAAATGTACATTTTACTGATAAATGTTGAATTCTCAGGGTGCTGAATGTTAAAAGTATTATTATATACATGCATTGTTCAACCAAACCTCAACCAAGGTTAGCATTGCATTACATGTAGTTCATATGCTAAATGACACAATTATATTTCAAAATATATAATTGCAGATGTGTAAGAATGGGCTATTACCCAAATCTATAATGAGAGACATTCAGTTCAGCAGCAACCATGACTGTATATTTTGAAATGACTTATTTATTAAGTCAAAAGGTTTTCTTATGCTACTAAGTGGTGCTTGATGCTGCATTTTACATCATAAAACATCTTGCCAGATGTGGTACTTAAAGCATCCTTGACCAAGGTTTGTTGTATGTTGCTACTGTATTGTAACATTTAATAAATGCTCAATTCTGAGAATATCATTTGTTGTTTTCATAACAGGCCAATGTCGACACAGTAAACTAAACAGCAGTATAATATTTAGTGATTACTTATTATTGCATGTTTAGGGTCCGGGGTTTATTCTAAACTCTCATCCATAAGGCCAGAAACATGCTCAGTATTCAAATGCAGAATGCTTGAACAATTGTGTGACAAACATTCCACTGTCACCAAACGCCATTATACTGCATGTGTTGCTACAGGTATCTGGCTATAAACATATCAACTTTGACTGTTTTGCTCAGCAAGATTCTTTTTATTGTTCCTCCATCATGGCAGTTTTTCAACCTGAAAGAGTGGTGCCAAATTTGTTCAGATTTGTGTAGCTATAAGTGTTTTCATCTACACTATGTACTTGTGTACAGTACAGTATGTTTCAGGCATAATTTATCATTATCCTGTTAATGCTTAAAACACAAATGATTCCACAAAACAGACTTACAGATTTTTACATTGCAGACAATTAACAGGCGAGTTTTGCACAGTTAAGCACCACTATAACATGTTTTTTATTTATTTTTTTATTATGATGATGTTCTTCATTGTCAACATGCTTCTTCTGTTTTGTCCTTCATGTATTCAGTGATATTGGTGGGTACACACACTTAAGTACAAAAACTTGCTGCAGAGTTTGAGTCCAGCAGCTTGAATAGTTCTTGCGTCATTCTAATCTCATTGCCTTTGCATTGGGAGTATCTTTAGCTGGGTGAGAGGATTGAGGTTGACTTGCATCAGTCATTAATCTTGTACAGCTATTAGTCAATATGGCGGAAATATATAATTCAGCAGTGTGCATTTGACTGTCACACTGGCCTGCACTTTACAGCAAATTTACAGGAAACCATCTATCTCACATAGCCTGTGTTTATTATTTTCCCAATGTAATGCCCCCTTGTGTTGTGTTTTGAAACCACAGGCCAGGGAAGGTTTAACGTTAAAGGGATAGTTTAGTTCACCTAAAAATGAAAATTACTCCATGATTTACTCACCCTCAAGACATCGAAGGTGTATATGACTTTCTTCTTTCAGACGAATACAGTTGGAGATATATTTAAAAATGTCCTGGCTCTTCCAAGCTATAGCGTGCATCCATCAATCCATCGTAAAAGTAATCCCTACGGCTTCAGGGGGTTAATAAGAGCCTTCTAAAGCTAAGCGATGGGTTTTTGTAAGAAAAATATCCATATAATCTAAAATAACTAGTCCGGCAGATGACTGCGCAAATCAACTTGCGCCACGAGAGTAACCTGTGATGTAATGTAGGATGTAGGAGTATCGTAAGCTTAGATGCCTCTCGCAATTTAAACAAATAGGGGTGTGCGACAAACTGAGGCTCCTCTTCTCTTTTATCGAAATCCTCCAACAATTTCTCTTTAATATTTCTCATTTTTTTTAAATTAAGGAAGCTATAAGTGAGATGCAAACTGGGAAGTGTCCAGGCCCCAGATGGGATCCCTTCCAGTGTTAATTTCGTTAACGAAAACTATGTCGAAAAACCTTTTTTTTTCCATGACTAATACTAGACGATGAGAGACGACACCAGTGTCATTAAACGATAACTGTGACTAAAACAACACATGCAATATCGTTGATGAAAAAAGACGAGACTGAAACGTGGCTAAAAGACTAAAAACTTCAACAAACAAAAGGGTAATATTAAGTGATCTACATTTTAAACAGTACTGTCAGTATTTTTGCTCTATTTTGCAACTAAAGCCACAGCAGAACTGCAGCACACAAGCTGTTTCGTGAACGAATCTGCGGTTTTGAATGAATCGGCAATGATTCCTGCATAAATACAGCTGCTGGCTTTGATACTGAAAGAATGAATGACTCGATGATTCACTCATAAAAACAGTGACTTACCGCCACCTACTGGCGGTTTTAATGTAATGTTTAAAAGGATCACTTTTTTATCATCATTGTATTTATTGAATTTTTTAAGCATTATTTATTTTACAAAGGTATTTATAAAGGTAAAAGAAAATGCACTGGAATAATCGATTTAAGAGGGCAAATATTGTCCCTTAATGGAAAAATTGTAACTGCATTCTAAGTGGAAAAGAAAGGGTATGCAGAAGGATGTCAAATCCCTCAGGGGGTAGAACACTGTAGAAAGTTTGAGAACCACTGAAAAGGGATATGTAGAATTGCACAAGTCCTACTGCTAAGAGTGCAATGTCAATACAGCCTGTTATCTTGATTCAAATTTTTCATAAGCCTAAATAAATTGGTCTAAAGAGAAAAATTATGACTATTTTGTCTAAAGACTACATATAAAATAGCTATCAAAATTAATGTTGGTAACTGTAGCCTGACTAAAAGTAATGACTTTTCATCGACTAATACTAGACTAAAATATGAAAGACAAAAATGACAAAAATGTGACTAAGGAGACTAAGGAGCATTTTCGTCTGAAGATAAAGACTAAGACTAAATCAAAAATGGCTGCCAAAATTAACACTGTTCCCTTCTGAATTTTTAATAATAATAATATGTTTATTTTTTATATCGCCTTTTATAGAACCCAAGGTCGCTTCACAAAATTAATACAATCAATAGACAAACAATAATACAATCAATTGACAAACAAAATATAACAGACAGTCAAAAGAGGCATTCAGAAGAACGGAAGTTGACAACAAATAACTACAGATAATTAAAATGAGAGGTCAAGCAATCAGATGATAAACATCACTTAGCCTATATCAAGAGAGTGGTCGTGTAACATACAAACAGAAAAAAGGGAGACAGAGAAGCAGGAAGGAAAAATAATTATTTACCAAGCAAAGTGAATAAATTAGTTTTAAGTTGAGACTTAAAAGTCTGAAGAGAGGAGGTAGCACGAAGATTATGGGGCAGCTTATTCCATTGCTTAGGGCCTATAATACTGAAAGCCCTACCACCCACAGTAGAGAGTTTATTCTTGGGCACGACAAGCAAGTTATCATTGCTAGATCTGAGGGTCCGGGCAGGAACATAAGGTTGCACTAACTCGGCAAGTTATTGAGGTGCGAGGCCATGACAGGCCTTATAAACTAAGACTAAGAGTTTAAACTGGATACAACTGACCACAGGAAGCCAGTGAAGTTGGTAAAGGATGGGAGTGATATGTGCAGATTTTTTTTTTGTTATATGTAAGGGCTCGAGCAGCAGAGTTTTGTACCATTTGAAAGCGTTTAATTGCTTTGGCAGCTGAGCCGCTATATAAGGAGTTACAATAGTCCAATCTGGAGGTTATAAAAGCATGTATAACAGTTTCCGCATCTCTAGAATTAAGTGAAGGACGTATACAAACAATGTTTCGCAATTGGTAAAAGCATGATTTAACAATCTGACCAATATGTAAATCAAAACATAGCGTAGAGTCGAACAATAATATTTGATTAGGGTTGATGTGAAAATACTAGCCAAAGTCCTCGCCAAACATCTAGAGGCTGTTTTATCAGATATTATTTCTCCAGATCAAACTGGATTTATTAAGAATAGACTTTCCTTTGATAAAATAAGATGTCTCCTTAACATTTTTTACTCACCTTCTCTGTCTAGAACCTTGGAACTGGTCATCTCTATGGATGCAGAAAAGGATAGAGTTGAGTGGCAGTATTTATTTTATACTTTGGGTTTGGTACAAAATTAATTTCATGGATTAGGCTTTTTTAATTCCCCTTTAGCTAGTGTTCAGACCAATAATTGTCATTCTAAGTATTTCCTTCTAGGTTGAGGGACGAGACAGGGGTGCCTGCTCTCGCCTCAGCTGTTTGCCATAGCAATTGAGCCCCTGGCGGTTGCTCTTAGATCATGTAGTATGACTGGCATTGTTAGAGGAGGTGTCAAGCACAGGTTATCCCTATATGCTGATGACCTCTTGCTATTCGTTTTTGATCCAGACAGTTCAGTGCCCACTGTGTTAAACCTATTTGTGCAGTTTGGTCTGGTCGCATATCAGGTTATAAATTGAATCTGCACAAGAGCGAGCTGATGCCTATTAATTCTGCTGCCTTAAAGTATCCTCTGCAAACACTGCCTTTTAAGACATCTCTGCACAACTTTACATATCTAGGCATCTGTGTAACCAAGATATTATAAGATTTATTCAATAATAACGTCACTACACTGATTAATAATTTAGTTCAAGACTTTAAGCATTGGTCTCTCCTGCCCTTGTCTTTAGCCGGAAGAATTAACTGCATCAAAATGAATGTACTTCCTAAATTATTATATCTTTTTCAGTGCCTCCCAATTTTTATCCCAAAACCTTTTTTTCACAATCTTGATAATTTGAATTTGATTCGTAATAATATCCTGCAAAAGCCTAAACTACTGGGTGGCCTCAGACTCCTGACCACACTATCTGCAGTAAAATATTCCAAAAATGTGTTAGTTATTAATAGCCTTAAGATTTAGACGCAGTTTTTGCGCCATTTTGGGATTCAGACCACCCCCTTTTCTTGTCCCATACACTCTAATCCTTTATTTCTCCCCTCTACCATGGATGGAGCATTTGCTTTTTGGAAGGAATGTGGTCTTGTCTCTTTTGCGGATTTGTATATTGATGATATTTTTGCATCTTTCTCACAATTAATTCACTCTTTTAATGTTCCTAAAAGTCTTTTTTTATATATATATATATATATATATATATATATTTACAGATTCAAGATTTTGCGTGTTTCACTCGCAAACAATTTCCAAATTTCCCAAACAAACCTCCAGCCTCTGAGGTTGATATGATTCTAAGTGCTCGTCCATGTCAAAGGGGGTCCATTTCAAAGCTTTATAATGCAGTCTTCTCTTTTCAGTCTATATCTTACCAATTCACTTTGTCTCACCTGGTCACAAGACATTGGTATAGAAATAGATGAAGAGACTTGGGCAGAAATTCTCAATCGGGTTCACTCCTCTTCTATTTGTACTCATCATGGAATGATACAATGTAAGTTGTCCACAGAGCTCATTGGTCTAAGAGTCGACTGGCTCGTATTAATCCTGCTATTTACCCCAAATGTGATAGATGCCACTCCAGTCCTGCCACTCTAATATATATGTTTTGGTCCTGCCCTGTCCTCTCTTCATTTTGGTTGTCTGTTTTCTATTCCCTTTCAGTTATTTCCTTGTGCAATATTCAACCCTCTCCTATCATTGGCCTCTTTGGTGTCCTGCCTGCTGATCACTCTTTGCCCCGTTATTTTGCTGATTTTATTTGCATTCCTCACATTGCTGGCCAGATGACAAATTTTGCTTAACTGGAAAAACTCCCATCCCCCATCACATGCTCGGTGGATTAAAGACACCTTATATTTCATTAAATTTGAAAAAATTTGACTTTCTCTCCACCGGCCGAGTACATCATTTTCTAAAATTTGGAAGCCCTTTGTAGCCTACATACAAACTCTGCAAAATCTGTCTGATTAAAGCCTCTTCATTCCAGCTAGTAAATTTTATTTTAGCATTGATATGTAGAATTCAGTTTTAAGTGCACCTAATTCTTTGTCTCTCTGACTCAGTATTTCTCATTTTTCAATTGTTATCCTCTGATGAGAATGCATTTATATATTTATTTTATTTCTACTACTATTCTTTTATCATTGTTATTATTTCTATGTATTTATTTATTGTATTTTTTTTTTATTTTTTTTTTTGTTTATTTTCTTTCACTCTGAATGTATCGTACAAAAAAAAAAAAAAAATTCATTTTAGACTTCTAATGCGTGACCGGTGTTTTGCTTTGCTTAATCCTCTGTGCTTCCGTGTTCGTCATTACGTCATGCTTCGGGTCAGAGGTCACTCGTCTGCTGCAAATCGCTGTGTATGGCCATCTGCCGGAAGCTAGTTATTATAGTTAATAACGTTTTAATTGTGGATTTTTTTTTTTACCAAAACCAGTTGCTTCGCTTCAGAAGGCCTTTATTAACCCACTGGAGCCATATGAATTACTTTTACGATGGATGGATGGATAAATGCATTTTTATTTTTTTTTGCTTCAGAATCTTGGAAGAGCCAGGGCCCTCATTCATCAACAGTGCGTAGAAAAGGTTCTATATTTTGTCCTACAAATGAAATTTAGAATGTGCCTCAGTACAAGAAAAGCCGTATTTATCAAATGTGTGCACGCAGTTCTTACGCACATGAGTAAGCAATCATTGTTGATAAATCCCACATGTGCGTAAGTACCATGCTCGTTCACGTTCATGGTCATTAGCATTCGGAAATGCCTCTAATGAACCATATATGGTGACAAGACTTCCCTTTAAAAACCACATGATTGTGTTTTTTCCTCACCGCAATAATGGCAAAGAGAGCGCTCTGTGCTGTCGCCAAGCAGATCAGCACGATCTTGGAAAACGCGCTCTCTGCGGAGCTATTCTACCACTAGATTCTCTGCGTAAGCATGCTCAGAGGTGTGCTTATATTTACACACATTTCTACGTATTAGTACAAGTTGGTGAATCCCACACTTTGCGTAAAACTGTTCTTATGCATCCATTACGCACAAATCTGTCTGTACGCACCACTGATAAATGAGGGCCTAGGAGGATATTTTTAAATATATCACCGATTGTGTTCATCTGAAAGAAGAAAGTCATATACACCTAGGATGGCTTGAGGGGGAGTAAATCATGGGATAATTTTCATTTTTTGGGTAAACTAACCCTTTAAGTGTCATTCTTAGAATATACTACCGGTCAAAAGATTTTTTTAATGGTTTTGAAAACGTTGTTATGCTCACAAAGGCTGAATTTATTTGATCAAAATACAGTAAAAATATAGTAAAACTCTAAATAGTTCACCCAAAAATAAAAATTCTGTCATTAATTAATCTCTGTCCCACCATTGACAGCCTACACAACTACCACTTTCAAGCCCCAGAAAGGTAGTAAAGACATCATTAAAGTAATCCATCAGACTTCAGTGGTTTAACCTCAATTTTATGAAGCGACACAAGTGCTTTGTTTGCGCAAAAAATAATTTACCACTTTACAAAATATTAATCTCCAATGCGTAAAATTGAGGTTAAACTACAGGAGTCACATGGAATACTTAAATGATGTCTTTACTACCTTTCTGGGGCTTGAAAGTGGTAGTTGTGTAGGCTGTCAATGGAGGGACAGAAAGCTTTCAGATTTCATTAAAAATATCTTCATTTGTGTTCCGAAGATAAACTAATGTCTTACTAGTTTGGAACGACATGAGGGTGAGTAATTAATGACAGAATGTTCATTTTTTTGGTTGAACTAACCCTTTAATATTGTAAATATTACAATTTAAAATAACTATTTCAAATACTATTTTATACTATTTTACTATATTTTAAGATGTAATTTATTCCTCTGATGAAAAGCTTAATTTTCAGCATCATTATTTCAGTCTTCAGTGTCACATGATCCTCTAGAAATCCTTCTAATATGCTGAACATTTAAAAATAGTGTATACTAGTAAAGAATAATATATACTATAAAGCTTCTATAATAGTCACAGTGTTGAATTCTTATGATTAGGTATCTGTCAAAGAATTTGAGGTTTTTCATTTTCATGACAAGTATTTAGAGCTGTTAAAATATTTTAGTAATGTAAAAGTCATTTGAAATGTTCTCAGAAAGAAGAAGGAAACCTGCCTTAAAAAGTGCACTTACAGTAATAGCAACAATCCAGGCATTTTAAAGATTTACATTATTACATTACAATGTTCTTTATAAGATCACAGAAGATACATGCTCCTACAATAGTTCAAGGAGTCCACATAACAGTTTAAAAACGTAACATTCATTTGCAAAGGCTCTGCTGTCACCAAATGTTGAAAGTTGGCATGCCAATTCTACATTGGGGTAAGAACAGCCATTATTTTTTAGGTCAGCAGCATCGGTCAAAAAATGTCAGTCAGGAATGGAATATTTATCAGCTTTTTGGAGACTAAGAAACTTCATAATCACCTGTAGTAATACTAATTAGCAATACTAGTAATAGTCATTTATAATCATATACATGAGAGATTTATGTAACAGTCTGTGAAGTGTATTGTATATGGATGAGTCTCATGAAACCTGTCAATATGTCACATCACCCCAAAATCAATTCATAATTTTTTGCATTGTGACACTATTTTCATGACAATTAAGAACATTTTAGCACACATAAATTTGGGACTAAAATGTTTTTAATTGGGGTGATATATTCGAATTTGAGTACATATCAATACAAGACTTCCTGTACTGTCTTTGCTGATTTAAATTTTGATTATAATGCTTTATAATTCATTTCAGTAGATTTTTTTTTTCTCTTTTTGTGCAATTACTTCTGTAAACTATTATGTAAATGAATGTATATGTGTTAGTTACATATAAGCTACTGCATGCTCAACAGTTTCTCAACTCTCTCATATCTACAGTGTCTACTCCAGTTCAGAAACAGGCTCATGGATGAAAGCCAGGAGCTTCTCCTGCAGCTCCGTAAATGTTGGCCTCTCCTTAGGGTTTGACCTCCAGCACATCAGCATAATGTCATAGAGCTCTTCAGGGCAGCCAGGTGGTCGCTGCATCCGCTCTCCTCTCTGAATGGCTCGAACGCATGTCATTTTGTCTTGACCTGAGATTGTAGAAGGAAGAAATATACCAGAGTTGGGTGAGATGCAATCCAAGCTAACAGGGAATGTTCTCAAGGTGATGATACACGGGGCAACTTTTTGAGCAGTGTAGCCGAGCAATGTTGCTTGGGCACTTTCCCATTGAGAATGAGCAACAAATTTCTATCTGCATACTTTAGATAGGTTGTGGGCAATTTTTTGAGATCCTCCAATCAGAATGCTAGC
This sequence comes from Ctenopharyngodon idella, assembly GCF_019924925.1. Taxonomy (NCBI): domain Eukaryota; kingdom Metazoa; phylum Chordata; class Actinopteri; order Cypriniformes; family Xenocyprididae; genus Ctenopharyngodon; species Ctenopharyngodon idella. The sequence goes on from NC_067236.1 coordinate 1,242,203, forward strand.
AGTCGATCACATGACTGGCTTGGAGATTTCAGAAAAAATTCAAACAAGATGGCGGCCTCTCACTGGCAGTGGAGCAAAGAAAAGGAGAGTGAACTTATATCTTTTTATGCTGGTAAGTTGTCATGTGTCAACCCAAAACAGGGAATTTACCTCATTTAATGCTTAAAATATTAACAGGTGTCCAATTTAATGTGCACAGGCTGTAATTTAGCCATCAAATGTTTTCAGTTAAATACTAAAAAGGCGCGTTCTGTTTAACGTCTGTAGTGGTGTTGGCTACAGTGTTGCCAACTGCTTTCAATTAAAAGTAGGTAAACTGGTAGCTAAATGTCACTAGATGACATCATAATGGCAAATTCATTGATCTATGTAAATATGAATATAGAACAGTGGGCAAAATAAGAATCTAGATAAGGTTTGTCCAAGAAGTTGCTAGATTTGTCCCTAAACTTTTTAAAAAAGTCTCAAAAGGGGTGGGGAAGTCACTAAATCTAGTGACAAAATCACTAAATTGGCAACACTGGTTGGCTGTAGGGTGTATGACACGTGAAGGTAGCTTTTGACGCGATTGACTTGGGTTTGAATCCGCCTTTTGCCAAACTCGCTCTTCTCCCTTTTCCTATCACAAATTAGATCGGAAATATTTGAAAAGTTGAAATAAAGTGCCTAACAAGTGTTTACAATAAAGTATTTATTGGGTTGGCAATAGATTCGCTCCTCTCTGTCTCTGATTGGTTGCTGCCAACTGTCCGTTGCCCTAATTAGTTGCCCTGTGTCTCACCCGGTTGCCCGTTGATGGCAACATTGCTCCAAAAAGTTGTATCATCACCTTATAGTTATAAACAAACGTTCGGTCAGTAACATTAATAGAACATTCATTCAAAGTTATCTGGTCTTTAATAACGTTTGCACAGGGTTGCCAGGTTTTCACAACAAAACCTGCCCAATTGCTACTCAAAACTAGCCCAAAACTAACCCAATCGCGTTTTACGGGGGGGTCCCACAGTAAAAACGTGTTCTGGGGGGTAAAATCCGCGTTTTTGGCATGGCTCCACGGGTAAAAATAGCATTCCAGGGGCTAAATATCATGTTATTTGGGGTCGCTTCAACCCGCGAACATGAAAAACAACCCGCGCCAACAGTGTAAAAGTAGCCCAATTCCGTGGGAAAACTGAGGGCTTGGCAACACTACGTTTGCAAAACATTACCACAAAAATGTTATTTATACATCACTAATGGAACTTTTTTTCTGATACGTTTTAGTTGGACGTTATTACTAGTTTTAGAACCTACAGAGAACATTTACAAATTAATGTTCCCATAATGTTTGCAAAATAATAAAATGGACAGTTCCCTTAATGTTTTCTCTAATGTTCACATAACCAAGAAAAAAAAAAAATTAACCATTTTAAAAACTGGACATTTTGAACGTTCAGAGAATATTCCAAAATAACATTTTCATAACCTAATGGGAACATTAGCAAAGCGTTCTTTGAACATTTATGTATTATGTTTAGGGTGTGAAGCATGTTTACCAGGGTATGGGTCATCTCCATATGTGACAATTTCAGTTAAAAGGATGCCGAAAGACCAGACGTCACTCTTGCTTGTGTACTCCTGATCCTCAAATATCTCAGGGGCCATCCATCTCACAGGGACCCTGACATCTGCAAGTACATGAGAACTGTTGTACATAGTTTTTGTATGTCTTATCATTTGTTTGCATCAGCGAACGTTTCAAATACCTGAAGAAATCCTGTGGCTTCCTGGTAGATTAATTTGAGCGAGTCCAAAATCGGCTATTTTGCAACACTGCATGTCAGTAAGCAGAATGTTCTCGGCTCTCAGATCCCTGTGAACTATTTTGTTCTCAATGTAAATCATTCCTTCTGTAATCTGAGAAATTCAACAAAATAAAGACTTAGGCTAGTTTGCACAGGGCCTTAATCACCATAGACAATGACAGGGACAAGTCTGCCCCAATAATTAGAAATGGCTAAATTGCTCCCCCTAATTTCTTATACTTGCCAATATTTGACAAACATTTTAGGTGGTTTTACAGTGCTTGGTAATATGTCAATAATGATGAACACAAATTAATGTGTTCTCGTAATCTTTAATTAAAATATCTTCCCTTCCCTCTAGCAACAACATTTCTATTTTTCTCTGATGATGTGTTAACTAGTGCGTGGGCAGGACAAACTGTCACTCACATGAGATCCACCAATAGCAAACCACAACCATCCAATCAATTATCCATTAACAAAATCAAGTCCCATCTTTTCTTGTTTGAGAAGTTCACGAATCCCTCTCCTTATGTAGCCCCTAAAGGGAAATGGTGAAGGAAAAAAAATATGTGAGATGGAGGAAAAAATATTTTTCAATGCTTTTGCGATCTCTCGCAAATGTTTTGCGTTTCCCCAAGAAACATTGTGTTCCCTCGACAAAAACTTTTGTGTTCCGCCGAGAAACCTTGCATTTGCTTGCAAAGAGCTCAAAATGCAAAGTTTCTGGGGGGAACGCAAACGGTTTTGCCAGCGAACGCAAAGTTTCTTGGGGGAACACAAAACTTTTGTGATAGAATAAGCATTGACTTCTTATTTTTCCTCCCATCTCTTTTTTTTTCCACCACTATGTCCTTTTAGGGGCTCTGTACTGTCCTAGTACTGTTCAAAACACCTCTCTGCTTAACATTAATATCAATATTGCTGTCTCAGGACCCTTAAACCAACGGAACGACAAGTCTATGAACTGCTTACTTATATAGAGACTATATTGATATATATTGGTTATATGTATATAAAGTAGCCCTGCACTGAAATATCCAGAAATAACTTTTCCAACTGCTCTTATTTTTTAATTAAAGGGTTTCACCTGTCATATAAAGACACTTTTCACCATCCTAATCGATAAAATCCTGCCCTACCATTTTCCCCCATTTATTTTCCTGTTTCATTGTTCAGCTAAATTGTTTTTAAGGAAAACTGGCCATATGATTTTTGTTTTGATACATTCCAGACAACTGAATTACACTCAAAGAAATCAAGTTACCTGGACAGCAAAATCCATCATGAGCGAAAACTCTAGATCTTGTTTCTCTTTGTGGCCTAGGGAAAGATATAAACTTATGTGTTTATCTCTTAAATTGTATAATTTTTTTCTGTAAAAGCAATGTGTCAATTAAGATCCAAGATTAAGGTAAAGGTATCTGTGGTGTTTATTATCTGCATACAATTTAAAGGGTTAGTTCACCCAAAAATGAAATTTCTCTCATTAATTACTCACCCTCGTGCCGTTTTACACCCGTAAGACCTTCGTTGATCTTCGGAACACAAATTAAGATATTTTTGTTTAAATCCGATGGCTCTGTGAGGCCTACATAGGGAGCAATGACATTTCCTCTCTCAAGATCCATAAAGGTACTAAAAACATATTTAAATCAGTTCATGTCAGTACAGTGGTTCAATATTAATATTATAAAGCGACGAGAATATTTTTGGTGCGAGAATATTTTAGGCCTCACGGAGCCATCGGATTTAAACAAAAATATCTCAATTTGTGTTCCGAAGATTAACGAAGGTCTTACGGGTCTGGAACGGCATGAGTGTGAGTAATAAATGACAGAATTTTCATTTTTGGGTGAACTAACCCTTTAATATTAGTTCACTTACTGATGAGAAATGTCTTTAAAGAGCCGTTTTTCATGAGCTCTGTCACTAAGCAGATAGGTTCACTAGTGGTACACACAGCATAGAGCCTCAGCAAATGTTCATGACGCAGCTCCTTCATGATCTCAATCTCTGTTTTGATAGTTGGATAATTGACAACTGCAAGTAAAATGGTACAGACAAAAATTGCATCATAAAGCAACCAAGAAAAATAATTTGAGCAGTGTTGGTTTGAGGAAAAATGAGTCAGTGGTTCTCAAAGGGTGGCTCGCAGCCTCAAAATGAACCAGGTTTGTTTTGGGTCACAGTTAGCAGGTGACGACAACAACAACATTCATGCATACTTCCCATCCCCCTTTTGTGCATAATCTGCATATATAGACGAAAAATGCGGTGAACTCAAATTTTAAGGAGAAAATACTCAGCAATGGTGTTAACTGATGAATTTGCACATGGTTTGTCTTAAAGCATATTAAAACACCACATAAACATATAAACAACATTAAAAAAAATAATTTTCACAACAGGAGGACTTTAAGTTTATAGTCTAACTAAGATGTGCTTTTGTTTGATAAACACTGTTTTTGTATGATAAACACTGTAAAATATGAGACCTGAAATAAAACCAGTTGAGAACCACTGAATTAACCAGTTTATTGATTACCTTTGAACTCTTTGATGGCCACTTCTGTCGTGTTGTTCCAGAGCCCCTGCCACACCTCTGCAAACTCCCCACTGCCAAGCTTCTTTATTTTGGTAAGTGAACTTCTCTCTACCTCCCATTTGGTGTCAAATGACAGAGAAAGAGGAGCTGGCTGGTCCAACTAAAAGAGTAATGAACAGATTGGAATTGTGCTGGGAAACTTAATTATAGGATGCTGATGTGCTCTCAGTAATCTGTTGGTTCAAACTTTTCACTGACCTTCACACAGGGTTCATGAAGCTTTGCGCAGAGTCCGCCTTCGTTTTTGGAGTAAAACTGTATCAGCTCACGCAAGGTTGGGAAAGTTGTATGATGAACAAGAAAAAACTGCTTGTCATTTTCTCTCTGCTTGATCCTGTAATGTCGTGCATGAGTTCCATTCCTCACTTTAAAAGAAATCATTACAGAAAATGTTATTCAGCTGCTCTGAAAGTTAAGATCAAGGTTGGTTCATTGTCAATTGATTTATCTCTTTTCAATTTAGTTCAGTTAAATAGAAGCAGTAGAGGACTGAGACGTTGTGTGTGTGTGTGTGTGTGTGTGTGTGTGTGTGTGTGTGTGTGTGTATGAATCACATGTACCTGATAAGTAGTAATGATCATTCTCATAACACTTCCAGACGAGAAACGCACCCTCGTCATTCTGTGGTCTCAGCAGACATCTCCTGGCCTCTATCCGCATTTTAACATTCTCAAAATACCATCTGAAAATCAATCAATACTAGTTTTTATTACGTCCTTTTTTTATTTGTTCAGTGTAGTATGCGGTGTAACAACATTGTACCATAGATTAAATGAACAATAAAGTAAACATGAAATGGATGAATCTCAAAGAAGTGATTTCCAAACCTTATCTCTATGATTATTCTCATGAGTCATTTCTACAGAAAAAACATAAACTGAGCAGTGACAGCACTGTAGCTATTTCACCAGAACTTGTGAAACGGGACAGACGGGATTTCCAGTTTCATTCAGGCAAGGATTCAAAACACAAAGCTTGAGATTACTCTATACATTATTACAAATTGATCAAAAGTACATGCATACAAGTATAACTTAAGGACTTACAACTCGGCCTCTACGCTATCCAGTGGCTTGACGAAGTCTTTAGGCACATATCCCTTTTCCTCCACAAAGATGTTAGGTTTGTCACCCTTAGCCGTGCGTCTCCTCACATACAACCAGTACTCAGTCTCTCTAGTTACTTCCAGAATATCTCCCTTTTTCAGATTTAGATCCCATATTGTGCGTGAGGGATAGTCGTAGATTGACCTGAAGACCCTTTTACGGTTGAGGGACGGCTGTTCGTTCTTCGTTCGGCAACACGGGCAGCGTCGTTTACAGGTGCATGCAGAATTCCCCATGTTCACCAGTCTTATCTGCTCGTGCCGTGTGCATACAAGCAGAGTGATGGTACGATGGCATACCTAGCTTACTATACTACCAACTCCCTGTAGCCAGACAAGTTCCCATTGGTTACGATTAGTAGGTCAAGGAAGTATTTCGCAAAAAAAATGATCAGAATTTCCCTGATGTCATCCAGTTGGGTTTACTTAAGCAATAACAAAAGGCCATAGCGTGCATGCATATCTTTTCAACAAGGTGTTGTAGTAGATACTTTGGAGTTGCACAAAAGCCAAGCAACCTGAAACACTGTATCTTAAAAAAATGTCCCTTCATTGTGAGAATTCATCACTTTATTCTGTGTTCAGTCTGCATTTCGAATCACAGGAGAAAGTAAACAATTTAATAGGTGAATCTCACAAAAAAAAATCTGGATCATAATTTATTTGCTTATTTATTTTATTATTTTTATTTACTATAAAATGTGTACACTTGCAAAGTTTAAATGTAAGCATACATAATTGTAACATATGTGCATCATTTTATTGTGTGTTCAGTCCACAGTGCTGTTGTTTTTGAGGAGTTGAGGCAGGCGTTCAATGCATCTCGAATAACAGAATGACAATCCAAATGACGCTGTGCTTCAGCATGAGTGCAGCCACACTGGATCATCACCAGTGCAGTTGGGACCACCTGCCAGTGCAGAACATAGGTATAAAAGTTAAATCTGCCTTTGAAAATAACACAATGCTTTTATTAAACTTCATAAATGTACTTTTTTTCTATCATTTAATATGCAGAGGCAACTGTAATAAGCCATTCGGGGCAAAAGTGTAAACAATGTAAACAAACCACTGCTGTACTGTGGTGTTTGGGCGGGGCTATTTGTTTGTCTGAGAATAGTACGTGGAAAACCTGTTTGCAAATCTTTTTTTGCAATTCTGCATGGTGACTAGTGGCACAGAAATGACACCTTTCAACTTCACTTGTTTAGTTTTTCTGTCCCATGTTTCTTACAGTACTTTAATCAATCGATGTCACTATGTTGATGTCTTATTGGTTGATTGTAATCTCCTTTACTGTACTGTATGTTCTTTAAGGCAACTGAAATGACTGAAGAAATCATCATTTGAGTGTCGGACACTGTTTTTTTTTTTTTTTTTTCTGTAATTAATCACCATTAAAAACTTTTTAATATTTTTATATTGTAATAATTTCACAGTTACTCTTCAAATTAATGTAGATATAACTTAAAGGCAGCATATTTTAAATATTAGTTAAATTGCATCTTTTTATGAATGAAGGCCAGTATCACTGATACCAATACTGGTACTGATGTCTCTATGAAATAGATTATAAAACAAAACAACAACAACAAAAAAAACATTAATTATACACATTCAACATTACAGTATAACTGAAAGCTATCCATTTCAAAATTGATAAGGTTTTTTAAAAAAACAAACAAACAAACAAACAAACAAAAAAACTTTTAATTTAAGTGAATTAAAACAATCTTCACATAAACCCATTATAATAAATGTCATATTTACCTGTGGCCTTCCTACCTGTTTCAAGTTATCAAACACTTTACAGTCTTCACTGCATAAATTATAAATTAAATATAGATTAATCCCTATTAAAGCTACAGTTTTCTCAGTTACCTTTGTTCTTTTATTAACATTAATGACAAACATCACAGCAACTGGTTTATTAGGCTGCTGTCACTTTAAGACTTGCCGTTGGCGAGTGGATCTGACACCCATCAAATTATCTCACACATCTTTAAGGTCTTTTAAAACGTGATTTAACTCATTTTAACTCATTTAAGGTACGCGTCTTTCTGTGCACACAACACACACACACACGACATTCACAGAGTGCGTCCTTGTTTGTCTTGTGGCGCTTGAATGGTTTAAAAGTATTTGCATTAATAAGAGCGTGATTATATAATGTAATGCTAGCCAAATTATGACAGAAATAATGGTTGCTGTGTTAATTGTGCTAAATATTTTTAATGTATTAAACTGAAAATCTTAAAGGGTTAGTTCACCCAAAAATGAAAATTCTGTCATTAATTACTCACCCTCATGCCGTTCCACACCCGTAAGACCTTCATTCATTCAAGATATTTTTGTTGAAATCCGATGGCTCAGTGAGGCCTGCATAGCCAGCAATGACATTTCCTCTCTCAAGATCCATTAATGTACTAAAAACATTTAAATCAGTTCATGTGAGTACAGTGGTTCAATATTAATATTATAAAGCTACGAGAATATTTTTGGTGCGCCAAAAAAACAAAATAACGGCTTATATAGTGATGGCCGATTTCAAAACACTGCTTCAGGAAGCTTCAGGGCAGTATGAATCAGCGTGTCGAATCAGCGGTTCGGATCGCATGTCAAACCGCCAAACTGCTGAAATCACATGACTTTGGCGCTCCGAACCACTGATTTGACACGCTGATACATAACGCTCCGAAGCTTCAGGAAGCAGTGTTTTGAAATTAATATTGAACCACTGTACTCACACGAACTGATTTAAATATGTTTTTAGTACATTAATGGATCGTGAGAGGGGAAATGTCATTGCTGGCTATGCAGGCCTCACTGAGCCATCGGATTTCAACAAAAAATATCTTAATTTGCGCTCCGAAGATTAATGAAGGTCTTATGGGTGTGGAACGGCATGAGGGTGAGTAATAAATGACATTATTTTCATTTTTGGGTGAACTAACCCTTTAATTGCATGCGTCAGAGTGGCTAAGAGAAACTCTAAACAGCTGAAAGAAAAAGCTGTTTTCAGCCAACAACCCTGCATCAGAGTAGAAAGGCCTGAAAGACACCACCAATCACAAGATACCATCCCCTAGCACTGTCGAATCAACAACTGGCCGATGGCCTGAATGAGTTTTATTGCAGGTCTCACACCCCACACCCATTCTGACTTTCTCTAAACATTCATCAACACCTCCATCAACCCCCCTCTCCCTACCTCCTGCACTTATAATCTGTGAATATATATATATATATATATATATATATATATATATAATAAAAGTAAAAGATTACATTTTTGACCTGTGTTTTGTTATAAATATCTTATAGTGACAAAGTCCATGCTTTTAATATGCATCCACTGAGGAGAAAAAAAAAAAAAAAAAAAGAGCAGGTTTGTGCACTATTTGATAACACTTTACACAAAGCTTCCATTTGTTGACATTAGTTAACATGAACTATCAATGAAAAAAAAAAAAATTAATATTATTTTATGGACCTTAGCTAACATAAACTAACAATGAGCCGTTGTATTTTTATTAAATAAAAACAAACATTAATAAATACTTTAACAAATGTATTGCTTATTGTTGAACACATTGACAAATGTTAACTAATAGGACCTTACTGTAAAATGTTACCTACTTGTGAATGTTACCTTCTTTGTTTCTGTAAAAAAAAAAAAAAAAAAAAAACGCCTTTAAAAGTAAGTGTTAGGCTATGTAACCTGACAATTTTTTTAATCTTTAAAACTTCTGTCTCCCTCCACAGATGTTCAAGATAAATAAACCAGTTCTTACTCGCTCCCGTCTGTTAGCCACATCTGTGTGTTTGCGGACATCTGCTGAGGTCATGTCTTCAGTCAGATCATCTGTACTGTAGATGGCTCTCAGTAGAGCACTTTCACACTCTGTTTTGGAGCAGCCTGTGAACCGCTGACAGTAATGGTATATAATTAAACCGGTCAAACAAAAAGCACACACAGGGTTCATATTACAGTTCCAGCTCAATTACTTTTCAGAATTGAAAGCTAAAATTAGCCAGACATAAGAAAATATGATTGGTGTTTGCCCGTGCAAAACTCATTGACACAATATCAGGGTGTTCCCATGGTACTTTCAATAGTTTTAGCATGTTGCATTGTTGTTGTTATGGTATTCTGGGTGGTTGTTAGGGCAGGATATTCAATATATAGTTCCAATAAGAGATCAGTATAGACAATTCATTACTGATACCTGTAAAATGTTGATGGCTCTCCTGTACAACTTGCTGTTAGTTACTCTGAGATCTATCATGTAATTCATGTAGACTTTTCCCTTCAGTACATGAGCTCCTGTGCTGATTGCATTAAGACACAGTTTGGTTGAAAGCTCCCACTTCTGTCTCTGTTGAATAAAAGAGGGTTTGAAATCTTTCCTTTATCTTTATTTTTTATTTTAATCTTTACTTATACACAGGGCTTGACATTAACATCCACCAAATGCGAGTGGATTTCAGCATTGGCGTGTAACGCAGTCACTCCTAGCCACTTTGGCGGGTTGAATTTTATATATATTTTTCAATTGTAGCCTTTAAAAAGCCATCTGAAATAATAAACTAAGTGCAATGTAGTGTTGTCAAAAAATATAATTTTTTTTCGATACATATCAATATTGAAATATCTCAAATGCTTTCAATACTCATTTTCCGCAGAATAGATACATGATACCAGCTGTGCTTTCTCGCTCTCTCATCTCTCCGACAGCTAGTTGACACACAAATGTGCCTCCCCTCACTCGTTTCATTTTCTCCGGATGAATATTGTTGGTGTTAGGGCTTGAACTTCGGCATGGGATTGCACATATTGTGAATAATTTTACTCATTCCCACAGATTTTGTGCTCACACACAATGTGCATGCACATAAAGCTGCCTCTTAGTACTAAATTGAGTTATTTTTTGCTGCTTATTGCACTTAAACCGTCAAATACACACAAAATAATGTCAAAATGCCGGTCTTGGCGAGTATTCATGTAAACACAGTCAGTTATGTTTTAAAGGGTTAGTTCACCCAAAAATTATAATTATGTCATTAATTACTCACCCTCATGTCGTTACACACCCGCAAGATCTTTGTTTATCTTCGGAACACAAATTAAGATATTTTGGATAAAATCCGATGGCTCAGTGAGGCCTGCATCGCCTTTTTCAATGCCCATAAAGCTACTAAAAACATATTTAAAACAGTTCATGTGAGTACAGTGGTTCAACCCTAATATTATAAAGCGACGAGAATACTTTTTGTGCGCCAAAAATAACAAAGTAGCAACTTTATTCCACAATGTCTAGTGATGGGCGATTTCAAAACACTGCTTCATGAAGCTTCGAAGCTTTACGAATCATTTGTTTCGAATCAGTGGTTCAGAGCGCCAAAATCCTATGCTTTCAGTAAACGAGGCTTCGTTATGTCATAAGTGTTTTGAAACTTCGATAGTTCACGTGACTCTGGCAGTTTGATACGCGCTCCGAACCACTGATTCGAAACAAAAGATTCGTTAAGCTTCATGAAGCAGAGTCACTATTTTGTTATTTTTGGCGCACAAAAAGTATTCTAGTCCCTTTATAATATTAAGGTTGGACCACTGTAGTTACATGAACTGTTTTAAATATGTTTTTAGTAGCTTTCTGGACATTGCTGGCGATGCAGGCCTCACTGAACCATCGGATTTTATCAAAAATATCTTAATTTGTGTTCCGAAGATGAATGAAGGTCTTACAGGTCTTATTAATGACAAAATTTTCATTTTTGGGTGAACTAACCCTTTAAGTGAACATAAACAGTTAAGAAAGAAAACATGAGTAACAGTATAATGGATCCGTGCGTCAGGTCTTAAAGTGACAGCTGCTTACAAGATAATATTAAAAATATCTATATGGCAGTTTTTTACCCATATCAATGTCAAATTTGTGCCCAGTGAAAACGGTGAGTGGCTAGTAACTTTGGAAAACCACTAGCTACAGTGGCTGGTGAGCAGAAAAGTTAATGTTAGCCCTGCTTATATGGCTAGGTATTACAATATAAATATGTCAACTAAATATTACTTACCATTACAACTGAGTTCTCCTTCTCTGAAGAAAAAGGCCATGTGATGTTCAGGACCTTTTCAAACATGTTGCAAACTCTTTCCTGAAACAATTAATATATATACAGTATATTCATATATTTGTGTGTGTGTGTGTGTGTGTGTGTGTGTGCGTGCGCGCTTTTAATTGACCACAAATTATTGGTCAGGAAATTAGCAAAATTTAAGCAAATGCACTACTTAAGAAGCCACTGCTGTCTCAGAAAACATCAAAGACAGAATAAAGTTTTTTGGCAGAATATGGGAAGTTGTGTGTGGAGTGATGAATTACAAAGAAACTTGAGTTGCATGGTGATGCTCCAGAGTGGTGTCTTCAAAACTTCAACACTGCCTCTTCCTGTAAAAGCTGTCTGCAAGTTGGGGAATGCTATTCCATGCTAAATTACTTTATCTAGAGTATTTCTGCAATTCTTTATAATTTTCTGACCAGTGATATGTGATTGAAATGGTTAAGACCATTAAAAGACCACAAAATATTTTTGCCATTTTTGGCTTGGCCCTTTTTTTTTTTTTTTTTTTGCACAGGAGTGCCTACATACATACATACATATGCAAAAAGCAAAAAATGAGCTGATTACATAAACAGCACTATGCATTTGTAAAGACGTGTAGTGGAAGGGGAGTGAGAAGTTTTTGCTACCGGCAAAAATCCTGATTACTCATTTTACTCACAGGAATGGTGAATTTCTCAAGGTCATGAGCAATTGCATACAAATTAAATGTCCTTTGCCTCAGTTGATTGGCCAGCGCCGTCACCTCATGTAGGTCATCTTGAGAGAGATATTGAAATATATTTAAAACATATTCAAGGAACTGCTCATATTCCAATTTGACCGTATTGTCAAATGCATAACTGATTCATGTTTGCTTACCATTGACTGTAAACAGAAATAAGATCATGTCATTTTGACTCAGGCTAGGTAAGATGGTGTCCACAAAATCCTTGTGACCAATTAGGAATACTGGCCCCTAAAAATAGTTTTACATTAATAGTTGTTAATAAATGTTATTATAATATATATTCTGATATGTGGTGTTAGATTACTGCAGTTGTTTCACCTTTAAAGGGATACAATTCTTTTGCATGCAGGTTTGAAACGACATACGAATGAGTATATTATTACAATTTTTTTCAATTTTGCATGATCTATTCCTTTAAGTTGTTAAATCAATTGCATTGAGCTCACCAAACATGATAAATCTCCTTCTTTGTTTTTCATTTCGCTGAAACCGTTGTTGATGAAACCTCGGATGTCACCAAAATCTGAAAAAATGTGGTTCTGGGTTGAAACTTTTTCCAGTATCCTTGCGCTGTTATTAATTTACCCATTTGTCAAATTAACAAATTGAAATAACATCATATAATAAAATGACACTGTAAATATGTTGGGATACATTCACTGGCATCAGTCATTCCTATAATGCCAAGAGTTTGCCATCCAAGATAGTACACATGTGCTTTCATCTGAAGGCTGGTAAAACATTTACAGAAATAAATCACAAGTGAGCCTTTAATTATGATAAACCTTCATTATGAAGATAATTTTCTCCAATTTTTACTACATGCAACTGAAGTTCAGCCTATTCATGTGCATTGGAAAACTCCAAGGTTTATGTGTTAGGAAGCAGTGAAATGTTGGTTGTACCTCTCTCCTGCTTTCTGAATAAGTGCAGCAAGTTCATCACTACGTGAGTAAGTAGTTTCATAAACCATCTCATGCGCTGTGATCCAGGCAGACATACATCTGAATGACACATTTAATTATAGTAGATTACTCATGAGAGAACTTCAATATGTATACTATATATATAAGTATACACTATAGTATGAAAAAATAAAATAATTTATATATATATATAACTTACTTAAAAAAAAACTGATTAATGTAAAAACATATGTTGTTATGAATTATTGAATTACTGATATATATATATATATATATATATATATAAAATAATACATATTTTAATATTTTAAATATATATGTGTACATGAAAATAAAACTGAAATTGAAAACATACTCAGGTGTCATGATCTTGTCTCTAAATGCAGCTTCATGTCCGGCCAGAAGAACAGTTTCCAGAATGATTTTAGTTGCACTGCCTCCTTTCATCCTGGATGATCCACCGATGGCCTCAGCCTATGAGGAGAGACCACAGGTTCTTTAACTACCACAACAGCATCATCACAGTTGTGCTTATTTAAGTGATCATGCCAATGCAATTTTTCATACCCCCAATACAGGATTTAGCACGAATGCTTTTTTATGTCTCTGCTCTGCAGCCATCCTCTCTGCAACATCTTTAAAGTGAAATGAACAGTCCTGCATTAGCTCACTCCTGTCAGGATGGAAAGAGTGTTAGCAAGCTGTTGTTGTTATTGATTTAAAAAATGTTAATTATTAGTTTGTAATAAACAGAAAGGCATTTGTTTTTGTTTTAGGTAGCCTTACCTAGCCATCTGTACTGGATTGAATCCCAGAAGCACTGGGGTGAAGACGTCTAAGTGGTTCAGACAAAAATCCAGTTGCCCAGCAACAAATGGTGCCTTTGACATAGAACAACATCATGAAGCACACTCATAGGTTACCTGCTGTAGGCTTTGATATGAGCATGCATTATATGTCAGAAAGAAATACAGATAGGTGATTAGCTTTCTGGAATGTAAACTGGGGACATTTACTAGTTCAGTGGTTCAAAATATAATTAAAATCTCACTTTTTATTATGTATGTTTTAACCATGAGTCACCATGACATCAAAATGGCAAATACTTATTTTTTTATGGAATGTTGCGGTATATCCGATTTATCCATGCACATCCATATTTTTTAATTCTCTTGCAGCGACATCTTTTCTCTTCTTTGATGATGTGATTACTGTTGCGAGGGCGGGGCAACCTGTCACTCACATTAGATCGACCAATAGCAAACTACAACCATCCAATCAATTCCCCATGGATAAAATCAAGTCCTTTAATTTTTCTTTCTCCAGAAGTTGTTTCACTCAGATATATATGTCATAATAGGGAAGAAAAAACTATCGCAACTTCCATTTCATGATTACTTTTTTTCTTTTTATGTTATGAATGAACGTTATTTTTTTAATGTTTTGAATGGTTACGCAGCAACTTCCGGAAGAGGTTTTTCTTGTGCGTAATTCAGGTTAGGTTGAGCTTCTGTTTATGTTCACTGATCAATGTTTACATGCGAGTAAAAGCCTAAATTAATTATGTTCATCATAACAAGCGATCGATTCTCTTCAGAAAATTTGGACTAAACCGTTCAATTCATATGGATTAGTTTTCCGATCTCTTTATGAAGTTTTTAAAGCATCAAAGTGGTAGTTGCAAAGGCAGTCTATGAAAGGAAATCTGACAGCATTCTGTCATCAAAAAGATCTTCATTTGTGTTCCGAAGATAAACGAAAATCTTACGGATGTGGAATGACATAAGGATGAGTAATTAAGGACATAATTTTTATTTTGGGTTGAACTAACCCTTTAGTTGCGTTATGTGTCCGACATTATAAAAAGTGATACCATTGCAGCGTTTACCTCAGTAAGTTGACCGAGTGGATCTCTGAGCTCGTGCAAGTGAGTGGAGGCGGGGCTAATTAGCATATGCATAGATCCACGTATAATAAATGAAGCAAGTGTGTAGAGTTACATTCAAGCTATTTTAAGGCATGAAGTTTTTTTTTTCACAGGAAAAAATGTTTAAATATGTAATTTTGGTGATTAAAGATGAGTTTTAAGGGATAAAATTATTGACTATTTTAGGGGGACTTTATTAGCATCCACACCAACAATATCGATTATTCTCGTTCATCAGCTGGGAAAAAAATTGTTTTCAAAATGATTCCAGCAATATCGTTTCTCTTTGCCGTTATCGTTATAGTTGTGGTGTGGACTCTTTCATTAATTCTTTAATTTTTAGAGCGATTTTTAGAATTATATCTTTATTGTTATCATTACTTATCGCTCTTGGTGTGAATGAGCCTTTAACCTGTTGCTATCAGACATTTAGTTATAATTCATTCAATGAATCTACAAATGAGGAGATTGTTTATTTGAATGATCTATTGTCATCACTTTTGTCTTTTTTTAGCCTACTACTAAAAGGAATGTGATTTGAGAAAACAGACTTCATACCGACATGCCACAGGATATTCCAATGAACAGCACATGCTTCTTTCCTGCACAAACCTGTTAGTGCAAAAAGAAAACAGGAAATTGAGAAAAGTTAAGTATATAATTGTGTGCACATTCTGTGAATATTGTTTTTGTTAAGGAAAGCATCACTATTAATATCATTATTTAAATACAATAAATACAAATGATCTAAAAGTAATGTACCTCATTTTTCTAATTGATTAGACTTGTATTGAAGGAGGGACTTGGGGTGAGCGATTTTGATTTTGACTTGAGCCTATAAACAACACCCTAGCAGTAAATGCACAGCAGTGTTAACCATTTAGAACACTTTAGTAATCATATAACAACAGCCTGGCAACCGTCCAGAACACTCTGGCATTGTGAAGAGGTGCCACTCACATGTTCTTCTGAAAATGTGAAAGAATAGCCTATTGTTTCTCCATGGGCAACTGATTTATTACTATAGTGAAGTTTTATTGCATTGTTTATTTTCACTCTCTGCACTTGTGTTCACCTTGTCCAGCATTTGAGCTCCAAGCACCGGGTCGTCCTCTGGAGCCTCCTGTGATGTCAGCAGGGCCCTTTAAAAACAGAGTCCTGAAATACTGCAGTGTCATACTGGAGTCTTATCTTATGCATCAAACAGACAGACTGTTTATTCACCTGTCACCTCCAGCTATGATGTATGAACAGATCTGTTTCTGTCTTTGGGCGTTCAACATCTCATTAAAGGATTTCTGAGAAGATAGAAAATAGAAATAGAATATGACAAATATAGGAAAAAGATATGTTTCTAATTTTGTTTTCTTATTTTATTTTTCATTCAAACCACAATGGTTCTTGTATTTATTTTTTATAATTTTTTTTAAAACCAATAAATCTTTCTTAAACTCTATACCACCAAAATAAATGCAATACGGCCTGATGTTCCACAGCCACTTAAAACAATCAAACTCTCCTCTGGATCCTACAAAGACAAATCAGTTATGATGTCAACATTTTTTAAAGAAAGTTTCTAAAATTAATTAAAAGAGAAAATAGAATTATTAAAATAATTTTAAAAAATAAATAAAATAATTTTAAAAAATAAATAGTGAAATATGTACAGTGCCTTGTGAAAGTTTTGGAACCCCTAATTTTTTTTCACATTTTATGTTGCAGCCTTAAGTTAAACTGCTTTAAATTACTTTTTTTTAAGTTTTAAAAAGGAAAAACTGAAACATTTACATTGCATAAGTATTTGTTCTCTTAAAGGGGTCATGAATTGAGAAATCAACTTTTCCTTGAGCTTTTAATATATAAGAGTTCATTGTACTAAAAATAACTATCAGAACTAAAAACTTTGTTAGTACAATAAAAGCTTTTATTGACACCAGGCCCATCGAACGACTGATCCTGGAATGTGCTTATCGGTGAAACGCTGCCTCCACTGAAGAAATCAACGCCTATGTCATCATTGCAACGTTAGCCCCGCCCACTGGCGTGTTACTGAGATGACGAGGAGAGAAGAGCGATACAGGACTAAAAATAACATTACCTTTCAAAGGATCCTAATGCTAGAAATATGGTTATTTATTTTCAACAATGTGAATTTCTCAGTTTAGCTTTATTTATTTGTATTCGGTACATTTCACTGTGGATTCTTTGGTAAATCAATTGCATTTCGGCGCAGGCTTTGCAAACAGACTTTTACGATATGGACTCGACAGTAATGCAACAACATGTAAGTAACTGTGTTAATTCTAATGCCTGATCTGATATGTAATGTTTCATGTACAGTCAGATGTTCTTTGTCTATGTGTCAGCAAATCAAACCAGTGACTAAATGGTCAACTTCACGTTGTTTCTCTTAGTAGGATGAAAATAATCTGTTATTTAAACAGTGATTAAATTATATATAAATAATGATCAAAGAAAGCTCCCTTTGCAAACGCTGGAGCTGTCAATCAAATGTCTCGGGTTACGTCTGTAACCCTGGTTCCCTGAATAGGGAACGAGATGCTGCGTCGATACGCATTGGGATCACCTCTGCGTGATTATGTCTTGAAGCACTCATGAAATTGAACCAAAAGGGTGACGGGACGTCAGAGCGGGTGACGTCACGGATCAGGAAGCTATAAAGCACACCTGAGAACAAAGAACGCCAGCTTCTGATTGGCTAAAGCAAGACGCTCACAGGCATGTCAGGAGCATGGCAAAGAGACGCAGCGTCTCGTTCCCTATTCAGGGAACCAGGGTTACAGACGTAACCCGAGACGTTCCCTTTCATGGGAACATCAACGCTGCGTCGATACGCATTGGGAACCCTATCCCAACTAGGCCATAATGCCAAGTGCCTGTCTGTTATTCTGAAGACGAGAGCACAGCGGACCCAGGAGTGGAGCCCAAATCAAGGTTATAAAACCTAATGAAGGTATGCTGAGAGGACCACCCAGCCGCATCACATATCTCATGGAGGGGAACCCCAGAGATCAAAGCCTTTGAGGCAGCCATACCCCGAGTAGAGTGGGCACGGACACCCAAAGGTGAAGGCTGCCCGGAAGACTCATAAGCAAGAGAGATGCCCTCGAATACCCACTTGCTCATTCTCTGCTTAGACGCAGAGTCTCCTTTTCTAGGAGACCCATAACAGACAAACAACTGATCAGTTTTCCGCCACAGGGCAGCTCTGTGGACGTAAGTGTCTAACACCCTAACTGGGCACAGCAGATTAAGTTTCTCCTGATCTGGATTAGCAAAAGGAGGAGGACAGAAGGCCTGCGGTACAATCGGCCCTGGGATGTTGGTGGGGACCTTGGGTATATAACCAGGTCTATGATGAAGGAAAACCTTGACCATACCAGGCACAAATTCCAGACATGGGGGAGCAACCGAAAGTGCTTGAAGATCTCCAATTCTTTTAAGAGATGAAATTGCCAACAGGAAGATAGTTTTAAGAGTGAGGAATCTCTCAGACACCTCCTCTAATGGTTCGAAGGGAGCCTCAGCTAACCCTTCCAACACAATAGCCAAGTCCCAGGTCAGAGTTCATGTACGTACAGAAGGCCTCAGCCTCTGGGTACCACGGAGAAAGCGTATAACTACGGGGTCTTTTCCCACAGAAGAGCCCCCCAAGAGAGCATGATAAGCGGAAATAGCCGCTACATATACCTTCAAGATAGAAGGAGATAATCCATCCGAGAATCTTTCTTAGAGAAATTGCAGCACAAGACTGATAGAGGAGTGGAACGGGTCCACCTGACGTTGTCTACAACAAGTAGCAAACAGCTTCCATTTATACGCATAAAGTTTTCTCATGGAAGGAGCTCTGGAGTGGAGTATGGTCTCCAGGGAGACCGGATTCTATGAGCCCAGCCCCCTCAGAGGCCAGGCCCACAGTCTCCATAACTCCGGGCGGGGGTGAATTATCATGCCGCCCGCTTGAGACAGAAGGTCCTGCCTGATGGGGATCTCCATGGGGGAGATCAATTTTTCCAAATGAGCTCCACCACCTCGGGGTGGAGTCTCCATTCCCCGGGCCTCGGCCCCTGCCTCGACAGGATGTCTGCCCCCACATTTTGATGCCCAGGGATATAAGCTTCTCTCAGGGAGAGGAGCTTCCCCTGGGCTCACAGGAGGATCCGATGGGCTAACTTGCACAACTGGCGAGAACTCAGACCCCCCGATAGTTGATATAGGAGACCACCGCCATGTTGTCCGTGCGGACCAACACGTGATGGCCCCTCAGGTCTGAGCTGAGCGACCACTCATGATCGCTCCCCAACCTGTGAGGGAAGCATCCGTCGTTAGCATTACGCGACGACAAGGAGCCCCCAACACAGGTCCTTGGGACAGGAACCAAGGCTTCTTCCACATGACTAAGGCACGAAGGTATCGCCGCGTGACCTTGATCATGCGAAAAGGATTTCCCCTCGGAGAAAACCCCGTGGTCCTGAGCCACCACTGTAAGGGTCTCATGTGCAGCAGGCCAAAAGGTATCACGTTGGACGCAGCTGCCATCAGACCCAACAGTCTCTGAAACTGTTTTACAGTGAGTGACTGGCCTAACTTCACCCCATTCACGGCTGAGAGAATGGAATTCACCCGAGCAGGAGAGAGACGTGCCTGCATCGTGGTGGAATCCCAGACTACCCCTAGATAGTTGGTAGTTTGAGCTGGAAGAAGCACACTCTTCTTGGCATTGAGTCTCAGCCCTAACCTTTTCATGTGGGACAGAACAACATCTCGATGCTGGACTGCCAGTTGCTCGGATTGAGCTAGGATCAACCAATCGTCGATATAATTGGTTGGCAGAACGGATACGATGTAATGTGATATGGGACCCTCTTCGGAGGGGGCTGCCCTCGAAAGTCCCGTGCCACTGGCGTCAGAAGCCTTCTTGGCGATAATGACAGTCCACAGATCTGTCTTACCCCTTGAAGGCTTCGGCTCCAAGCTCTCTGCAGGGGAGCATGGGTGGCGACACTTTGTTTTTGTTGCGCTCTATGCACTGAGGAGCTGGTAGACGGCTGAGGCTGCTCCCACTCAGCAGCCTCGGGGGGTAGAGAGCGGCGGGGGAGGAACTTCTGGAAGGCCGCTGACTGCTTTCTGGCTTCCTGGAACCTCTCGACGACCGACGTAACTGAGTCGCTGAAGAGGCCCAGGGGAGACAGCGGCGCATCCATAAGAACATTTTTATCTTTGTCCTTGATGTCTGACAGGTTCAGCCATAAATACCTCTCCGTGGCCACCAGTGCTGCCATAGAATGGCCGATTGTTTTTGTCGTCTCCTTGGTGGCCCGGAGAGAAAGATCAGTGGCTTTTCTGAGTTCCTGAATCGCTTCAAAGCTAGCCTCACCGCTCTCATCTAACTCCCCCAGCAGGTCAGTCTGGTAAGCTTGCAATATTGACATCGTATGCAAGCAAGCTGCAGCCTGACCTGCTGCCGAATAAGCTTTGCCCACCAGTGCTGATGTAGTTCTTAATGGTCTGGTGGGCAGCGTTGGGGATTTAAGGGACGATGTCGGGCGAGAGGTAGCTCGCAAGCATCTCTTCAACCCGAGGCATCGCCCCATAACCATGCTGCTTCAGACCCACGATGTTAGAATAGACAGAGGTTTGGGGGCTGAACACTCTATACTGCACAGGTCTCTGCCACGACCTCGACACCTCGGGAAAGAATGGCAGTCCCTGACGCTGAGGCTGTGACCAGGCGGGCAGAAAGCGCTCATCAAGCTTGCTTTTCTGACGTGCTTCACTTCTTTCTGCTGGCCATTCAATGTTTAACTTTTCAACTGCCCTGGTCACAACCTCTAACAGCTCCTCATAAGCTGGAGAAGAGGATGGCGAGTCCTCATCTCCAGCCGCGACGCTCACCACATCCACCTCCTCAGAGCTGGATAGATGAAGCGCCGGTGCCTCTCTCCGGGGGGAAGAAACCGCAGTGTATGCTTCCACCACCAGAGGAGAGACACTGGGTCTGACAGGTGAGGGCAGAGATAAGGCTGGGCCCGTCTCTAACCCCTATGTCAGATCCATTTGTGAACCCCACGAATGAAGCCGCCGCTCTGCCTCGGCAGAAGCGGGACCCGATCCACGGAGAACACTGGCCGCGGCGCCCTCTTCGTGTTTATCAAAGAGCGCCCAGCGAGAACGAAGTGTTCTGAGAGTGAGCTTCTCACAATGCACACAGACAGCTCCCTCGAGAGCTGCCTGGGCATGCTCAACTCCCAAACAAACAACGCACATCTCATGTGTATCCCCACCCGTGATGTAAAGAGGGCAGGGATGAACACACTTGATAAACTGTTGTTTGCTTGCCATAGTGTCTTAATATATATATATATATATATATATATATATATATATATGTGGTGCAACTGGATACTCTTGTCCTCAGACGAAGAGATCGTAATCTGTATGTGTAACTGACAGGCAACACTAAATAAGACACACGATACACAGAGCGCTTGCTGAAGACACAGAAGCTGCCGTTCTTTGTTCTCAGGTGTGCTTTATAGCTTCCTGATCCGTGACGTCACCCTATTGGTTCGATTTCACGAGTGCTTCAAGACGTAATCACGCAGAGGTGATCCCAATGCATATCGACGCAGCGTCGATGTTCCCATGAAAGGGAACAGCGTGAGTTTATCAGTGACTGAGTTCTGGACACGCATCAAAACTCCTGTTCCCATTCAGTCGGTCACGTTCGACGTACGTCGGACAGACCAACGAATAGGAATCTCGCTAGAGAGGCCAATCTACTTCGAGTGTAACTACAACGAGCCAATGCACATTGGCATGCAATCATATGCATCAGCTGCTCGCCTCGCAGCGCGGGTATATAACGAGCAGCAGGTGCGTTGCATCTTCAGCTTTTCGCTTCGGAGCCGAACGGTGTTTGTTCCTGTTCTCTGCAAGCAAGTGTCTGCTAGAAGACGAGTCAAGCTTTTTGGTTGAACTTCTCTTTTTTTTTTTCGAGTGCGGGCGAACAGCACAGCAGCGGGGTCGAAGTCCTCTCTTTATTTTTTATATTTTTTGTTTCGTTTGCCGTTATAGAGCAAATAGCTGTTTTGACAGCGTCAGAAGGCTGTTCTCACGGCCGGTACGGTGCGCTTCGAGCGCTGAAAGCCGTTTTTACGGCTGGTAAGAGTGAGCGCCTTCAAAGAGAGAAAGAGCACACGACAGGCTGCACACAATCCCTGTCTGTGTTGCGGCGGCCGTTCCCCTGCGTGCTTCAGCACTCTAAAAGAGTAAAGTCCCTAAAAGAGCTTACACAAATAGAGCTTGCGTCTTTTTAAAGATGACATTCTATTTGTGTGTTTCTGGATGCGGTCGTTTCCTGTCCTCACTGACGGCCACGATCACTGTTTCACATGTCTGGGCGCGTGCTGAAACGATGTTCGTGGGTGGCTCATGTTTTCGTATGAGAACATGATCACGTCGACACGCCGGTCGTGACTCTTCTTTCTCCGGGAAGCTTGAGTCCCCTCTGTTGTTGGCCAGCTGCCGCTTGTGTGTAAAAGCACAGCCGCGGGTCTGCCCGACACTCTGGGAGACCGCGGAGATCAGCGAGAGCAAACCTCTCGCTCCTCTGCGTGTCGTGTGCCGTCGAGCTGTCGGGCTGCAGCGCGGGTTGTCACGG
Source organism: Ctenopharyngodon idella (assembly GCF_019924925.1). Taxonomy (NCBI): domain Eukaryota; kingdom Metazoa; phylum Chordata; class Actinopteri; order Cypriniformes; family Xenocyprididae; genus Ctenopharyngodon; species Ctenopharyngodon idella. The sequence continues at coordinate 1,265,093 of NC_067236.1, forward strand.
CAACCCAGCGCTCGCTCGGCGCTCTAGATGCGCGGTCTCCTTGCCTAATCTCCATTGTAGCGCCCTCTCTGGTGCACCAGAAGAGGTCTACTTTGGTGAAATGGCTTGGGTGTCTTGAGGTTGAGGGGTTCCTTCGGGGAACCAACCCCCTAGGGCCCCTCCCTCTAGCGCATTACATGCTGTGCAGCTTCTGGATTGGATTGCTGGTCCTCTTCATAGGGGAACCTAGCATTCCATTTAGTGCTCCAGCTGAGGGTCAGATGTCGATTGCAGCATCGGAGAGAGGGCTGTTATGCTCTGAAAATGAGGGTGACGCTGCCCACTGTAATGGTGTGTGCTTATGCTGACTCAGATTCAGAGTTTACAGCCATGCTTTCCCGGGTGTTCCGGATGTGCATGAAAAACTTGGCAGTATGGAGCTATATTGGTGCCATAAATATGGAATGCCAAAAGTGCCAAAATCTGCATAAGTTTTTACTCTCTCACTACCCTTATGGGTGGGGTGGCTGTTCACAGACCACACCCACCCTGCATGTGAGGCCAAGGCACTCTTTATGCATGAGGGTAGTTCTGAGCCGGGGTTGAGCTGCGCTTGTTGACTAACCATGATCAAAGTCACGGCGCAGGCCTTCGGGCAGACGATGTCCACCTCAGTGGTCCAGAAGCGCCCCCCTGGCTTACCTTGCTGAGGTGCAAGAGGTCGTCAAGCTAAACGCTTTCTCGACACTCCCATCTCACAAGGTGGCCTTTTCGGTGACACTGTCGGGGACTGAGCCCAGCAGTTCTCCTCAGTTAGTGGCAGACCGGGGAGCCTCCCCCGACAAACCATTGAGTTCCTCGTGGGCCCTCAGTCTGCTCGTCGCCAAGGGTGTCGTCCCCTGCAGAATAAAAAAAAAAAAACTCCGGCCCAGTCTGCTCTACTGTGTCCGCTGCAGGAAGATGACACCTCCCGTCTCTGCTACTGTTTAAGTGGTTAGTGAAAAATCACCCCTGAGACGGGTGACCCAGAGATGGGTGGGGCTGCTCTCCCCCCCCCGGAGGAGGGCCGGGTGGTAAATCCTGTTGGTTGGGTTTGTTTCTGTTCTCCTGCCGGTCCAACAGCCAGCGGTACCCAAATTTTCAAAAAGAGAGCAGTTCCTCCATCTCTGGGTCTGAAGAGGGCTCGGAGAGCAGTGGGAGGAGAAAAGCCTCACCACTCTCATCCCCCTCTTCCTTCGCCAGAGGGCAGCAGCGTGCAGTCGAGAAGGCAGCAAAGCCTCTCCTGCGCCCCCTGCCCAACCGTGGAACCAGGTAGGTGTTGCACAGCACACTCTGACCCCGCTTCGGGCCGCCTCGCAGAGAGAGCCTCCCGAGCTGCGTCCCTGTGTTCCACCTCGCTGCCTCACTGCGGGTACGCCTGCGGTCCCTTTGATCCCGCCTGTACGGTCTCTGTGAGCCTGGTTAGCGCTCCCCAGTCCGTCTCGCTGGCTCATTCGGACCATCGGGCTCGGCTATGCGATTCAGTTCGCCCGGCGTCCCCCCAAGTTCAGGGGTGTCCACCTCACTGCAGTGAAGGCTGTCGATGCCCGTGTCTTGCGTGCGGAGATCGCGGTCCTACTGGCGAAGGACGCGATAGAGCCGATATGAGGTCAGGGTTTTACAGTCCCTACTTCATTGTACCCAAGAAAAGCGGTGGGTTACGACCGATCCTGGATCTGCGAGTTTTGAATCGGAGCCTTCACAAGCTACCGTTCAAAATGCCCACGCAGAAATGCATTTTCGAGTGCATCCGTCCCCAGGATTGGTTTGCAGCGATCGACCTGAAGGACGTGTACTTTCATGTTCGATTCTTCCGCGACACAGGCCATTCCTGCGTTTTTGCGTTCGAAGGTCGAGCATATCAGTACAGAGTCTTACCCTTCGGGCTGGCCCTGTCTCCCCGTGTCTTCACGAAGGTCGTGGAGGGAGCCCTTGTTCCCATGAGAGAACAGGGTGTTCGCATCCTTAACTATCTCGACGACTGGCTCATTCTGGCACAGTCCCGGGATCAGTGGTGTGAACACAGGGTTTTGGTGCTCAGACACCTCAGCCAGTTGGGTCTTCAGGTCAACTGGGAAAAGAGCGAACTCGCCCCGGTGCAGAGGATCTCTTTTCTTGGTATGGAGTTGGATTCGGTCGAACAGATAGCACGCCTCACAGAGGAACGTGCTCAGTCGGTGTTGAACTGCCTGAATACGTTCAACAGCAGGACAGCGGTTCCACTGAAATTTTTTCAGAGGCTCCTGGGGCATATGGCAGCCGCAGTGGCAGTAACCCCGCTCGGTCTGCTTCATATGAGACCGCTTCAACACTGGCTCCACGGCCGGGTCCCGAGATGGGCGTGGCAACGCGGCACGTTCCGGGTGGCAATCACTCAGGAGTACCGCCAAACCTTCAGCCCGTGGTCGGACCCCTTGTTTCTTCGGGCTGGAGTACCCCTAGAGCAGGTGTCCCGGCATGCTGCGGTATTCACAGATGCCTCTGCCACAGGCTGGGGTGCCACGTACAACGGGCATGCAGTGTCAGGGGTTGGACGGGCCCCCATCTGCATTGGCACATCAACTGCCTCGAGTTGCTAGCGGTACGCCTTGCCCTGAGCCGCCTCAAAGGGCCGCTACGGGGCAAGCATCTACTGGTCCGGACGGACAACACTGCGACCGTTGCGTACATCAACCGTCAAGGTGGTCTACGCTCCCGTCGCATGTCGCAACTCGCCCGCCATCTCCTCCTCTGGAGTCAGAAGCATCTGAGGTCGCTTCGTGCCATTCATATTCCCGGTGTGCTCAACCGTGTGGCCGATGAGCTATCACGAGCTGCGCGGCCAGGAGAGTGGCGACTCCACCCCCAGGTGGTCCAGCTGATTTGGAGAGAGTTCGGAGAGGCTCAGGTAGACCTGTTTGCCTCACCAGAAACCTCCCATTGCCGGTTGTTTTACTCCCTGTCCGGGGAACACTCGGAACAGACGCACTGGCGCTCAGCTGGCCCCGGGGCCTTCGCAAATATGCGTTTCCCCCAGTGAGCCTACTTGCACAGACCCTGTGCAAAGTCAGGGAGGACGAGGAGCAGGTTCTGCTAGTTGCTAGTTGCGAGTAGTCGAGACGGGCTTACGCCTTGAAGTGGAACCTGTTCGTCGAGTGGTGTTCTTCTCGTCGAGAGGACCCCCGAAGATGCTCGATCGGTGTCGTGCTTTCCTTCTTGCAGCAGGGGTTGGAGCGTAGGCTGTCCCCCTCCACCCTCAAAGTCCATACTGCTGCTATCTCCGCATATCATGACCACATAGATGGTAAATCTGTTGGTCAGCACGACCTGGTCGTCAGGTTCCTTAGGGGGGCGAGGCGGTTAAATCCTCCTCGTCCTCCCTCCATACCCTCTTGGGACCTTGCTCTGGTGCTGAGAGCACTTCAGATTGCTCCCTTTGAGCCCTTGCAATCAGCAGACTTAAAGATTCTGTCTATGAAGACTTTGCTGCTGGTTGCATTGGCCTCCATCAAGAGGGTAGGGGACCTGCAGTCTTTTTCGGTCGACGAATCGTGCCTGGAGTTCGGGCCGGGTGACGGCCATGTGGTACTGAGACCCCGGCCTGGCTTTGTGCCCAAGGTTCCTACCTCTCCCTTCAGGGACCAGGTAGTGAGCCTGCAAGCGCTGCCCTCGGAGGAGGCAGACCCAGCCCTGGCTTTGCTCTGTCCAGTTCGCGCTTTGCGACTGTACATAGACAGAACTCAAAGCTTCAGGACCTCAGACCAGCTCTTTGTCTGTTATGGAGGCCAGCAGAAGGGAAAGGCTGTCTCCAAGCAGAGGATGGCCCACTGGATAGTGGATGCCATCGCCCTGGCTTACCAAGCTCAGGGCGTGCCCTGCCCGCTCAGGTTGCATGCGCACTCCACGAGAGGCGTCGCATCTTCCTGGGCGCTGGCTCATGGCGCCTCGCTAACAGACATCTGTAGAGCTGCGGGCTGGGCGACACCTAACACGTTCGCTAGGTTCTATAGCCTTCGTGTCGAGCCGGTCTCCTCCCGTGTTCTCACCTCAGGTCAGAGGCACGGAGAGGCCCCGGCTTAGTGTCGGCTTGCTGCGCTTACATGCGCTTTTTTCTCCAGAGAGTCCCTACTAGGCAGACCCTGTTGAGTCCTCCGATCTCCCTTCGGCAGCCGACGTGGCGGAGCGTCTGGCGCTAGGCCTATACTCCGTTGTATCCTTGAGAACCGGGTTTAGGCTGGGTACCATATGTGTGACCCTACTGGGATCCCATATGTCTAGTTCCACGGTTGCTCCTAAACGAAGCCCGTGTCTTTCCCTCTGGGAGAACCCACCTCTCATCGAGTTGGAGTCACCCCAGTTCTTCCATATGTCGTACAGCCTACGGGTTAGTCCATATGTACTTCTCCACTTAACTCCTTCGGGAAGGATGTGGCTTCCGCAGCGTTCCTTTCCCAGCGGAAGGGTACGCTTTCCCAGCGTTATCCAATAGTCTCACTGAATGGGTTTTGGGGAACAGCAGTGATTGACACTCTCTGTGTTAGCCCTGTCCCACCGTCCGTAGGCAAGGGGGTTCAGGTGGCTTACAACAGAGCGCTGGAAGAGGGCAGCCCCTGTGGCGCTTTGGTAGGGATTCCTATTCGTCGGTCTGTCCGACGTACGTCGAACGTGACCGACTGAATGGGAACGTCTCGGTTACAAAGGTAACCCCGCTGATGCTGCCGCCTATCTGGTTCGGCTCCTCAGCGAAAACCTGAAGATGCAACGCACCTGCTGCTCGTTATATACCCGCGCTGCGAGGCGAGCAGCTGATGCATATGATTGCATGCCAATGTGCATTGGCTCGTTGTAGTTACACTCGAAGTAGATTGGCCTCTCTAGCGAGATTCCTATTCGTCGGTCTGTCCGACGTACGTCTCCGTTCCCTCCTTCAGGGAACGAGGGTTACCTTTGTAACCGAGACGTTTTATTCAACGAATCTCTTAGTTATATCGCATTTGCATTGTAAGTTATGATGAAAGCGTTCATTAGTGTGCAGAAATTGAGTTGCAATGACGAGATCACTGCTTTCATGCGCTCAACAACATGTCTGTGATCGGCTACAGTGTGTCACTGCAACCTTTCATGCCATGATCAATGCAAAAATGTAATGCAACACTTTTCACAATTAACCTTGAGAGCTGTAATAGTAAAAACGTGCTAAAGATGTCAGCCAATCACAGCAGTGGGCGTTTACACTGAAGTCTCACAGCAGACACGCCCCTCAAAACAACATTCAAAAAAGAGGGTTAAAATCAGGGTAGGAAATTTTTTTTTGCAAATTCCAAGTGGACTGAGGAGAGTCTTGAGTCTGTCATAAAGCCCAGGTAAGTGAAGTGTTACAGTGATGTTTGGCCTTCTGTAAGTTTCTCCCATCTGCATATATGATCATGGAGCTCAACTAGAGTGACCATCTGCTTCTTGGTCACCACTCTAACCAAGGCTCCTCTCCATTGATTGCTCAGTTTGCTGAGCTCTAGGAATAGTCCTGGTTGTTCCAAACATTTGCCACAGGTTAACTCCAATCAAAGTGTAGTAACATCTTAAAGATGATCCTGTGAATTTGGAGCTAAATGGTGAAAATTGGAGCATTATGGTGTATAGATTGATGTAGAAAAAAAGTGGTAACACTTTACAATAAGGTTTATTAGTTAAACATTAGTTAATGTATCAACTAACATGAACTAACCATGAGCAATACATTTGTTACTGTATTTACTAATCTTTGTTAATGTTAGTTAATGAAAATACAGTTGTTCATTGTTTGTTCATGTTAGTTCACAGTGCATTAACTAATGTTAACAAGATTTTAATAATGTATTAGTAAATGATGAAATTAACATTAACAGAGATTAATAAATGCTGTAGAAGTGCAGTTCATTATTAGTTCATGTTAACTCATGTAGTTAACTAATGTTAACTAATGAACCTTATTGTAAAGTGTTACCAAAAAATGTTACCAGCATAATGCTGCAACGTAAAATGTGAAAAAATGAAGGGCTACGATATATTAAATACTATATTAAATAATATATATTAAATACTATATTTATATTAAAACATGCTTAAAAACTCTTTAGTTGTTGGTTAAAATAAAGGACTTAAAGTACATATTACTGACCCTCAGTATCATTTCAACCCTCTTTGCAACATCCACCATCGTTTGGATGACAGGTGAACTATACAGTCTCTATATAACAAAAAGCACAGGTCAAAACTGCATGGAAAACTCTTGTTAGGAGCGTAACATCTTTAGAAAACACAATTATTCCTGTCATATCCTGTTAACACCCAACAGACCAAACCTGATCAAACGGATCATGATTTATTTTTTTCTCAAAAATCTCAGCGTCGCATTGTTTCAGTATTTGCACCATCTGTTTGCTGTGAGCTCTATCAATATCTCTGCTGATGGGGTTGCATTTCTCTGTCACAGGTAGAGAGAGCTCGTAACACGACTGCTGCGTAAGACAGAAAACCAAGCACTTAAGATTACCAGCATCACTCAAGAGCTCCTTTAATTACATTTAAGCTTACAAGGGAGGAAGATTTGTTGCTCTATTACCAGCTAAAGGACATTTGAAATGAAAGCACAGGCAGTTACCAGTGTTCAGTTTTCACTCACCTTCAAGTGATCCATGTTTATCAGACAGTATTAAGACTCCAGCGTTTCAGTGCAAACTTTTATGATTAGTACAATGCACAGTGAAAAAGCATGAAATTCAATGTACTGAGATTGTTTGAGAGGAAAAGCCCTGACAAAGAACAAAGTTCATTAAATGAACTTTGACTTGTCAGCTGTAAAAATATTTCCCCTCTAAAAGACGGACATTGACACATGCTAGAACATTTGTTTTTTATTTTTAATTATATTTGATTACAGCATATAATGAGTAGAAGTCAAGGCAGTTTTCTATTCTATTCTATTCTGTTATTAGTATATTCAGTACTATATTTACTGTTATTAGTATATTCAGTACTATATTTCACTTACTTTAATGTTTATTTGATTGCACATAGCCATCTTTTATCTAATTATTTTATTTATATTATTCTTAGATTTTTATTCACATTTTTGGTTGTGTATTCTTAATATAATAGTTATATCGCAGTAGACTATTCCATTATTTAATTCACAAATTTGATCTATTCTCACTGAAGTGCATTTGAAACACACAGCATTATTCAATGTTGACACAATTTCTACTGAAACAAGAAAACAGGGCAGGACATATAGAACTGCTCCTCCCTCTTTTTCCTCCTAATTTCTCTTCCATATCGCTTTAAAATATAGCATTCTGTGCAGAATTTAAATGGGTCCGATACGTTTTTTTATCCGCCGACTTGTGCAGACTGTGTGCAAGCTGAAAGCATATTTACTCTGCCTGAATCCCCTATATAGTGCACTATGTGCCATTCATATAGTAAATGTGTGAAGAGTGACTGATTTTAGCCACAACTTCAGCATCTATTTATAGTGTAGAGGGTGGGACATTTCAGATTCTACAGAGCACTTCATTGGAGAGGAAATCTGATGAGAAGTTGAAGTGATGTCATCAAAATCACTGATCCATATTGGTGGAAGTGAGAGACTGTGGGTCCTATCATAAACCCGGTGCAATGCAGCACAACGCAAGTGTTTTTTTTTTTGCTAGTTTCAGCTCAGCGCAGTTATCATTTTCACATCCTGTGCCACGTTGATTAAATAGAAAATGCATTTGCACCCATTTGAGCACCCATGGGAGTGCTGGTCTGAAAACGAAGTGTGGTCAGGCGCATTGTTGGCGTGTTGCTATTTTGAGGCAACTGAAATAGACTGCATCATTGACCAACTGAAACCTGGTCTAAAATCAATGCCGCAGTATTTTTATTTAAAGAGCGCGTTAGTAATATGCGCCTATATGCTGGTGCACAACGCGTGTACACTCTGATTATTACACACACAGGGACACGCAGCAGCACACATACATATGCCAAATATTAAAAAAAAGGATTACATTGTAATAAAGATGAAAATGCTTTGGTGGAATCCGGCTTGTCCTGTAGATGGTCTGCTCATGCGCTTAAGTATGCTTTCTAACCAAAGGTCATGCATATATTGGCATATATTGGCAGATCCATTTCCTCACTAGAGAAGCGTTCAGTTTTTCCACTTGCAAATTCCGCCATGTAAATAGCGAATCCGCCATGGCGCAAGTGCACCTGGCTTTTAAGGGAAATGGGAGATGAGATTGGTTTATTGCACATTACTCCCAGAACACACCCATTACTCATTAAGAGAACAGGTACAACCCTTTTAGACCATGCGCCGGGCGCGCCGACCATTTTTCCCGTTGTTAAACTAGCAAACTGGATTCAGACACGTCCTAAGTGCACTTGCGCCATGCGCTTTAGACCGTGTGCTTAGATCGTTAAAATAGGGCCCTGTTGTCATTGTTTTGGAGCAAACTAGCTTATAAGTAAGCAATAAGGTACAAGGCAAAGACTGCCTTTATGAGTGAGCCACTCAGTAGCGAAGACTTTTATATTGAAAAGACTGAATTGTTGTGAACACAGAACAAGACACAAACAGACAAATGCTTTGACTAGCGCTGTCAGTCATGGGAAAACCCCTTAATTGTTAAAAGGACAAGATATTGCAGCGGACATTTAAACATATTTTTTATTATGCACATAGGACTGTCCTGAAGGAAAATGCTTAATCTGAGTGCAGGTAATAAATTTGTACAATTGATCTCTTTCTCAAAATACTCTTCTACATAATACAGTAAGTTTCAATGAACAATATAAATAAAGAACAAACGGTTTGCATTGCTAAGAGTGATTGCTAAGGGTGTTGTGTAGTGATACACAGAACCGTTGGGTGAAGTGATCGTAGCCGTTTTATTGTGAATAAAACACAGCTATTGACCAATCAGAATCAAGGACAGGAACTAACCGTTTTATAAATAACAGTAAGGCTAACATATTCATACTAAAAGCCACAAAACTTCAAGTTTGATTTTAACGGGGTCTTTAAGAATATGTTGTTGGGTGTTGGTTTAAAAACAAAACCTACTGTGTGCCCTTTTTCTGTCAAACATACATAAAATCAGAGATTTATCAAATTACTGTGAATCATCACTAATTTTGATCAACTGAGTCACGTTTAATTGGAATTCATTTGCATAATTTTCTTAGGCCCAGCAGAGGGAATCAGCTAAATACATATACAGACATTTTAATTTTATTTTTATTCACATTTTGGTTCACATATTCTGTTCTATCTGAAATTCTTGTGAATTCTTATAAGAATTCCTAATTGATCCACCATTATTGATCTATTCTATTCTGTAATATTGAATTCTATTCACACATCTGATGTGAAATTTTCAAGTATATTGAATGGTTTGTTATTATTGCTTCAGTTTAGACTATATAAAGTCAAAATTCTGTTCTGCTCAGAGTTCTGTGTTCTATTCTATGTCAAATTCTCCTCATCTTAATGTTTGCCTTGGTCTATCGATGTGCAAGTTTGAATGGCGTCATAAATCGCGTCTAACAAAGCTGGTGAGGGTGTTTTTACTGCATTCATCCCGGTGCAGGTTCGTGCGTCATGCGGCTATAGAAGGTGAATGAGTGACTGCTGAGAATCAATCAGTGACTGGCCACCTGTGGGTCATGTGCCGGCGATGCAGCGCAGCTGATTTATTGGTATTCTTAAAGCGTCTTACACGAGCGCATAAAGTGAGAAAGGCGAACGCGAGCTTTGTGATGGACGCCATGCGCGCTTACGCGTTACAGTAGACGAGCATGTAACTGGTGGCGAGGTTGACGATCCGCGAGTTCCGTTGCGGTATCGATGAAAGGACATCAAAAGTGTGGTTTCTTTAGCTCTCAAATCACTGAACATAATCGCAAAAGGAAGTGTCTCACTCTCGCTTTCCAGCTGATGCGGATTCGGATGGCAACAGATTGAGGTGCATCAGACTGCGAGGATGCTAAAGAAGATGCTGCTGGCTTAGATTGTTTATCATCATCATCTTCATCATTACAGCATATCAGTGTTGCAAAGAAAATGCGTTATTGATAATCATGTCATAGTTGCAGTGATGTTAACTTCAGGTTACTTTTCCTTGGAAATTGGCGTCACTCATCTGGAATAACTCTTGAGGAAGATATGATTCACCTAGTCACTTTTATGAGCCTTGTTCTATCTCTGTTTGGATGTCACATCTGCTTTGCAGGGGCGAGTAAGTAAACTTATTTTCCTTCTGTCAAATGAATATCCTACAGCATGACTAATAATAAAGATCAAATGCAGCGTGCATCTCTCTATACTTGTGCGTTGATGTGTTGATCATCATGACTACAGTCTATAAGCATGCTGTGTTATATAATCCTTTTCAGTGGTTTTAATGTAAGCCCTCCCCGAGCCAGCGGAGGAAGACATTAAGGAAATTGCCTTTTACCCTGTTAGTCGTTGTCTTTGATTTAATGGGCCAATGCTGAGAGAATGACCTGTGCTAGAGCATGTCAAATCATGACATTTAAGTGCCAGTGCAATAGGTAAGAATGATATATTGTATGTTCTTACAAGGGGATAACGGTCTTTAACTACTTTCTTGTATTAAACATGATTTGATTCATCTGTGATTTTTGTTTCTTAAAACTAATAGATTACAGTCATTGAAGATCTCATTTTGCACACCTTTTGATGCACTAAAAGTCATTTAAAGTGCTGCTGCCAAACCTTACATCAAACTTCAGTTAATTGAAAGACTGGCAGCTCTCTCAATGCACTTATTCTAAATTAGACAATCTTACCAGAAAGAATATCTCGGTTTCTAGTTTGATGTATGTTCATGAAGCATTGACCTTGGCACATTACATTGAGCTGAATTTCTCTTTTCTTGGCAAATAACAAGATAAAATGATGAGTGTGGTTACTCATCCCTCTGACGCAATGTTTGCTTTCTTGCTGAGCTCTGTGAATGTGTTTGATCCTAAAACACTGGCTGTATTGGCCTGCTAGGCCAGCAGTCGTGGTATTATTGGGGACTAAATTATTTACAAGGGGGTGTTTAGCTTTGAAATGTAAACATAGATTGGGTTTAGTGTACTGCTGTTATAGTACAGCTCTATGGCATTTTGATCTGTTCCCTACTTTTTTTTTTTTAAGTGTATATTTTGTATTTATAATCAATATGCACCTTTTTAAAACTTATTTCAAAACTGAAAATGTGCTTAATGTGCATATTCACAAAAAAAGTATTTAATAGATGTTAACCTTTCTGTTGATTTATCAGTTGTTGTTGTTTTTGTTTTTTTGTTTTTTGCCCCTGGATGTAACATATTGGATATCAGCAAAATGCCAAAGATTAAAAATGTATGTAATATATTCTTGTTTGCAAATTACATTAAACGAGTCTTGTTCTGTTTTCCCCATTTTCTGTCACTTTTGTTGTGTGAGGTCTTTTTGTGCAATATAATGTTCTTTTTGATATTATATACACCTATAAAATTAATGTGCAGGAGTTATTTCTACCTTATCTGACCATTGAAGCATCACTTTTTATTGGTGTAGCAACATCAGGTTGATTCAGAATTAAGTAATAAATATAGCTAATTTACCACTTGAAGCACATTTCTAAGCACATTTACCACTTTAATAAATTAGAAATGTGCTTCAAGTGGTAAATTAGCTATATTTATTACTTAATTCTGAATCAACCTGATGTCAAAGATATATTGTATGATTGTCAAAACAAGGCATATATATATTTGTATAGTATATAACTGCAAATCTGCTTTGATATTGTAGCAGAAAGTCATGATGTAGGGTTTACAATGTTTTAAAGTCCCAATACAGAACATATTCAGCAAAAACATGATTAAAAGTGTCACAATGCATTTGTCTTCATATTCTCTAGATTGTCATTTTTATATTAAGAATATATTTTTGGGTGTTGGTTAAAAAACAAAACTTACTGCATGTCCTTTTTCTATCAAACAGATTTTTCACCCTGACACATAAAATCAGACATTTGGCGACGCACTGTGGATTGTCAGTAATTTTGACCAACTGAGTCACGCTTGTCCCATTAAAAAGAAGATTTAAAATTGGAATTCATTTGCATAATGTCCCAGCAGAGTGAATCAGCTGAATACAGAAGTGTTGCATATTTATGAACTGCATTATTGTAGCTCTTCATTGAGTCGGAGTCAAATTGGTCCTTGGATGTCTTGGGGAAGCGGAGACAGAATGAATCTATAAATACTACAAAGCATCTCAAAATACCTTGCAAACATCATTCTTTTGCATACAACAGTAACATGTTTAATATAATCTTTTTGAATGTGACATTCATGGAGCCTGAATCTTTTATTGAATATTTCAGTTTTAATTTCAGTTGTATATGTTTGAGTGCAGAAGAGGGTTGTGCTAAGAAATGATTAATGCTGGTGATTTGTGTTTTTACAGACCGCCCTGCTGCTCCTGTCAATGTCTCTGTTACTCACCTGAGGGCGGATTCGGCCACCGTGTCCTGGAATATTCCGGAGGGAGAGACCGTAATTGGCTTTGCCATTTCACAGCAGGTCAAACAAAGTTATTACAATGAGATGCAGCCCTACGGGCAATTATTACAATTCATTAAAACTCAACATTAAAACAAAGTCTGACGTTTAATAGCTGCAATATATTTAGCCTCTGCTGAATCTTTAAACGTGTGTATATGCGTGTGTTTTAGCGTCAGGATGGCTTGATGCAGCGTTTCATTCGTGAGGTGAACACGACCAGTCATGCTTGTATACTTTGGGATCTGGATGAAGACACAGACTACATTATCCAGGTCCAGTCCGTCGGACTGTATGGAGAGAGTCTGGCCAGCAAAAAGATTCACTTCAGGACACTTAAAAAGTCTGAACATTTTCAATCCACCATGATGGATCAAGGTAAACATTTCTGTTGGATAAGTATTAGTACAATGTCATTCATTTAATAATGCACATTTCATGTTTTTTGTGAATTTCTTCTGAAGTGAAAGTATGCACATTTTATTTGTATCCGTTAGTTTTTGTCATTTACACTAAAAAAAAATTGGTGTAGGATTTACTTTGAAAATGTTCTCTCATAAATTGCTAGTAAATTTTACAAAAAATAGACAAACATGAAAATTTGAAGTAAAAAGACTGAAATTATATTTTCTTGTATAACAATTCAATAATCTTTGTTTTATTTAAAACTTTTTTTTTTGAAAGTCTTTTTTTTTTTTTTTTTTTTTGCATTAGCATATGATGAGCTCAAAGCTCACAGACATACAAAGTTGTCATGAAACTCTAGATGGCACAGGCTGATAGGTCCTTAACTCAATCTGCTTGTAATCACATCATTCATAGTTCTCAGGGGTGGACTGGGGCTAAAAAGTGGCCCTGGACTTTGTGTCACAGAGCGGCCCACTACACCCAGTCCAACAACGCTCCATACCATAAGCCCACCAGCTCATTATGCACAGAGCACCACTTACTAACATAAAAATATAATACAATACAGAAATAAAAATGCGATTTAATTTTTTTTAATTGAAATGCTAATCATTAACATTAATGAATGACTGGCATACTTCTTTACATTATAATTTGTTTTTCCTGGTGTACATGGCATATAGTAAATAATTTTTTTTTGTCTAAATACGACAATGAACTTGACATTGGCACTGATAATAACAAGAAACATTATTAATAATTGAGCGCAAATAATAAATGATGATAATTAAGCAGCAAATCAGCATATTAGAATGCTTTCTGAAGGATCATGTGACACTGAAGACTGGAATGATGCTGAAAATTCAGCTTTGATCACAAGAATAAATTATATTTTAAAATATCTTAAAATGCAAAACAGTTATTTTAAAATGTAATATTTCATAATATTAGTGTTTTTACTGTATTTTGATCAAATAAATCCAGCCGCCTTCTTTCAAAAACATAAAAAAAAAAAAAAAAAAAAAAGTCTTTTGACCACCTGTGTATATTTAGCTATATATAAAATAATGCATGTGAACTAATTAGCAAATTATATTTTTGTTTTAATATACAGTATGACACTTTCCTAATCACTGGACATGAAAGTCGTCAGATTTACCTATAGACTGTATAAAACATGGACGTAGTGTCGTGACATCACCCGTAGGTTTCTGAAGAGGATTTTTGAAGCCCAAAAGTGTTAAATGAAATATTGATATATTGTCCATTGTTTGCATCATATTTCTTCTGAATTATCTGCTCTCCATCATCGTTCAAGAAATTATCATATCTGAGAACCGTTTATGTTGTAAAACTTTATACGACTGTATACATTAGACTCTCACAAACAAATGAGCCGGTGTCCAAAGTATGTTTTTCAAAATATTAGTTCTAATATCCAAACAGTGCTGTCAGATTTTGTGGTGTCTTGAGAGCCATATTCTCCAGCCATTGCCACTATAGTAAATCTGACAGACAAAACTTTTAGCCAATGCCAAGACGATCCAACAAGACGTTCTGTTTATCTTCCAATGCCAAGTTCAGTGGCTGGGATTAGCTGAGGTGACGTGACGGTTAACAGATAGCAGACAAACGGCTAGTAGTGACAGCAGCAGCAATCCACCTGTCACTCAAGTGGCCATGCCCTTAATTATGCAGAACTTTAAGTCTTAATATAATTTAAACAGATGAGTTATAAAAAAATTCACCCCCTCACAGTTGTCATGAAGGGCAAAATTAGCTATATAGACCAAAACCACTTTTTGTACCAGGCTGTAAACATTTATTTATTTATTTTTTCTGCTGTAAAGTTGGGCATTTTAATACTGGGGGTCTATGGGATTGACTCCCTTTTGGAGCCTGTCTCTAGCGGCCAATTGATTAATTGCCGTTTAAGTCACTTCCATGTTGGCTTCAACAGAGAGAACGGAAGGTTGCCGCTTGGATTTACCATGTTCTAGTGTAAGTTTGAGAATATTTTGAGTTTTATGAATTTTCTTAGACAAGTGAAATTACTGAAGAAAGCCTGGAAACAGATATACAAACATCACTCTTATCTTCTGTCTGATATGCTGAAAACTGCTACGTTAATATTTCTTTGTGCATTGTGTGATGAATAACGTAATTGGCATTAAAATCTTAGAATTTCAAAAAGGTCAGTATTAGTTTGCATCCCTGGAAATTAATGTCAGTTGTTTAACTTATTGCATTATGTTCAGTTGCTTACATCTTACCTCACTTCTTAAAGCATTAAAAAAAGCACTGCGCTGCTCGGCTTCTGTGAACAGTAAATCCTGCCTTCTTTGATTTGATTGGCTATCTCAAACATTTTGACAAGCGCTTTTAGACCGCTGCACTGAGTCTGAGCATGCTAAATTGATCAGAATTTTTAACTCAAGTAGTCTGTGCGGGCCATTCGTCTGGGCTGAAGGAAGGATAGGTTACGTAAATTTACTACAATTAATTCTTTATATATATTTACGTAGCAATGGGCTGGCCCACATTGTACAGTGGCCCATTTGGAAAACTCACAGTGCTCCAGATGGCCAGTCCGCCCCTGTCAGTTTCTGCTGTAACAGTAGCCAATGAGCCTTCAAATACTTGGTCAGCATTTGCTGTAGCAGTTGCAGCGCGTTTTCAGAAACCCTCCAACTTCCCCAGCTCCACCTGTATAGATCTGCTACGGGTAATTAATGTATGCTATATTGTACAGTAGCAGCATGTCTTACTTGCTCCCATCAGTGTGTCGTGTATGTATTAGCAGTAGCAAGTCCTTTACTTGCTCTACAGCAGCGTAGCAGATCTATTCCACCAAGACCAAACATATCAACCATATCCATGTCATATCCAAACACTCCCAGAGTTTTCATGACCAGTGAACTAAAAGCCACAAAACTTAAATAATTTGAGTTTGTTAATAAATAACATCATTAATTCTAAAATTTCTTCAATGATCTCTTCAATCCTCTAATCCTCTTGTTTACCTGATCAGATGACCCTGCGGTTGAGGGTTTAGACATTTCCAGACACCTTCAGACTGGAGAGATACTGATCATTATGACTGTACTACTAATGTGGGCAGGTAAGGGATATTTTCTTGGATTTAATTAATTATAATCATGTTAAAAATATTCTGGTTGTAATGACATTTGTGATTATTATTTACCAAAGGAAATCATTTGACTTGTCCTTCCACTTAACCCTGTAAAGCCTAATACATCTATTATACATAATACAAGAATATGGAGCTCATACTTGAAGGAAAAACATCTCAATATTATTCAGAGGCTCAAACTGGAAAAAAAAAAAAAAGTTGCTGATATTTATATGGCCAAAAAGTACAGTAAGATGAAATTCTGTTTATAGTTTATAGTGTTAAATCAATGATATCTTTATAGTATAGTAGACTAATTAAAAAAACGCATATGAATATTAGTTGTCACTCTATATCTCCCAATAATGTCTTAGTAAGATTATATTTAAATGCTTTATGATCAAATTTTTATTGCACAAATAACTGTTCCTCAAAAGATGGATTTATCACATTTGATACTCACATTTTAAAAAAAAAGTTCTAAAAAATGATGTATGGATAATTAAGTAACAAGTTTGTTTGGTCCAGTAGTTCAATTTGAAATATTACTAACAATATAAATGTTATTCTTGTTGAATTTATAAAAATCAGCAAAGTTTTGTCCATGTTTATAATTTAGAGGCCTTTTTGTGTTTCAAATATGAAACCGGCTTTACAGGGTTAAAAAAAAAAGAAAAGAAAAAAAAACGTTTTTAATGCAGAGTTTCAAACCTGTAGCAATATTTTAAATTTCTCTGTTCTGCATTGAAATGTTACAATTTGGCATCAGTGAAATATTTTCCTAAGTATTGCTTTGTATTTGTTTTACAGTGACCTTAAGAAAACTTTTGTCCTTTCAAACTCAATTGTGATATCCAGATGGAAGATAGTGTTTTGTTTTAATTAAACATATCAGATCTGCGTCCCCATAATCAAACTGATCTCTGTCTTGCTGCAGCTGTGATTGTGCTCTTCTGTAAGCAGTATGATATCATCAAAGACAACGATTCCAACAACCACAGTAAAGAGAAAAGCAAGCCGCTGTCTGGCCAAAGTACTCCAGAGTACCATAACGGAGGCCTGCTGGGCAGCAAGGTGAGACCTTCACCACTGACCAACACTGTGGCTTTCACTGTGGTCAGTGTTGCCAGGGTCGCGGGTTTCCCGCACAGTTGGGCTATTTTGAAAATGCAGTCACGGGACAAATTACAGAGCTGTGGTTGCTTTTTTTTTTTGGGCTACTTATATAATGTACTGCGGCCGCCAAATGTTTAGATGTGAAGATGTGTACAATCTACAATGTTAAAGAATTTGGGAAGTGCACAGACAATATGTGTTTTAACACAAAAACTCTCTTATATACACAGCATTTAAATCTGCTAAATCTCTAATTTGCTAAATACGACTATAAGGCATAAAGGTATAAATAAATGATGAACATCATGATTTTCTGTAAAGCTGCTTTGAAACAATGTATTGTGGAAAGCACTATAAAAACCCAAAATTTGACTTATCTTTTATGGATGGCCATGTCTGCTTATCACATTGTGACAGTGTCATTCATATTTATAGCTTACATTTTAAATTTATCATGCAAAGTGTTGAAAATTAAAATCAAAGACAGCGTAAAAGAAGAATTAAAAGTACTGAAGAGAAAGAAAATACAGATTGAATAATTAAATATTGCACATATAAACATGTCTAGCTAAAATCATCTAAATAAGATTTAAAACATGGAATAAACAATCGAAACCTTTATTTTAAGGCCCTTTATGGGAATCCCGCAGCTGTCAACTGTGATTGGAGGGGGAAATTGGGCTAGTTTTCATTCCTTTGGGGTATGTTTTCATTAGGCTTTGGGCTGGAAATTTTCTAGAACCTGGCAACCCTGACTGGTTTCCAATGAAATACTGCATTATCTACACCAGTGATTCCCAACCGGGGGTTCGCGTACCCTAGGGGGTACGTAAACAGGTTCCAGGGGGGTGCGCAAAAAGATTTAGACTTTGTTTGGTTTGTTCTGCATATAGGCATGCCAGGAACGCAGTCAATCACCCCAGCATTACCCCAGCCTGGCGTGTTAGTCGCTGAAAATGTGTCCATTTATTTCGTGATTTTGCAGCGTTGAGTATTGTCACAGGCATGTCTGTTGGAAGTAATGGCCAACCAGGTGTGTTTAAGTTACCGGCTGTAAGTCCTACATGCTGACAAAACTAACCCATTATAACAAAGCGTAGATGCATTGTAAATTAGAGATTTATTGTGCACTTTAGTTAAATTCACTGATTAAAACGCGAGTTTCGCAAAAGTGTGCCAAAATCAGTGTCCTTGCGCTGAACTGACAGCTCCAGTGATTGATATAGGGAAAGCTTGTTGCTCCCTTTTTGTGTAATTCATTGGCAATTTGAAGAAGTTGTTTATCATGTGACTTTTCCTACTTCAGAGGCAGTTCAAAAAGTGTAAAACTTTGATAAAATTGATTTAAAAAAAAAAAAAAAAAAAATTGTGTTTTTATAATGTCTAAATATAAATTCAAAAGCAAAAAAAAAAAAAAAAAACTATATTAGAGAGTGGTCATAAGTGCTCCTCTGCTGCCATCTACTGGTTACAGTAGTAATTTTGTGTCTTTTTTTATTTTTAAATAAGTGTTTGTTTTCCATCAAATGTTGTATTTAAAATATTAAAATTTTAAATGTGTATTTTGTCCAGTCTTTTTTACCCACAACATTGATTCTTTGGTTTAGTGTTAATGAAGGGGTACTTGAGCTTTATTGATGGGGTTGTGGGGGCACTTAAGTTTGGGAACCTATACTACTGTTCAAAGTTACCTACTGACCCCAAATTTTGAATGGTAGTGTATAAGTATACAGTATAATGTGTACTGCCTGCTTTATTTTTTAATTAGCATGTGAATCTTTTTTGGTAACACTTTATAAGTATACAGTAATAAAGTACTTACAAATCATTTGCAAACTATTAATTTATAGTTAATTCAAAGCTTATACATTGAAGTCTCTAAATTAATATATATTAGGCTATTAATATATATTAATAGCCTATATACTGTACAAATAGTGAGTTCTTCATTCAATGCCGCTGTAATTTTACAAAATATTGTTTAATTAGCTTGTATGTTAAGAGTTAGATGTTTTTTAAAGTGTTATCCATTTTTATGCATTCAGCAAATATCAGATAAAATTATGCATTTAATTCAGTGTTATGTAAATACTATATGTCTTTACTCTTAGTAGCCTGATCAAATAAGTCATATAGAGATGTTAAAAACCACACCTTAAAGGCACAGTATGTAAGTTTCGCCAGGTCGTTTATTCAAAACAATAAGAAAGGTGTAGCTTGATGATGCCGTGAATGAGTGTGGAATCCTGGGAGTTGTCATCTTCACCTCTATAGCTGATGGAAAGCAATCCAACGGCAATCAGGCAGAAATCATGTTCATGGATGAGATAATACATTCAGGTTTTATTAACTTTACTATGTATGGTCCAGTAAGGTATGAAGCAGAGTGGGGCCGAGAGCTGTGGGAGCGGTCTCGAGCTCCATGGAGGAGTTTTTATTATGCTTATATGTCACAGTCAGCCGCTGCTGCTCCTTTTGCTTTGTTTATTTTACAATTAAAGTTACGTTTAACATTTGCCGTTTCCGCCTTCTCCTTCCCTGAACTTTGTTACAGTTACGTTTGATCACTTAAAATCATATTTTATTTCGTTCTAATGAAATGGCCACAAGTGCTGAATTACTACAAATAAAGCTCTTTCTGATTATGCTATGTTAGCCACTTGACAAAATAGCATTGTCTCTGAGGCATGGTACAAACATGTTACTTGTGGTAAATCAAGAAAACAGGAGATTCAAACAATAAGACTAACTGTATTGAGATCTAACAATTAACAAAACGATCAGTTTTCTGTCGATAAAGTTATCCAAACAGTTGCTCTCCTGTCTAAAAAAAAAAAAAAAAACCCACATAATATATTAAAACGTTTTTGGCGTTTTCATGGCTTCTGTGGAAGAAAACATGGAAATCGAGGGTTATGTGGATATGACGTCATTGACAGGCGACGCAATGGCACGGCCCGTTACACTGGTTAAAATTGCGAATTTGGGAAAATGTAAGTACACAAGTCTACAAAATATATGTGGTTTTTTTTTTTTGGAATTGGAATGTAAGGTCAAATAAGGAAGTCTATAATAAAATTGTGACATTCAGACCGAGCCAGTCGCTTTGGTCAGCCACCATTTTAATCATATTTTCTATAGTAAACCTACATATTCACAATCACTCCCACATATTGGGGGAGATGTTAGAAAGTTTGATTGTATTTATTTATTGTATTAAAAATACCTACATAAAATTAATATTTACTTTCAAGTTGAAAATATCATTTATTTATAAAACAATATCGTAGCATTTTTGTCGCAAGCTACGCCCATGCATTAGGTAATGCATTAACTAAAGCCGCGCACGCACTTAACGATTGTAAGGCCGATTATGAATGCAAATTGATACTTATGACTGAGTGCGCTCAAACGCGACCAGTCAGAGCTAGTTGCGTTCAGTCGGCGATTACAGTCGGTGTTCAAATTCCGTGTTTAAGTATTTAAATCTGCTTCGGTCAAAGGAAACAATCGCTGTGCGTTGAGCACAGTCTTAGAATGTTTTATCTAGTCGTTAAATGTGTGCCCGGCTTAAAGGGTCACACAAACACGTAAAGAGAAATTGTCATAATTTACTTACCCTCATGTCATTCCAAACCTGCAAGACTTTTGTTTATATTCGAAAAACAACTGAAGACATTTTAATGAAATTTGAGAGATTTCTGTCCCTTCATTGACAGCTACACAACTACCACTTCAAAAAGTTCATATAAACATATAAACATTGATCAGCGAACATAAACAGAAGCTCTTGCTTAATGCGTAAGAACAAACCTCATTGGTTCTTGCAGAAGCTCAAAAGTGCTGAGTAACACACGAGAACAAACCTTATTGTTCTCGATTCCATTTACCATATCTGATGCATGCGTTGGTGAATGTTTATTTGTGAATAAAAGCTTAAATTCAGTCTGTTCATCATATAAAGCGATTGAGTCTCTACAGAAAATTTGGACTAAACCGTTCAATTCACATGGATTATTTTTACGATCTCTCTATGAACTTTTTGAAGCGTCAAAGTGGAGATCTCTCAGATTTCTTTCAAAATATCTTCACTTGTGTTTCGAATATGAAAGAAATACTTACGGGTTTGGAACGACATGAGGGTGAGTAATTAATGACAGAAATTTCATTTTTGGGTGAACTAACACTTTAACTGACTATAAAATTTGTTACAGTACATTTGTACACAGTACATATAATAAATACTAAAATATGATTCATTGTTAGTTCATGTCAGCTCAGTGTTAAGAAATGTAACCTTATTTGTAAAGTGTTATGAAAAATTCACACACTGAATACTGTAAAAATAGTAATGCAGTATAGTAGGCCTATTATTGTTAGTGCAGTTCAACTATAAAGAAATTCTTGTCTCAGCATTTTAATAATTTTTTTTTTTTCTAATCTCTGACCATTTTTACTCTCTTGTAGTTCCAAAGGACATCATCCTCCGTTAGCATCATCAAGGTTTAACCAAGGCATCATCGTGAAACCTGGTCTGTCATCAGACCCGTCAGCGGATATCAGCTCATCTTCTGATATTCAAGACAAGCATTAAAGGCAATAGTATCGTAAACCTCTCAGCTCCCTCAGCCAAATCAGGAATTGTAAGGTAGTATACGGGTATTCAGTAGTATACTCCAATAAAGAACAATGTCCTGGACAATGAACATACCTCTTTGCATATTACATAAGCTATAATCACAGGAGGAGCTATTGGTGCTATGAATATGATTGTGGAGTTCAGACATTGGCAGCCAGATACAGTGGTATAGATGCGTGTCAATGGATTTGTTGTGTGAATGTGTTTCATTGAAAGAGGATGAATAATTATAACAATTATAAATGTGGCATTTCTCATTGATACATGTAAATTATGACAATTTCATCGTCAGCCACAAATGTGGCCTTATATTATGCATTAATAATTTCTAACCACAGTGAACTGTATATCAATGGCTTGTTTTATGTTTTAATTAAGTATTAGCACTGTTACTAAATGTTTCACACCCTTGTAAAGTTGATTGTTCAACAGTGTGGTTTACATAAGAACCAGTGCAAGAGTGTCTGTTCATAGAAATGGTTTTGTGTGTGGCATTTCTATGCCAAACTAGTGAAGTTTCTATTTTGAGCTTAAGAAGTAATTAGTAGAAGCATACATTATGTCTACCCTGATATTGTAATGTGCATAGTTAAAAAAGAATACTTATTTTATTGTTACATTATTTTATTTGTTCACTACGTGGGAAGTTTTGACTCAGTAAATTAGCTACACATAGCTGTAGTTTTGGGCAATAGATAAAGAATGTAGTTTAAATACTGTATTTCACTGCAAAGGTTAGAAGTGGATTTTATTAATATTCTTATTCTCAATCCTACTTTCCAATAAAGGGAAAATGGAAAACCATGAGTATTGTCTGTTGGTTCTTAGAGGCAAAAAATTTCATGTTATACTAAATTTTATATATGGATTAGTTCCCCATAAGTGAAATACAAGCAGCGATGAAAGGGCCCTCGCACCCGTGCCACCACCACCCAGTGGCTTTAGGAAAACAGTGAACAATATACATTTAAGTATATAAATATAGGAGGACTATGTCCGTCATTTGTATTTGCCACACTTCCTGCTACCAGCTGGTGGCGATATGACTATAACTACATTTTTGGCATGTAGATGTTTTTAGGCCAGGGCACTTATCAAACGTGAAGTTTGAGGCAGATTGGACACTGTATGCTTGAGTTACAACAACTTCTTGTTTCATGACGATAATAGCATGCTTTAGCACTCTGCTAAGTGTTGCATGATTTAATGTGTTTTTAGCATGTTTTGTACTTCATGGCATATTTAAATGTGTTTCAGGGAGTGAATTACAGTGTAAAGCATGCCATTTCCTGTTGCCAACAGGTGGCGCTATGACTAACTGAATATTTGCATGTAGATGTCTTCAGGCCAGGACTCTTATCAAACGTGAAGTTTGGGGCAGGTTGGACATTGTATGCCAGAGTTACAACAGCTTCCTGTTTCATGGCGAAACATCAGATTTGTCAGTCCACCTCAAACACGCCTTTCAGCGAAAACTCAAGATCTTTGCAATTTAACATCACTAAGGCCTTAAGATTAGACTGACAACATATGATATTGATCTGGTTAAATCTCAATGAGGAGTTAATCACAGAGTAAAACATGACATTTCCTGTTGCCCGCAGGCGTAACTGAATATTGCCATGTAGATGTCTTCAGGCCAGGACTCTAATAAAACATGTGAAGTTTGGGGCAAATTGGACATTGTATATTTGAGTTACAACAACTTCCTCTTTCATGGAGAAACATCGAATTTTGTCAGGCCACCATGGACACGCCCTTCAATCTCTAGGAGGAGTTCATTAAAATACAATGTCTGGAAATGGCAAAAACTGCAAACATTTTGCAGAGAAAAGTCAAAATATCTCACTTCCTGTTGGGTTTTCAGATTTTGCACCCACAGACTTTTTTGTAGGTATTGAGCTGTTACATCTGTCTACCGAATTTCATATTTGTACGTGAAATGTAGTGTGAAGGGCACTTAATTAAAATTTTGTAGGTGGCGCTATCGAGCCATTTTGCCACACCTAATTCTAAAACCCATATCAGATGTACATTTTCACCACTTCTGACACATGTGCAAAGTTTCATACGTTTTCGAGCATGTTTAGGCCCTCAAAAAATGCACTTCGTTTTGGAGAAGAAAAAGAAGAATTGCCCGAGCAATTCTAATAGGGTCCTCTCACTCATCAGTGCTTGTGCCCTAATAATGAGCATATTAAGCGCCCTTCGCGCTACATTTCACGTACAAGTATGAAATTCGGTAGACACATGTAACAGCCCAATACCTACAAAAAAGTCCTTGGGTGCAAAATCTGAAAACCCAACAGGAAGTGAGATATTTTGAATTTTCTCCTCAAATTTTTTTCAATTTTTGCCATTTCCAGATGTTCTATTTTAACAAACTTTTCCTAGAGCTTTAATCAGATCAACATCATATTTGGTCAGTCTAATCTAAAGGCCTTTGCGACGTTAAATTGTGAAGATCTAAAGTTTTCGCTGAAGGGTGTGTCCGTGGCAGCCTGACAAAGTCTGATGTTTCACCATGAAAGAGGAAGCTTTTGTAAGTCAGGCATACAATATCCAACCTGCCCCAAACTTCACATGTTTGATAAGAGTCCTGAAGACATCTACATGCAAATATTCAGTTAGTCATAGTGCCACCTGTTGGCAACAGGAAATGGCATGCTTTACATTCACTCCCTGAAACACATTTAAATATGCCATGAAGTAACGTTACCAAACATGTTAGAAACGCGTTAAATCATGCAACATTTGGCTAAGTGCTAATGTATGCGATTAACACCATGAAATAGGAAGTTGTTGTAACTCAGGCATACAATATCCAACCTGCCCCAAACTTCACATTTGATAAGAGTCCTGCCCTGAATACATCTACATGACAATATTCAGTTATAATACGCCACCCACTGGCAACAGGAAGTGACGTGTTTAACACTGTGATGCACTACTAGCAACATACTAAAATATGCAATTGAGTACTAAACATGCTACAAACATTCTAAAACATGCTAGCAACACTTAGCGGAGTGCTAAAGCATGCTATTATTGTCATGAAACAGGAAGTTGTTGTAACTCAAGCATACACATGTTTGATATGTGCCCTGGCATGAAGATATCTACACACCAAAAATTCAGTAGTCATATCTTCACCAGCTGGTAGCAGGAAGTGTGGCAAATACAAATGACTGACATGTCCTCCTATATTTATATACTTAAATGCATATTGCCCACCGTGCTCTGCTTTCCTAAAGCCACCAGGTGGTTGTGGCAAGGGTGCGAGGGCCCTTTCATCGCTGCTTGCAGCTTAAATTTATATTTTAATTTCAGCCAAATTTTCTCATGTAGGGAAACACATGCTGCTTTAATAAATGTGAATTCTGACAGACTATAACATATTAGTTTCATATATTAAATGCAACTTCAATTCCATTAAAATTAAGAATTAAATTTCAAGAAAGGTTTTTCCTAGATACTGTAGTTACATTCTTTGTTCTGGCAATACACATTCATTTTCATGCATTTATATTTGGACAGCTTAGGCAGTTTCAACAGTATGGTGTTAGCAGTGGAAATTATGTATGTAATTATAATTATTTCTAGGTAATTTGCACACAATTGCAGTTTAAATGCTTCTCCTCACCTAAAGTAAAGGCTGCAGCCACACAAGACGTGCAAATCTTGTGCACTCGAAAATGTCATTTGCCTGATGATCACGTCAGTGTGTTTGCCCAGTAAATGTGCTTCATCAAACACAGTAAAGTCTGTGGCACTTATGTTAGTGTTCTCCATGATCTCTAAGATGTTGGTCTGTAAATGTATTCAGCCTTCTCACCTCAAAACTCTGATTAAAGTCATCTCAGGTTTTTGTCTTTGTGGAGATCAAATGCGCAGGAGAGTTCTAGAATGCCTTTGTGACATCATAGTTGCAGAGCTTGAATATATTTTATCAGTTTGTGTCTTGGCCACAATTATTATGGCGTATTATGAAACATCTTCACAGTCACAAAGATATTAAAATTCATCTAATAATTTATTTGATTGGTCAGTGACCAATAAAATAACTAGCAGGACAGATTTACAGAATGGTTTGACAGCATTAGGGCACATCATAATTGCAATTTTTTTTTTTTATTTAAAAATGAAAATATAAAACAAGACTTTCAACACTAAGACACCAAGGCTGTAAATTTGTAAATTGTTCCCTATACCACAGTTTTTATTGAAACACAATGGCCTTCAGTGGGGCCAATGATATATGCACAGTTTTTTTTTACCTTTGTAGGGGTCAGTTTTATGATTGCCTTATTAAAATCTACTTGAATCTGCGTATCTGTGTTGTTCAAATACCTAAATTTAACCAGTTACTTTAATCAATTACAATTCTACAGATTGTTACCAATTAATTTTTTCAACCATCAACTAAAGCCATTTTTACACTGCAACGGTGGAACAGAAGCTGCATCTGACATAGCATGTTTATTTACACAGTCCTGCTGTTTAATGTTGATCCTGTACATGTATTTATATCTTTTTTATAACCTGTGATATTTCCTTTGATGAATTAAAAGTTTAAAAAGAACAGCATTTCTTAAAAATAGAAATATTTTGTAACAATATACACTACCGTTTAATACTTTTATTCAGCAAGAATAGTAAAAAAAAAAAAGTAATAGCAAAGATTTATTATATTGTTAGAAAAATTTCTATTTTGAATCAATGTGGTTTATTTTAGCTTTTTATTCATCTGATGAAAATTCAGCTTTGATCACAGGAATAAATTACATTTTATATTATTACATTTTTATATATTTACATAGAAAACAGCTATATTATATTGTAATAATATTATGTATCTGATGTGTGTGAAAAGGGGCTGGAAAGTGACAAACACAAATTGAACTGACACTACTGACAATCACCATATTATATTTATTACAAAAAAAAAAAAGTTATTTTTAGCCACATAAGGCAAACAGATAGTTTTAAAGTATATTTAGATACCCAAATCTATTTTATTTATGTTCCATGTGGACATTTTATAATGATATATTTGAACTAAGTTTCATTTTCATGTATTATATGTAAAGTCATAACATTTGTTTGTGATATTTGGCAAAGCAAATTATTTGAAACAACATGTCAATATCTTCTGAAAAACATTATGTAATGTGAGGAGACTTGAAGAACAGAATTTCACACTCTTGGAAAAATGCTCTTTATTTGAATGAGTGGGTGGCTCTTAAAAAAGCAGTTGGTGCTGCCCTCAAAAGGAAATTTGGTGGCTTCATCTTTGGAGTTCCACCTGCAGAGCTTCTCGGATGTTGCTCAGCAAATGCTCAGGTGGACTCCGTCTCTGATCAGATGGGGCAAGCCGATTCATCTGCCTCTCTGCCAAGAAACAAGACATTGCCCCGTTAAGCCACCACCTGCTCCTCTCGATGCCATAGGCTGTCCTGCCAATTTGACCTTTCCAATTCAGATGGGGCAGAATGTCTGAGAACAGGAGCCAGGTTCTGGGAAATATTCGGAAGACTTCAGCCAAGTAAGTCTTCATTTCCCGAAGGAAAACAACATGGTTGCGGCTCTCCTGACACACACTTTTTCCACCGAGGTGAATTATCAGGAAGTCAGGAGCAGGGCCTCTGGCCCTGAGAGAGCGCATCACTGGAAGCAGCTGCTCCCAGAGTCTGCCTCCTCATGCAGCCTACAGATGATGGAACTGCCAACAATCCACTCGAGGTGCCATCTCAAAGAGTGAGGGAGCTGTGATTTACCTCCAGTATTTATGCTGCCTTGGTCGTGTGGGCGGAATGGTCCCGCCTACTGTGAGAGCCCACCAATGCTGTGCCAGTCAGATGTGTAGCCACACCCCTGTGTCCCAGCACAGATGCCCTTCTCAGGCAATACTGTTTACAGGATTCTTTGATGAATAAAAAATTCAAAAGAACAGCATTTATTCAAAATAGAAATCTTTTCTAACAATATACTATCATTTTTTTTACTATCACTATTGTTACTATCACTTTTTTTTTTTTTTTTAAATCAATTTAACATCCTTGTTGAATAACAGTATTAAAGGATTAGTTAACTTTCAAATGAAAATTACCTCAAGCTTTACTCACCCTCAAGTCTATGTGTATATGACTTTCTTCTTTCTGATGAACACAATCGAAGATATATTAAAGGGTTAGTTCACCCAAAAAAGAAAATAATGTCATTTATTACTCACCCTTATGCCGTTCCACACCCGTAAGACCTTCGTTAATCTTCGGAACACAAATTAAGATATTTTTGTTGAAATACGATGGCTCAGTGAGGCCTCCATAGCCAGCAACGACATTTCCTCTCTCAAGAACCATTAATGTACTAAAAACATATTTAAATCAGTTCATGTGAGTACAGTGGCTCAATATTAATATTATAAAGCGATGAGAATATTTTTGGT
The DNA here is from genome assembly GCF_019924925.1 of Ctenopharyngodon idella. Classification (NCBI taxonomy): domain Eukaryota; kingdom Metazoa; phylum Chordata; class Actinopteri; order Cypriniformes; family Xenocyprididae; genus Ctenopharyngodon; species Ctenopharyngodon idella. The sequence goes on from NC_067236.1 coordinate 1,293,428, forward strand.
GCGCCAAAAAAAACAAAATAACGACTTATATAGTGATGGCCGATTTCAAAACACTGCGTCAGGAAGCTTCGGAGCATTATGAATCAGCGTATTGAATCATGATTCAGATTGCGTGTCAAACCGCCAAACTGCTGAAATCACGTGACTTTGGCGCGTGGTATTTGGTATAAAGGCCTTCTGAAGAGAAGTGATGCGTTTGTGTAAAAGAAAAAAAAAAAAAAAAACATCCATATTTAACAAGTTATGAAGTAAAATATCTAGCTTCCTCCAGAATGCCTTCTGTATTCAAGTTACGAAGAAAGTGTAAAACTCTTGCAGTTCAAAACGCTTACGCTACATCCTATGCCTTCCCTAGGAAAAAGTTTAACTGACGCAACGCCAGTTCCGTTTTTTTCGTAACTTGAATATGGAAGGCAGTCTGGTGGAAGCTAGATTATTTTATTTTTTTTTACACAAACGCATCACTTCGCTTCAGAAGGCCTTTATTAACCCCCCGGAGCTGTGTGGAGTACATTTATGATGGATGTGGATGGAGGCAGTTTCTTCAGCTCATACTCATTGATCCCGCTCACTGCCATTATAAAGCTCGGATCCGTCAGGATATTTTTTCATATATCTCCGATGGTGTTCATCAGAGAAAAGAAAGTTATATATACACCTAGGATGGCTTGAGGGTGAGTAAAGCTTGGGCTAATTTTCATTTTAAAGTGAACTTTAATCCTTTAATTTTTTTCAAAAAAATTAAATAAATAAATAAATAAATACTGACCCCAAACTTTTCAATGGTATTTTATATTGTTATGAAAGATTTGATCAAATAAGTGCAGGAGACTTCTTTCAGAAACATTAAAAATAGTAATGTTTTTCAACTTATGACCGGTACTGAACATTTTGGAATAGAATCTAGCAAATAGCTCCTCCTGAAAAATCAGCTTGAACTGAACTGAGTACAGTTCCCTGTGAATTACCATAATCACACAAAGAATCTTCATGTAAATCAAGATTATTTCCTCGTTATTCAAAAGAGCACATTTTTTACTTACATTGTTTACACCTTACTTACTTTTCAACGGTTTAATACCGCTAGTAGGCCTACCAGGAACTGTGTCACCAGTTTTAACATCAGACACTAAAATGTTTGTGCTAATACAAGGTTCCACATTAACTGCAACATCCCCATCAGCACAAACATCATCAGAAACTGAGAGAACAGACTCGATATTTTCAGCCTCATCAACAGATTACACGGCGTCAAAATTAGCAACACTCACCTCAGCAAGTGGAACAGCGTCATCTGGAGCGGCCTCAACCGAAGCATCTTGCCGCTCTTTAATGCTTGTGTTGTGTCCGATGTCTCCACATTCAAAACATCGTATACTGCCGGTGGTCGCATACACCATATGCTATCTTCCCTCATACTTCACACAAAAGTTTCACAAGAAGTTCATCATTAGATTCCAACATCATAAAAACTTGCCTCCTGAAAGACACACACAATGTGTCCCAAAAATAAGGGACACATTTTACCACAAAACCGTTACCTTTCCAAATCGTACCATTTTGGAACAGAGAGATATATAGTCTAATATGGTAATATTATACACATATATTGTATATACAATTCTCATTGTATTATATCATAGTTTTAATATTTATTTACAATTTTGAAAATATGAATAAGAAATATGATAATATAATATAATGTTAAAATTATTAAAATGTTAATACTATAATATTGTATTATATTTCTGAGATAAATATTAGATAGATAGACAGATAGATAGATAGATAGATAGATAGATTAGAGCACTGCTGTACTCTGATCTTCCAGTAGGTGTCGCGGTTTCTCTGTTTCACACTGAACTCTTTCAATCACTTCCTGTGCTGCACATTCCCATCACAACAACTCCAGCAGCAATGAAACTTGTATACTTTCACTTCTTCAATTCATGGAGACACTTCACAGGGATAAAAATTAACATGGACTAATAATTACTCATGGAGAGACGTTGATATTCCCGCTGCTGGCTGTCCAGTGGTTATAAACACTGGACTTTTATTGTATGTTCTCTTTTTGGGCTAGCTAGTCATGCTAGTTAGCCTTCGACTGATAACAAGATAAACACAAATTCAATCTAAAATATCTTCATTTTTTCATTGATGTCGATTAAAATCAGGCTACAGCCGTCAGCTTCGCGATGTGAGGGTCATATAATCGTATATGACTGTTTCTGCAGTCCTGTCTGTGTATTATGTATGAAGTTTAATTTTAGCTCACGCTAACAGAAATAATACGAATTTCAGTTGTTTGGCTTTTTGGATATGATTTTTGGGAATACACATGATAAAACGTGTTTAATTCTGGGTTTATGAGTGAATTGAGGAACTCTTTGTTCTGGGGAGGAAGAGAAAAATGAGGAAGAGGAAGACGATGGTGATGAAGATCAGCTCAACAGGGAACTGCTGATTATTAACAGACACATTCAGAAAAATGCCCAGAAGAAAACAGTCCAACCCACAGCCTGTCAAATGTAAGTCTGGATTTCTATTTCACTTGATATCACCTCAATTCACAGTTTGACTCTGCTTTCTGTTATTTCCTGGAATTAATGCTTGATTTTCATTTATTTTACTGCTGAAATAAGTGTGATTGTGATTTATTTTTGTTGATAATAAAATCAGTAAGAGAATAAAAATGTTCTGTGTATTGTAAATTAGCTAGTGATATATGGTCAGTTTGAGACTATATAACTATTCACATGGCCAGTCATGACTAGTCTACAATCAGATGGCTATTTGTAATGCTTTGTAATCTCGCAATGTTGTTTTTATTATATTCTAGTTGTAATTTTCTAATTTTGACACACATTTAGACTGAATAATCTAATGTGAGATCAGAATGTTTATGAAGCACTTTTGTAGTAGATATGTTTTGTTATTGAGTCACATGTCCTTGGTTTTTATATTTTTTACTCTGGTTTGTATTTTTTCACTGTATTTTTGCTCTTGTTAACTTGCTTTTTTCAGTACTTTCTGTTGAAAAAAATGTTCATTTCTTTCAAAATTAATATACGCAAGTCTAACTTGGTTTATTTGATCAAGTCTTTCCTTTTGTTGTGTCCATTAAGAAATCACAGCTCTTTTAGTTCCTCTTGCACTTTTATATAAGGTTTAAATGAAATACCTTGATTAAGTGAGCAGAATCTGTTTCCAAAGCTCTTGTTTAATATTGAGTCACGTGTCTTTAAGAATCAGCTATGCTCGGTTCTATCTCAGTAAAAGCATATTGGCTTCCCCCTCTTCTGTCGTCATTCTTTCCTTACTCCGTTTCCTCTGGACAGACCCCTGTTCCTGCCGCGGGACTCTCGGTTGACCCATCTCTGACCCAACTCCCTACATTTATCTAGTGTCTTTCCACAGTTCCTTCCTTCGTTCATTTCTACCATATTTTTTCCTCTATCCAGAGCTCATATAGCTGTAGTGTTGTTAACCGTCAGTCTTGTCACTGTTTAAATCTTATCATTGAATGATCATAATTTATATGACTGAAAATAATTATCAGACAAACCACATCTGAGATGTACTCTGTTATGTGTTATATTTATAGTTAGTCAGACATTTTTAAAATGTAGTGTTCATTTGCCAGTGTCGAAATTGAGAGATCAAAGTGGCTAAATAATTCTGCTGCTAAATGATGCACAATTTAATTATTAAATGAACATTTTACACAACATTTACTCTGAAAGTTTGAAAAAAAAAAATCCTCTAGAACTTTTGGGAACCAAATGTGTGTCATCCATTGACACGTTTGCTAGTAGATTTAGTGGACTATGACACAGGAGTCATCCAAGTGGACATGGTTATTTTCCCAATAACGAGAAACTCAAAATGAATACCTTCTTTATAGTTTCAAGACTAATGTGATTATAAGATTGATTCCAGCATGGTAAAGATGTATAACTGTATGTGTGCTACAGGCTGTGATGTTGTACTGTTTGTTTGCAGTGGGAGCTGAAGATGCTGCAGCAGTTGGCAATCAGGAAAACCTCGTCCTGGAGAGTGACTTCCTCCTCGAACAGGAGCTGGGCTTTGGAGAAAATGACTACAGGATTGTTGGTTTTGAGCGGGACTCAGGTCAGCGACATATATGCATTACTTTAATTCAGCTTAAATTATTTTTCTATATTATTCCATAGTTCAGCCAAGCATTTGCCAAATGAACAAGTCTAAATGTAAAAATAATGTTATTAAAGGATTAGTTCACTTTCATATAAAATTTTCCTGATAATTTACTCACCCCCATGTCATCCAAGACGTTCATGTCTTTCTTTCTTCAGTCGAAAAGAAATTAAGGTTTTTGATGAAAACATTCCAGGATTATTCTCCTTATAATGGACTTCAATGGCCTGCAAATGGTTGAAGGTCAAAATTACAGTTTCAGTGCAGCTTCAAAGGGCTTTAAACGCTACCAGACGAGGAATAAGGGTCTTATCTAGCGAAACGATCGGTCATTTCCAAAAAAAAAAATGTAAATGTATATGCTTTATATAAACAAATGATCGCCTTCCAAGTGCTTCCGCCAAAACCGTACTTTCGTATTCTTCAAAAAGCTTACGCTGTATGTCCTACGCCTTCCCTATTCAACTTACGGAACGAACGCAGAGCCAGTTACATTTTTTCCATAAGTAGAATAAGGAAGGCTTAGGACGTACAGCGTAAGCTTTTTGAAGAATACGAAAGTACGGTTTTGGCGGAAGCACTTGGAAGGCGATCATTTGTTTATATAAAGCATATACATTTACATTTTTTTCGAAAATGACTGATTGTTTCGCTAGATAAGACCCTTATTCCTCGTCTGGTATCGTTTAAAGCCCTTTGAAGCTGCACTGAAACTATAATTTTGACCTTATGTTTTCATCAAAAACCTTAATTTCTTTTTGACTTAAAGAAAGACATGAACATCTTGGATGACATGGGGGTGAGTAAATTATCAGGAAAATTTTATATGAAAGTGAACTAATCCTTTAAATGGATTAATAATTTACCATTGTAGAGTAGCTGATATAAACAAACTGTTTGCTAATGAAAGCCTTGTTTTATTATTATTGATAATATAATATAATTATTATTAGTAGTAGTAGTAATAATAATTTAATAATTTATTATTATAATTATTAATTTTATTTATCGAAAATGTATATTACCATTGCCACAGACACAAAAGCCGATCAGGTTTCATCTTCTGAGCTCAAAAAATGCGCAATTCCACCTTCAGACCTCAAACCTATCATGAACACTTATATGCTCAAGAAATGGCAAGCCAAATGGGATCAGTGTAATAGAGAAACTTTATAAAATCAATCCTGTGGTTGATGGGAAATGTTGTCCATTTTAAAAATTGCTGGGACCATATTATTTACACACGCTGTCCAGTAGGTCACACCAGAATAACTCATAAGTCTTTGTTAATGGGTGAAGATCCTTTATGTCCCTCTTACCAGAGTCCTTTATCGCTGTAGCATAATTTGATGGACTGTGATGTCTTAAACTCCATTAGGACTCTTTACTTTTCAGTTGACTCTTATGAAAAGATTTTAAATGAAGTGAGACCAGAATTTTAGAACTTTTATCGAAGATGAACTTTTAAAAATCTCTTTATTTTTTTAATTTACTTTTTATATCTTTCACTTTTCACTTTCCTCACCATGAATATAGCCGTGGTAGCTGGCATGGCATTAAACTATAAACAAACAAAAAGCCAATCAAGCCTTACAGCACCTCTATTGTCCACCACAATACCCCCTCAATCACAATTTCTACCCAATAAAATATTGAAGCACAAAATATTGAATGCAGTTTGTTGAGGCCCCCTAGTGGGCCCCGGGCCCCTGGTTGAGAACCACTGCTTAACAGTAGAGCTGCACAATTAATCGTTAAAAGATCGCAATCTTGATATAACACCCACACAATCTCATTCCTTAATGACAACGATTCGCCTGTGTCTATTAAACCTTTGACAAAATCACACCGGAACTTTCAGATCTGTGTTGGCGCTATCGCATTTTTCTACAGTGGATGGAAGCAGAGATGCGCTGTCCATCTTTTTTACAGTCTATGGTTGAAAACATGTATTTGTCATTGAATCATTCGTTCAAAAGATTCGTTCAAAGACACGGATTCATCCAGTAATGAAACAAGTGATTATGAGTGAGTTATTGAATCATTCATTAAAACGAATTTTTTTTAAAATAATTAATGCAGATTAATTAAACATTTTAAATAGACTGCAGCAATTACCATTTTGTCAGAACCTCTGGTAAATTGCATGTTTTGTTTTGTTGTCTGTTCAGAATCATGGGAGAATCGTGATCTCTGTTTTAAAATGATTCTCAATTTATTCAGAACCTTTACAGTAATTTTGTGATGAATAAACAAAAATTAAAACTGAAGTTTTGTAACTTATAGTAATATTATTATATTATATTGTTTTATAATAATATATTATCAGTCATAATGATAATACCAATTATTATTGCTAGTAGTAGTAGCAGCAATAATATTTTATTATTATTACATTATATTATATCAGACTAAACATTTTGATGACTTATTATTTTACACTAAAATGTTTTCTTAAAGCATGAAACCTTTGATATATTTTGCCTCAGCTTCCCATGTAAAGAAATGGTTAAATTAAAACAAAGAAAACTAAGTACTGCATAACATTACTAGACAGTAGTAAATTTTAAAAGTACGGAAATTTAAAAAATGTGACGCTTTGAGTTAGGGCTGGGCGATACAGCTAAAAAAAATTATCACGATATAATGTTTCATATTGTTCGGTATCGATAATTATTGAAAAAAAATGTAATAAACATTTTTCTAAAAAGGACAGTAGAAATAAAGTTTGAATTTAACCAATGCATTTTTAATTAAGGCAAACAACAAATAATTTTAAATAAAACAAAATGTAAACATCTTTCTGATAGTTTATATGAAGATTAAATAAGCATTAAAGAAACTTAGAGCTGCACAATTCTGGATAAATTGAGAAACTTTTTTGTTTTGTCAAACTAAGATCACGATTCTGAATGACAACTAAATGAAATAAAATGTAATTTACTAGAGGTTTTGACCAAATATTAATTGCTGCAGTCTATTTTAAAATTTTTAATTTATTTGAATTAATTTTTTTTTTTTTTTTTTTTTTTTTTTTTTTTTAAATCTGTTTGGATGTATGATTCAATGACTCACTCATAAATACTCTGGTTTCATTACAGGATGAATCAGTGTATTTGAAAGAATCTGTTAAATGAAGATTCAATGTCAAATATATTTTATAACACTCACTTGTCGCCACCTGGTGGTGAAACAATGTAATCGATAAATGCGTTGTTTTCAGCGGCAAGTTTCTTTCAGAAGCTGATTTGCTCAATTTTGATCAATAACAGACATTAGTGTTTATATCTGAACTATAAACTTTTTTTCTCAGTATTTCTGTGATAATTTGAACATTTGTAACACAGAAATAAAGATACTGTTTGGTTGAAAACACTGTGCAGCTGTTAATACCGACATGACAACTGCTCTCTCAAGACGAACTTTAAAGTAGAACAACTTTAAGACATAAGGAAACCATGAAACTGCCACACTGACAAGCTGATATGTCCCTTTTTATTCACAATCTCCTCGTCGCCGGCAGGAACAGCATTCATTTTTATATGTTTGTATGTTCTGATTTCACGTGCCGGTTGCGCAACTGAACTCCACTCCAACTTGTTTGCGTGTCACTCATAGTTTGTGATCCAGGGATGGAGCGAGCTTGAGAGTCGTTCATGCAATCGAACTTAATGTCTGTTTACATTTTAACGCATTTAAGTGAAACTATATTGAGAGTTATATCAAACATTTTTTCTATCATTATCGATTAAGATGTACCATCGATAAATATTGATACCGTTTTATCACCCAGGCCTACTTTGAGTGCTGTTGAGTGGATTCGTAAACACCTCTAAATGGCCATTGTGTTCATGCGCTCATCAGATATGTATGTGATTGGCTACAATGATCAATGCTTCAAAAACGTTGTAAATAGACATCAATGACGCTTTTCAAGGAGCGCTTACACAGATACACGGGAGCGTTTCAAAGCAGGCATCTATCTGCGGACCCTCCCGCTTCCCTGTTCAAAACGCTTTCAAATTCAAACACATCCGTGTGCTTTCAAACACTCCCGTGCCTTGATCATTGCTGCCAATCACAGACATATATGTTGAGCGCATGAACACAGTGGCCAATCAGAGGTGTTTACGAATCCGCTCAACAGCGCTCAAACTGTCACATTTTTTAAATTTCAGTACCGACTTGGTATCGAAGTCACTATAACACAGCATCTTGTTATCTCCTGATAGACTCCGTCACTGCTGACATGGGAATGCCGGTGTATGGCTTCAGTGATGAGGACTGCTCAGGCTACAACCGTCTCGGCATGGAAAGTGACTTCGAGGACCCGCGAGACACAGAGAGCGAGCGGGAGGAGATGGGCCCCGACGCCGCGTTCGCACCATACCTCTCCTGCAGGCAGTGCGGCCAGCTGCTCGGCGACCCCCTGAGCGGGGCGCTGGATCTCGCAGGTCTGTACTGCCTCCAGTGCGGAGCCGAGGGTGGAGATGCTGACCGCCAGGACAGACCATTAGAGGAAGCCCACCCGGCCGACAGCGTGCAAGGGAGGATAAACCGAGGCAGATCCACGTCCGATGGAAGCGCTTGTAAAACATACTCGTGCAAACTGTGCAGTTTCAGCTCACGTTACTCTAATCACTTGAAGCGGCACATGAAAACACACAACGGCGAGAAACCGTACCAGTGCCAGCACTGCTCATATGCCTCCGCCCAGCTGGTGAACCTGCAGAGGCACGTGCGCACACACACGGGCGAGAAGCCATACAAATGCGAGTTCTGCACATTTGCATGCAACTCTCTGGGTAACCTGAAGAGACACCAGCGCATGCACACGCAGGAGAAAGACCTCAACTGCAGCGAGTGCGATTTCCGTGCAAACAACAGCCACTCTTTAAAGAAACACATGATGAGCCACAAGGAGGACAAATCTACAGCCTTAACGGAAGGTATTTGTTTAACCCACATCATAGTTCTTTTTTTATATATATATTTTTTTATTTATTTAATTTTCAAAACAACAGCAAAACAGACAGACAGAAAATACACTTTATAGTTCTTAATGCATGGTCCTGCTGTTATGAAAGATTATGAACGATTCATCTGTGCATGTTAGGGCTGCACAATTAATCAAAATAAAACCGAATTTGCAATATAGCCAAGTGCGATTGTTGAATCTGGCTTAGTGTGATTTTTTTTTTTATATATTTTTTTTAAATTTATTTATTTTTTTATTTAATTTAATTAATTAATTAATTTTATTTTAATACAGTAAAATATAACTAGTGATATTTCTTATTTTGTTTTTATTTAGTATTTTTATATTTTTTGTAATAATAATTTTATTATCATTACAATTTTATAGCAATATTGATTTTTTTTTTAAATATTATATTATTTTTCTTAAATACTAGATTTCAAAGGGTGAAATATACAATAATAATATTTTTGTTTTGTTTAATATTCTATTTAGTAGTAATAATAATGATTATTATTATTATTATTATTATTAGTGTTGGGGTAACACACTACAACTTGAGTTATGTAATCAGATTACTTTTTTCAAGAAATTAATAAAGTAACGCATTACTGTTTAAATTTACAATAAAATATTTAAGATACTTTTTCAGATAAGTAATGCAAGTTACTTTTTTTTTTTCACATTTATTGACTGACACCTCTCCTGTCTGTCCCCATGTTGAGAGAAATCGTGAAGTTGAGAGAAGTCGTGAAGAGCAGAGGTGTTGTGTGCGCTGTGTGAACATGATGTTTATTGTAGTTCTATACTAAATATGAGCAGGCATTTACTCATCTCACTTGCACAAAAACAGATTCACTATTCTTCAAAATTAATAAAAACAGTGAAATGTAAACTCAAAATTTTACCTGAACCTATAATAATTAAATATATTAAATTACACAAATATACTTTGTATTTAATCTCACTTTATTAACCAATGTCTTTGGTGCTGACCTTCAATGATCTAATTCAACCATACTAATAAGCAAAAGTGACTTTAGATTAGATTTAGAAATAAGAGTGTTGAACTTCCTCCTCCTGTATCCTATTTAATCCAGAATGGCAGCACAGCTGAAAGATTTGTTTGAGCTGCGCCCTCTACTGTACAGACGTAAATATGCATTTCCTTCAGCCTAAGGCTTATTCATTTCACTTTTGGTGTGAAAGAGCATTTACATTTGCCAAAAATAGAACGTTTTTTTGTTGTTGTTGTTATTAAAAAACATACAAACAAGCCCAGGCCAGGTGAGAAAAAATAACGCAAAAGTAATGTAACACATTACTTTTCATAAAAAGTAACTAACTAATGCAATTAGTTACTTTTTTAGGGATTAACGCAATATTGTAATGCATTACTTTTAAAAGTAACTTTCCCCAATGCTGATTATTATAGTCAAGTTGATATACAATCACATACTTTTAGAGACAAATTGTGCAACCCTATAAACAAGCACAGCAAACCTGGAGCTTTTTTGGAACCTTCTTTTAAAACTGCATTTTTTAATTTTATTAAAGAAGCGTTTTAAGAATAAGAAGCGTCAGCACTGGTATATGTGTAAATGCTCTGGAGGGTGAACTTGACTCTCAGTCAAAAACCGGTTCAAAAATTTACACACAAGTGTGTTGGTGGTGTTCCAGGTAGCAGAGGAGATCCTCCACAGTCCATTGCAAACTGTCGTTCAGATCTGATTTGAAACCCACTTTTTCTGACCCAGTCATTTCCTGATGGATAAAAAGTACAACCCTACGTTTTTGTTTCTCGTTAAATATTCTTTCTCTCACAAACGTGTAATGTTATAGAAGTAAAATGGGTTTTGAATGGCATTTCTTGTTAACTGACTTTATTTGATGATCAGCACTAAACAGAAATACAGATTCCTTGACATCTCTGCTAGTCTGATGGCTTTTGGGTGTTTTAAAGTGAACAAAGAAGCACTTGTTCTCTTCATAACTGCAGGTTTCTTGCTGTTGTACATTTCCACTTACTTTATTCTTACATACGATACATTGCACTCTGAGCATTTCATGCTGCAAGCTGAAAGAGGAAGTGGAGTGTGAAGTAAAAGGAAGTAGAAACTGTTGGGTTCCTAAAACTGGGTTTGTTTAAAAGAGGAAAATTGCCGTTCAGCTTTTTTTTTACTTTGTCTTTCAGAGTCGGTGGTGTCTGACCTCACTCTCCACATCAGCAATGACTCTGACTTCCTCCAAAGCTATGACACCCTACGAACGGACCGCCATCCTCCCTCCCTGCTGCACACTGAGGGTTTGGCCAAAGAGTCGGACCCTCTGCCTGAGCTGCTATTTCCCTTCACGTGCCGCGTGTGCGGCGTGGTACTGGAGGACGAGGAGGGCGCGACGGCGCAAATCTGCAGCAAATGCACATTAGACATGTTGTCCAAAAGCTCCCCCACTAGCCCGGAGAAAAGCGACAAGCTGTACTCATGCACGTCATGTCCATTCGTCACACAGTACCCCAACCATCTCGCCCGCCACATGAAGACTCACAGCGGCGAGAAGCCCTACAAGTGCCCGCAGTGCAATTACGCGTCCGCCCACTTCGACAACCTCAAGCGGCACCACCGCGTGCACACGGGCGAGAAGCCGTACAAATGCCGCGTGTGCGACTACGCTTGCGGCAACTTGGCGAATCTGAAGCGGCACGAGCGCATCCACTCAGGTGCCAAGCCGTTCCAGTGCAGCGTGTGCAGTTACAGCTGCAACCAGAGCATGAACCTGAAACGCCACATGCTGCGGCACACCGGCGAGAAGCCCTTTAAGTGCCAGGAGTGCGGCTACACCACAGGCCACTGGGACAATTACAAACGCCACCAAAAGAAGCACGGCCACTCCGCCGAAGGGTGGCTCAAGATGCAGCTACCAGAGAAAGAGGATGAGGATGAGGAAGGAGAAATGTAGTGAGATCTCTCTATTGATGTCTAACTCCAGTTGCCTTATTTTTATCTGAGGAATCCATGCTGTAACAGTGCGTCACGACATGGCCGGTTTGCTGTTTTTTTTTGTTTTGTTTTTGTTGTTTTTTTTTCACATGGAATTTGATTGTATTTTGTATTTTGTCCAAGTGTTTACAGCAGCTGATCACAGAATCACAGGTTTGCTATTTAAGGCTGTCATCTCAATCTCAAAGAGCACATTTATGCACCACTGGGTGAATTTCACAAAAACACCAAAATTAAAAGGACATAAAAAAATCATATTTTGGTAACACTTTACTATAAGGCCTCATTTGTTAACATTAGTTAATGCATTAGTTAACATGAACTAACTATGAACAATATATTTTTACAGCATCTATTAAAGGGATAGTTCAACCGAAAATATAAATTATCCCATCTTTTACTCACCCTCAAGCCATCCTAGGTGTATATGACCTTCTTTCAAACAAACACAGTCAGAGATATATTTAAAAATACCCTGGCTCTTCCAAGCTTTATATTGATAGAGAATGGGGGGCGTGTTTTGAAGCCCCCCCAAAAATGCATCCATCCATCAGGGGGTTAATAAAGGCTTTCTGAAGTGAAGCACTGGGTTTTTGTAAGATAAAAATATAAAGTATATAAAGTACAAGTGCCCAAAATAAATGCACACTATATATATTATAATATATATATATATATATATATTATAAAGTATAATAACTAGCTTCTGGCAGATGGCCGTATGCATCGATTTGCGGTAGACAAGTAACCTCTGACCCGCATGACACATTGACGAATGTAGAAGCGCAGAGGGTAGAGCAAAACAAAACAGTATGCGTTCCATCGTCTGGCAGAAGCTAGTTATTTTACTTCAAAGTTGAAATATGGATATATAAAAACGCATTGCTTCACTTCAGAAGGTTTTTATGAACCCCCTGGAGCCATATGGATTACTTTTATGATGGATGGATGCATTTATTTTGGGCTTCAGAACATGTCCCCTGTTCACTACCGTTATAAATTTTGGAAGAGCCAGGATATTTTTAAATATATCTCTGATTGTGTTTGTCTAAAAGAAGATAGTCATATACATCTAGGATGGCTTGAGGGTGAGTAAATCATGGGATAATTTTCATTTTTGCGTGAACTATCCCTTTAACTTTTGTTGATGGTAGTTAATAAAAATACAGTTGTTCATTGTTTGTTCACAGTGCATTAAATAATGTTAACAGATACCACTTTTGATTTTAATAAATGTTGTGTTTAACATTACCTAAGATTAATAAATGCTGTAGAAGTATTGTTTATCTTCAGATCATGTTAACTGTAGTTAACTAGTGTCAACAAATGAAACTTTATTGTAAAGTGTTACCCATATTTTGCATAAAGAAATTGAGGCCTGTTTCTTTGGACCATTAAAAAATTTCTTGCATTGCGAAAATCTTTTAGACTATTTTTTTTAATGTACATTTATGACATTTTTTAGATTTTTTGTAATGTATTATTTTTTGTAGTTACTGTTGCAGTAAAACACTTGATATTTAAAAATAATAAATTAATGTACATTTCAAAGCGCAGCACAACATATACCACCGTGATGTGCACCGTCTTTTTCACATCACAGTGATGAGAAAGATTTTTTTTGTTTGTGTGCTGTCATGAAAATGTCAGACTGCAAAAAATAAATCCTACAATCAGACCTCCGTTTCTTTTATGCAAAATATAACTTATTATTTTTTCTTTTTAATTTGGGATAAAATATATTCTTGATGCACTTTGTGAGATTCACTACAGAGCCCCTAAAGCGACATGGGAGGACATGTTTTGCGTTCCCCCAAGAAAATTTGCTTTCATTTGCAAAATGTTTGGGTTCCTCTAAGAAACTTTGTGCATAAGTTTTGTGAGAGAATGCAAACGCATTGAAATATAATTTTTCCTCCCATCTCATTTTTTTTTTTTTTTTTCCCCCATCACCATGTCACTTTAGGGGCTCTGTAGATTCACACCTCTGCTGTTATGGATTCTAGTGGAATTGCTGAATTAAAAAATGAGTCACCTTGTTCCAAGCTGATGCAGCAGCTGTAGTTGTGTTTTACTGTGTTTCATGAGGGATTTGATGACACTGAAGATGTCTGGCTGCTACTGTATGTTCACTTATGCACAATGACAGTGATGTTGCCTTGTCTTGGGGAGGTGCTGCACCTCCTTCCCTCATTTACTGTATATGAATTTCCTGGTGCCACTGCAAAATGCTGCACTGATCGGGGGTCTCGTCCGCCTCCAGCACACTCATTGATTTTCCAGGGCATTAGAGGGACGCGTATGAGTGAGTCTCACGAAAACTGTTCAGAAACGCTAGCTTCGTATTTAACTCCAAAATGATAATCAAGGGAATGTTTTGCATGAAGAATACAAAGGTATTCTTTTTGTTTTGTTTTGTTTTTTTTTTTGTTTTTTTTTTGCATTGTGACATTACTGTCCACCTCTACAATTCTACAATGTTCATTACTATATTGTCAAAAAAAAAAGTATATAAATTGTACAGTTATTGTAATTATTGTGGTAGTATATTATGTTCTATCCCTTGTCTTGAAATTGTCACAATGCAAAAAAAGTAATAATGGTCCTAAAATAGGCCTCATTTTCTTTATGCAGTTGTGTGTGTGTGTGTGTGTGTGTGTGTGTGTGTGTGTGTGTGTGTGTGTGTGTGTGTGTGTGTGTGTGTTGAAAATGACCCAGATATGTTTTCATTCACAATTATGTGTGTGTGCGTTTGTGTGTCTTTTGTTTGACTTTAAAATATTTCCTTCAGTTTTATTTAGATTAAAGTGTGATGCCTACTGTGAGATTTTCTCTTAAGAAAAGTAATCATGGAAACCTGTAAAGGTTTATTTTCTCACACGGTCAGTGAGAAAGATCCTGTTTTGCTTCATTCTTTTAGTTGTGCAAACCAGTTCATGAAGAAGAAGGTGGAGACCACACATTAATAATCTCTTTTTTAAAACACATGCATTGATTTGTGAACAGGTCACATTCAAAACAAACATTTAAACATTTTGTACACAGTCAATTTGATACATATTTGATATTAATTGGTCCTCCCTTTTGTCCGATTTCGCTCTGTTACAGAACTGGCACAGTCACTCTGAAATACACAGCAAGAGTTCAGTGCAATCAGGGAATTAATGAAATAGATGCACAGCACTGAATCCAATGACATTTGCTTTGCCATATAGTGTAATATGATTATTTATGTACTGTATTTTCGTGGGTTTCATTAGCTTTCTGATTTTTGTACACAAATTGTTGATCTGAAAAACTGTCAAGTGGCCTTTGGTTTCATAATAAAGATGTTTTTAACCTTTTATTAAAATAGCTGAGTTAAGACATGTGTAACAACAAACAGGACAAAATTGAAGTTCTGAAGAATAAATATTTAGTACAACACGTAATTACGTTGTGCTAATTTGATTGGACAAGCAGAGTTCTCTTACAATGCTAATGTTTTCTTTAATTTATCACTCCACTAGAATTTCAACTTGTGATTCTGCTTCTTTTCTCAACAAATGCAAATTAGTTAGGAAAAAAGTAGACAAAATTGCTGGTCATATTATGCTAGATACTAGGGCTAGGTATTGACACAGTTTTCACGATTCTATTTTATTTCGATTCGATATTGATTAATTGGGGCCTATCAGGTACAGTACATGGAAAACATTCTCAAGGAAGAAAACATCTCTCAACTAATGCTCTAAACTATACAGAAAACACCTGTAGCCTACATTGCTATAAAATTAAAGGTCACAAAAGAATCACAGGTTTAGTTCACCCAAAAATGAAATTTCTGTCATTAAGTACTCACCCTAAACACGAAAGCCTGCACTGTGTTCACTACGTCAACTGCACTTGACAACCGTTCAAATTGAGTTCTGTCGTTATTTTTGTTTTGTTTTTGCGCACAAATGTATTCTCGTCGCTTCGTAACATTTCGCTTCGTTGAACCACTGTAGTCACTTGGACTATTTTAACAATGTCTTTAATTCCTTTCTGGACCTCAAAATATGATGTTGCTGCCTATGTGTGGTTCAGAAACCCTCACCCTCTTAACCCTCTTAATTTGTTCTGAATATGAACAAAGGTCTTACGGGTTTGGGGCGACATGAGGGTGAGTAATCAATGACAGAAATTTAATTTTGGGGTGAACGAACCCTTTAAAATTAACTGATTGGATAAGCTACTTACTACTTACAAAATGAAGTTTTTAGAATGTTATAATAACTTTTTAATTATATAATTATATTTCTACTCATTGTTTGAAATATAATCATTTAAATCGTGTCTTTCATAAAAACATGACAGATACATTAAATATTGATGAACAGGTTAAGCAAAAAATGCTAAGAAAACGCAATGTAGTGCATATTAACAAAATGCTTCATTTTTCCAGCTGACTATCAAGTTTGTGGTCATTGAATGGCTTTGCTGAGGTAAATGACATTACGTGACATTGTTTACAAGGTGTTTTATTGACATCTTTCCATGGTTTAAACCATTTCGCGATTACAGAGAACATTATAAGAATTTTGGTAAGTTGTACTGTTTCTTTCAACATACCTTCTGATGTTCATGTTTATTTCGTGCTGTAACTACTAGTAAAGAGGAAGAGACGATCAGTTTGCGTGTGCTCTGCGCTGCTAAAGAGTGCCAAAGCGGTAATTAATGTTTGAATTTTATAATAAAACTGACGGAATTTGAGAGCTGAGACTTTGTTTCATATCAAAAGTAACAAATCTTATTGCGATTTATTGGATGGGAGCCACTCTACAAAATTTTGTTAATCAACTTAAAACAGCATAGACTAAAAGATTGATTCTTGGGATTATAAGAATCAATATAATTTCGTCAAAATATGAATCGATTAAAATCAAGAAATCGATATTTTTAACCCAGTCCTACCAGATACACAATTGTATTGGACCATCTCAAGCTAAATAAATTTTTGGGACATAATTAGTTTGGAACACTAACAGTAGCAGTTTTACAGTTTTAGTTTAACATTAGGAAAACTACAAAATGCCTCTTAGAGAATATATATCAATACAACAATGACAGTATCATAGATCATTTTTGAGTATGAATTTGTCATTTTGAGTAGAAAATGAACTCCAGATATCACAAAATCGCAAGTTACTAGGCCTAACAACAAAAGCAATGATAAAACAGTGTAAATACAGCTGGAAAATAGCAACAACAAAAAAAAACGTATTCATTATTCATGCCCCAGTGCATGATGGGAACACCTGAATCAGAAAAGCTGAGTAGGTTTTACTTAATTTATTATTGTTGATGTTTTACGCTTTAATTTCTACAAGCTTGAGTTGAGTACTATTACAGAATTTACTTTGTTTATTAAAATCTTGCCTGAACCAACTTTTTCATGTAGAATTTACTTGACCACAGAATTATTTTCAGTGCATTATGGCAACTAAAATTTAAACAAATACTGAAAGAATATACAAAGAGAAAGAATAAAGACAAATGCTAGCTTTTAGTTTTTATTTTTAATCAAAATGTGCATATATTACAACACAGGACTTGCATAAAAAAAAAAAAAAAAAAGTTATTGGATTTTTTTTGTTGATGTATTTAGAAAATGTCTATAATTACATAAAGTAACTTTTGGCTGTTGAACCGTTTTAACATTTACCATTTTTTCCCCTGATCTGAGCTTTTACAGGAAGACCTCACAGAAAACCAGACCACAGCACATATTTTATCATTGATATTAAATATGAATAATAATGCACAACAACAGTGTTTTTGTGATACAGGTTAAAATGTCAGTGCTTTTCATTTCAGATGTTTTTTGCTGTTGCTGGCTGAATTCACGGCGCAGTAGCTGGTTGAAAGGGACCAAACCTCTCTCAAACACCTGACTTGGTTCCGTTTTACCAGCAACTAAGACGTGTTTCTGAAGACAGACGGGTTTCCAGCTTAATTAATTATCATATTTATAGAGGTGAGGAGGAGAAACATCAATTTCCTCAGTGTTATTCGCACCAACATTTTACATGGACAATTATCCAATAATCTGTCTGATTAATCTCAGATCTAACTTTTGCTTTGCATGTAGGATCATGTCAGCAGAAGACGTCCATCCACGTCATGATGATCCTTCTGGAGGACGGTGACACAAAGAGTGCATGGATGTGCCGGTATGTCCTCATTCTGGGGTGTCCGTCCAGAATTAGCTCTTCTCCACCTGTCCAACTATTTCTAACAGTAAACAGTGGTGATAGGCAGCAGCTGTGTTCTGTCACTCAGGGTCCTTCAGTATTCATGTCATCATGGAGGAACTCAGAAACATCACCATGTGCTCAACAATGACCTATGCTTGACTTTGACATAACCTTTAGAAAGTCATTTGTACCCACATTTGTAAGGTTATTAAGTAGATCCCAGTTCATACTTTAAAACAGATGTCAAACTTTCTAAACCAGGGGTACTTTAAATTAAAATGCTCACAATTCTTGGAAAATATTATAATACCATCCTATAATATTCAGTATTTGTTGCACTATTGTATTGCCCAAAAAAAAAATTGTATTTAAAAATTTAGATTAAAAAATATTTAAAATGACATTTTATATTTTATACATTTAAATTTATTTTATAGAACAAATATACAAAGTTATAGAACAAATTAATTTAAATTTAATTTCTGTTATATATAAACACACACATATACATACATATATATGTATGTGTATGCATATATATATATATATATATATATATATATATATATAAAATGTAAAATTATATAATTAAATATTTTTTAAAGTGATTGTTTTTATAGTTTATACATTTTTAATTTATTTTTATAGAACAAATATAACAGAGTTATAGAACAAATTAACATATATCTTAATGTTTTT